>NC_064642.1:239560079-239868829 GCF_023864345.2 Schistocerca serialis cubense | reverse complement strand
GGTTCCTAGCCTAGAGGAATCTAAATAGTCCGCAAATGCCGATATGCAAGCGCTCTACGTCCAGATTCGCAACTAATGGCACACAACACTTTCAAAAGTCCACACGTTAATACGAGGTGCATTCAAGTTCTAAGGCCTCCGATTTTTTTTCTCCGTACTGGAAAGAGATACAAACACGCGCATTGTTTTAAAATGAGGCCGCATTCATTATCAATACGTCCCAGAGATGGCAGCACCATACGGCAAATGGAATTTTACCGCCAGCGGCGAGAATGAGAACTGTTTTAAATACTTAAAATGGCGACGTTTTCCTTACTTGAACAGCTTGCAATCATTCGTTTTCTAAATTTGCGTAGTGTGAAACCAATTGAAATTCATCGACAGTTGAAGGAGACATGTGGTGATGGAGTTATGGATGTGTCGAAAGTGCGTTCGTGGGTACGACAGTTTAATGAAGGCAGAACATCATGTGACAACAAACCGAAACAACCTCGGGCTCGCACAAGCCGGTCTGACGACATGATCGAGAAGGTGGAGAGAATTGTTTTGGGGGATTGCCGAATGACTGTTGAACAGATCGCCTCCAGAGTTGGCATTTCTGTGGGTTCTGTGCACACAATCCTGCATGACGACTTGAAAATGCGAAAAGCGTCATCCAGGTGGGTGCCACGAATTCTGATGTGTTGTATGTTGCCAAGCAATGTTGACGCGCAACGACAGCATGAGTGGGACTTTCTTTTCGTCGGTTGTGACAATGGATGAGACGTGGATGCCATTTTTAAATCTAGAAACAAAGCGCCAGTCAGCTCAATGGAAGCACACAGATTCACCGCCAGTGCTGAAAAAATGATGGTGTCCATGTTCTGGGACAGCGAGGGCGTAATCCTTACCCATTGCATTCCAAAGGGCACTATGGTAACAGGTGAATCCTACGAGAATGTTTTGAAGAACAAATTCCTTCCTGCACTGCAACAAAAACGTCCGGGAAGGGCTGCGCGTGTGCTGTTTCACCAAGACAACGCACCCACACATCGAGCTAACGTTACGCAACAGTTTCTTCGTGATAACAACTTTGAAGTGATTCCTCATGCTCCCTACTCGCCTGACCTGGCTCCTAGTGACTTTTGGCTTTTTCCAACAATGAAAGACACTCTCCGTGGCCGCACATTCACCATCCGTGCTGCTATTGCCTCAGCGATTTTCCAGTGGTCAAAACAGACTCTTAAAGAGGCCTTCGCCGCTGCCATGGAATCATGTCGTCAGCGTTGTGAAAAATGTGCACGTCTGCAGGGCGATTACGTCGAGAAGTAACGCCAGTTTCATCGATTTCGGGTGAGTAGTTAGAAAAAAAAATCGGAGGCCTTAGAACTTGAATGCACCGCGTATCTGAATACCAGTACCTCTGAATTCACTCGTGTCAGCAGATAATTTGAGTTGCTGTCGTCTATATGTCCGTAAAGTTCCAATCTAGCACTAAAGTCCTAAAATCCCCTTAATACTCCGTTGCTACCAACAGTCAGAGATCGTACACTGCATATTCTAACAGTTTATCATGAATCTTAACACGATAAAGTCCAATCTAATTATTGTCTCGCTGACTGACACGGGTTCCCCGCCATTTTAACGAAACAATCAAGGAAAAAAGGCGGCAATAACGACGATCAGGCCTTTTTATAGGTTTTTCATCACAAGAGTTTAACGTCACTGCCTTCTCCATGACGGAGCTTCCGAGGCTTTGCTGTACTTAGACGTTAAACTATTTGCTGATATACTATAATTTTGATCTGCAATTACCGAACTCTGATTCTACACTATTTTCCCCTCTAAAAATTCTATTCTTAATTTTAAATTATTCTTTCTATAGCTTTTATCACTGTAAACTGAACCGAGGTGTTACAACGTATCGTCTTGTGGAATCAATCATGCTTCTTGTTACACCAGCTGGATGGCTGTGTCCGGATACTGCGTCATTCACGGCTGCTCGACACGTGCACTCCGCCGAGGTGGCAGGCCAGTGGAGGCAGTACTATGATATGTAGAACATTCACTAGGGCTTGCATACGACCTGTGATAGTAATACAAGGCACTATGATAGCTGTAAATTAAATGAATACTGCGGGCCACCTGCAACAGTTCGTTTGATGCCTTCCCCGACACTGTGACCTCTACCCGCTAGCTTACTGCGTCACAAAGCTAGAATCGTGCCATACTGGCTTGAGAGACAAAAATCCCGCACCGACGCACTTCCGTGTCTGAAACTTGGTCCATTTAGAAACTAATTCTGAGCTCGCGTGTATTTCACTTCACTCCAGAATTGGTTCAGGAAATAACTCTCATACACTTCACTGGTAGTAAATGAAGCACTAATTAAATTTGACCGTAATTGTGCATTGTCCTCAAGATGTCTTAGCGAACTTAATTTTTGCCTCTTCCGACATTCCTCTAACAAGAAAATCAACTGGATGGCATTTTGTGTCATTTGCGAAACACTTGGTTGTTCCTAAATTAAACCATGGAGCACCCATCAAAGTAGTAGCCTGATTTGCTGATAAAAAATTACTTTCTGTCCTTACGTCTTTAAACTACCGTTTATACTGCACACCTTCTTTAATTAATACAGATTCAAAATGTTATCTACTGTTAAACATCTGTTTCTCACATTCTACTACTCTCCCTGCTAAAGTTTTAACCGCTCTGCCGGCCGCGCTGGCCGTGCGGTTCTAGGCGCTACAGTCCGGAACCGCGGGACTGCTACGGTCGCAGGTTCGAATCCTGCCTTGGGCAGGGATGTGTTTGATGTCCTTAAGTTAGTTAGGTGTAAGTAGTTCTAAGTTCTAGGGGACCGATGACCTAAGATGTTAGGTCCCATAGTGCTCAGAGCCATTTTTTTTTTTAACCGCTTTAGTTGTCACTTCCTCAAACGTATTTTGCCTCAGCATACAATTGTTAACACCACTACCAGGCTCATCCTGAATCTTTCCCAACTTTCCGCCGAAATATTTTTCTATCGCATTGACTCCTCAGAAATTTGCCCAAGTCTGTCTTATAACTTCTAATTTTTGTCGAAAACCCCTCCAACATCTGATTTTTATTTTTCCACCTCATCTTGTACACTTTCTATATTTGAACTGAGCTCAGACTTTCCCTGTTCCGTTTTAGTACTCAGTGCCCCTATGCTAGACTGGATTGTCTCCACATTATAGTTCAAATAAGACAAAACTTCCTTTGACCACGCCATTGAAACAATGTAAATACTACTAAGTTCAGACCTAACTGACCTACTAGCATTATCTGAACTACACAGAATGGGTAATTGCTTAGTCATTGTAAGCTCCAACTCTGATAATGATCCTGTAGGTTCACAGATATTAAAGCCAGCAGCGGAAGTAATGCTGTTGCTGATGGACGAAGTCGCCACCGGTGGCCCTCAATGCCGTTGCCGCCATCGGGATCTCAGCTGCCGCTGGCAGCTGCAGACTCGAACTCAGCATGCCTTAGAGCAGCGTTCTTCTCCACACCAAACTTTTGCTACTGGGTCTCACGCACACAACTGCTACAAACTCGTATGCTTGGAGTCCCCACGCAAATTGCCTATTATGCAATACATTTGGGACCTGCTTCACAGAATATGGTAAATTCTTAGAATTAAAGTCGTAGTTCTAAAGGCATTAAATTATGCAAACCCTTACGCTATAAGCCCCCGCACAAATTACAATTATACACTCCTGGAAATTGAAATAAGAACACCATGAATTCATTGTCCCAGGAAGGGGAAACTTTATTGACACATTCCTGGGGTCAGATACATCACATGATCACACTGACAGAACCACAGGCACATAGACACAGGCAACAGAGCATGCACAATGTCGGCACTAGTACAGTGTATATCCACCTTTCGCAGCAATGCAGGCTGCTATTCTCCCATATAGACGATCGTAGAGATGCTGGATGTAGTCCTGTGGAACGGCTTGCCATGCCATTTCCACCTGGCGCCTCAGTTGGACCAGCGTTCGTGCTGGACGTGCAGACCGCGTGAGACGACGCTTCATTCAGTCCCAAACATGCTCAATGGGGGACAGATCCGGAGATCTAGCTGGCCAGGGTAGTTGACTTACACCTTCTAGAGCACGTTGGGTGGCACGGGATACATGCGGACGTGCATTGTCCTGTTGGAACAGCAACTTCCCTTGCCGGTCTAGGAATGGTAGAACGATGGGTTCGATGACGGTTTGGATGTACCGTGCACTATTCAGTGTCCCCTCGACGATCACCAGTGGTGTACGGCCAGTGTAGGAGATCGCTCCCCACACCATGATGCCGGGTGTTGGCCCTGTGTGCCTCGGTCGTATGCAGTCCTGATTGTGGCGCTCACCTGCACAGCGCCAAACACGCATACGACCATCATTGGCACCAAGGCCGAAGCGACTCTCATCGCTGAAGACGACACGTCTCCATTCGTCCCTCCATTCACGCCTGTCGCGACACCACTGGAGGCGGGCTGCACGATGTTGGGGCGTGAGCGGAAGACGGCGTAACGGTGTGCGGGACCGTAGCCCAGCTTCATGGAGACGGTTGCGAATGGTCCTCGCCGATACCCCAGGAGCAACAGTGTCCCTAATTTGCTGGGAAGTGGCGGTGCGGTCCCCTACGGCACTGCATAGGATCCTACGGTCTTGGCGTGCATCTGCGCGTCGCTGCGGTCCGGTCCCAGGTCGACGGGCACGTGCACCTTCCGCCGACCACTGGCGACAACATCGATGTACTGTGGAGACCTCACGCCCCACGTGTTGAGCAATTCGGCGGTACGTCCACCCGGCCTCCCGCATGCCCACTATACGCCCTCGCTCAAAGTCCGTCAACTGCACATACGGTTCACGTCCAAGCTGTCGCGGCATGCTACCAGTGTTAAAGGCTGCGATGGAGCTCCGTATGCCACGGCATACTGGCTGACACTGACGGCGGCGGTGCACAAATGCTGCGCAGCTAGCGCCATTCAACGGCCAACACCGCGGTTCCTGGTGTGTCCGCTGTGCCGTGCGTGTGATCATTGCTTGTACAGCCCTCTCGCAGTGTCCGGAGCAAGTATGGTGGGTCTGACACACCGGTGTCAATGTGTTCTTTTTTCCATTTCCAGGAGTGTACAATAGATTTGGGACCTGGATCACAGAATATGGTAAAGTAATTCTAATGGGATTAAACTCGTATCCCAGACGACGTCCCAGTTGCAAAGGTACTTAATGGTTGCTGCTGAGTTGTTGCTCTTCTGAACAACACCCCTTACGAGCAAAGCACTTGCGTCTCTACCTGTGCTAACTAGTGCCTTAGGTACTTAGGTGCGCATGGCTCTATTTAAAAAAAATATCTCGGTCTAGTCATTAGGCCAAGCTGCACGCGTTTCTTTTCGTGTCCAGCAACTAACTCGCTGCAAATAATAATCTGTTGCTGTGATTCTGCGTTCCAATAGTCTATGCATTGGCTAGAACAACAAATTAACAAACACAAATATAAAATACTAGATACATGAATAATTTAATAAAAATGATTCTGTTCAACGTCTGTAATTGATGTAGACAACAGAGATTTATGATGAATAATGTTTATTCAAGGAGGAAAATCTCAACTAATCATTGCTTCTTCGATGTACAGATTGAAAAGTAGAGGCAACAGACTACATCCCTGTCTTCCACCCTTTTCAATGAGAACACGTCGTTCTTGGTCGTCCACTCTTAATTATACCGTCTTGGCTCTTGTACATATTGTGTATTACATGACTCTCCCTGTAGCTTAGCCCTATTTTTCTCAGAATTTCGAATATCTTACACCATTTTAAATCGTCAAACGCTTATTCCAGATCGAAAAATCGTATGAACATTTCTTTATTTTTCTTTAGTCTGGCTTCCATTATCAACCGCAACTTCAGAATTGCCTGTCTCGTGCCTTTACTTTTCCTAAAGCCAAACTGATCGTCATCTAACACATCCTCAGTTTCCTTTTCCATTCTTCTGTATATTGTACTTGTCAGCAACTCGGATGCACGAGTTGTTAAGCTGATTGTGCGATATTTCTCGCACTTGTCAGCTCTTACAGTCTTCGGAATTGTGTGGATGATATTTTTCCGATTGTCAGGTGGTATGTCACCCGACTCATGCATGCTATACACCAACATGAATAGTCGTTTTGTTGCCAATTCCCCCAATGATTTTAGGAATTCTGAAGGAATGTTATCTATCCGTTTTGGGTTATTTGATCTTAAGTCCTCCAAAGCTCTCTTAAATTCTGATTTTAATACTGGATGCACTATCTCTTCCAAATCGACTCCTTTCTGGTTCATCTATCACATTACAAAAATCTTCCCCCTCATAGAGGCCTTCAATATGCTCTCTCCACCAACTCTCTCTCCTCTGCATTTAACACAGGAATATCCGTTGCATTATTAATGTTACCACCTTTGTTTTTAATCTCACTGAAGTTTATTTTGACTTTCCTAAACGCTGAATCAGTCTTCCAACAATCATTTATTTTCCGATTTCTTCTAATTTTTCATCCAACCATTTCGCTTCCCTGAACTTCCTGTTTATTTCATTCCTCAATAACTTGTATTTCCGTGTTCCTGTATTTTCCTAAACATTTTTTTACTTCCTTATCTCATCGATCAACTGAAATATTTCTTCTGTTATCCACGTTTTCTTCGCAGTTACCTTCTTTGTGCCTATGTTTTCCTTTCCAACTTTCCTGATTGCCCTTTTAGAGATGTCCATTCCTCTTCAACTGTACTGCCTACTGAGCTAAACCTTATTGCTGTATCTATAGACTTAGAGAACTTCAGGCATATCTCGTTATTCCTTAGTACTTCCGTATCCCACTTCTTTGCATATTAATTCTTCTTGACTCATCTCTTATACTTCAGCTTACTCTCCATCGCTACTACATTGTGATACCTGGGTAAGCCTTACAATCCAGTATCTGGTTTCGGAATGTGTGTCTGACCATGACGTAATCTAACTGAAATCTTCCCGTATCATCTGGCCTTTTCCTTGTATACCTCCTCCTCTTGTGATTCTTGAACAGAGTATTCGCTATTACTAGTTGAAATTTATTACAATACTCAATTATTCTTCCTCCTTTCTCATTCTTTGTCCCAAGTCCATATTCTCCTGTAACCATTTCTTCACTACTTCCCCTACAACTGCATTCCAGTCCCCCGTGACTATTACATTTTCATCTCTCTTTACGTACAGTATTATCCTTCCGATATCCTCATATAGTTTCTCTGAGGGATATCGTGCCAACTTCTGTCCAAGCGGCGTGCTAGATCGTCAAACTCCCGAGCTGTTTGAGGGTCCTGGTCGTAATGCTCCGAACGTTTTCAATTGGGGAGAGATTAGGCGATCTTTCTGGCCAAGGTAGGGTTTGGCAAACACGAAGACTCTCGACGTGTGTTGCCGGGCATTTTCTCGCTGAAATGTAAGCACATTATGTATTTCGATGAAGGCTAACGAAACGGGGCGTAGAATATTTCGACGTAATCCTGTACCGTAAGGATAGGCGGTTGACAACCAGAGGTGGCACCCCAGACCATCACTCCTGGTTGTCGGTCCGTATGGCGGACAACAGTCAGGTTGGTGTCTCACTGCTGCTCCGGGCGTCTCCAGACAGGTCTCCGCTGATCGTCGGGACTCAGTTCCAAGCGGAGTTCAGCACTGAAGACAATCAATGAGATTCTAGGCCGATTCCTGGGCTTATATTTCAGCGAAATAATGTCCACGCACACACGTCGTGAGTTTCTACTGCTTGCCAAAAGCTGCCTTCACCAGCAAGGTCCCCAGATCTCCTCCCAACGTTTAAAGCATTCTGGGGAGGATCCTTCAACCGTCTTGAGATTTTGAAGATCTAATGCACTAACTATATAGAGTTTACCCGATATCCCTCAAGAGGACATTCAACGACTCCGTCAACCAATGCCAAGCCGAGTAACCGTTTGCGCAAGAAGCAACGCTTTACTGACTTGCTCAGTTTGTGAAGCACTGTCTCTCGAATCATCCAACTTTTCTGATACATCACATCTACCGATTTCCGTCTCATTCGGATAATTTCTTTGTGATGCGTCATTCTTTTTCTTCTTATGACTCATAGTATTTTTGTTCTTAAACTGTAATACCACGGCATGTCCAACATCCTTGTAAAGGTGATCCATGGATGAATAAAACTGCTGCTGAAACTACTACTACTACTATTACTACCACAACAACTGCTATAGGAGACATTTTGACGTTTCCCATGATTGGGTTCGATGAAAATAATCTGCGCTCACATTCATTCATGCCGCAGATCAGACTTGCAAGTTTCATCAGTGTCATGGGATCAACTTAATGTGGCAGACGACTTCAAGTCCATGTTCCCATTGTTGACTGGTGCTATCAGGTTTTTCTATGTGCCGTGTAAATACTGATAAATAGAAACATGCCTTCATAGCACAATATTTATTTCCTAAATAACTCACACAAGACTTTCACAGTCACGACTGACATCGGGTATATTTGTGCACCGTTACCAACCTATATTTAGATTTCGTTTACAGAAATTAAAAGTACTGCAGTCATACACTACAACATCAGTCCACTTTGAACTACCGTTTGGTGCCTCTCTAAAATATATTCAAAGACATATCTCTTCCCATCTATTTAAGGAATGAGAGGTCACAGTGACGAAGTACAAACATGTAGTTAATAATACAATGAAGGGCCAAAGAAGCTTGTACACCAGCCTAATATAGTGTAGGGCCCCCGCGAGCTCGCGGAAGTGATTCAGCACGACATGGCATGGACTCAACTAACGTATGAAGTAGTGCTAGAGGGAACTGACACCATGAATCCTGCAGTGCCGTCCATAAAACCGTAAGAGTACAGCGGGGTGGAGATTTCTTCTGGACAGCAAGATGCTAGGCATCCTAGGTATGCTCTCGTGAGTTTGGTGGCCAGCGGAACTGTTTAAACTCAGCAGAGTGTTCCTGGAGCCACTCTGTAGTAATTCTGACGTGTGTGATGTCGCATTGTCGTGCAGCAATTGCCCAAGTCCATCGGGATGGATGAACATGAATGGATGCAGGTGATCAGACACGATGCTTACGTACGTGTCACCCATCAGAATCGTATCTAGACGTGTCAAGGGTCCCATAACACTCCAGCTGCACACGCCCCACACCATTACAGAGCCTCCACCAACTTGAACAGCCCCTGCTGATATGCAGCGTCCATGGATTCATGAGGCTGTCTCCATACCCGTACACGTCCATCCGCTCGATATAATTTGAAGCGAGACTCGACCAACCAGGCAACATGTTTCCAGTCATCTACAGTCCACTGTCGGTGTTGACGGGCCCAAGTGCCGCATAAAGCTTCATGTCTTGCAGTTATCAGTACACGAGAGGGCCTTCAACTCCGAAAGCCCGTACCGATGATGTTTCGTTGAAATGGTTCTCCCGCTGACACTTGTTGATGACCCAGCATTGAAATCTGCAGCAATTTGCGGAAGGGTTGCACTTCTGTCACGCTGAACGATTCTCTTCAGTCGTCGTTGATCCCGTTTTTGCGGGCTCTTTTTCTGGCCTCAGCGATGTCGAAGATTTGATGTTTTACTGGATTCCTGATATTCACGGTACACTCGCGAAGTGGTAGTACGGGAAAATCCGCACTTCATCGCTACCTCCGAGATGCTGTGTCCCATCGCTCGTGCGTCGGCTATACCAACACGTCAAACTCACTTAAATGTTGATAACCCGCCATTGTAGCAGCAGTAACCTACCTAACAACTACGCCAGACACTTGTTGTCTTATGTAGGAGTTGCCAACGTCTGCGCCGAATTCTGCGTTTTTACATATCTCTGCATTTGAATAGGCATACCTACACCAGTTTCTTTGGAGCTTCAGCGCAGAATTAAGCTAATGCACTCACTTAATCTTTATTAATGTTAAAAGAGGTCTTCTATTGCATATTAAATATGTTTGGATGTAGAATAACGTGGTAGTAACCATACTTGCATCAATGATTACTTTCCATAACACTGTCTGCCGTTTTAGCAAAATTAGATTAACAAATGTTGTACGAGATTTAAAACGACTGAAAATTAATACAGAAAGTGTCTCATCTTAAAGGAATTTCTGTGCTGATTCCAAAACTGGCTTTAGATTTTGCGAATCTGTATTATTTCCTAAACTATGAAGAATTTAAAATTTACGTTCTAGGAGACTATCTGTGCAGCCCTCTTACATTTTCTGCAGATGCATCTGTCGTTTGCAGTCTAGTGAATTCGTCGAAAGATCTATACGAATTAGAAAATGATTTACACGAGATATCTTCATGGTGAGAAACGTGACAATTGACTCTGAACCATAAAATTAATATTTAAACGATTCCGTTAAATTTCGATCACACGAAAATTCACACAGATTTAAAGTTGGTCCATTCATCTAAATACCTAGGGATTGTAATTACGAACACCTTAAACTGGATCCATCACATAGAAAATCTTGCGTGGAAGGCAAAAGCAAGTTCAAAAAAGGGAAGCTCCTTTTGTATTATCGCGAAATAGAGGAGAGAGTGTCACGGATACAATAAACGATTTGGAATCGGTATTAATAAAACAAGGCGGTTTTCATTGTGGGAGACCTTTTCTGTAAATTTCAAGTTACAACATTCTCCTCCGAATGCGAAAATATTTAGCTATCTCCACCGTACACAAGGGAGAAACAGCCATCGTGATAAAGTGAGAGAAGTCAGAGGTCGCACGGACAGATTTAGTTACTCATTCTCCCACATGCTATTTGAGAGTGGAACGGTCGAGAAAATAGTCCGAATGAAGTTCTAAGAACCCACTGCCAAACGGTTAAGGCTGAATTGCTGACCAGTCACGTAGATGTACATATCATTGACTTATAGTTTAGTAATATTAATTTAGCTGATGTGTTAGGATTACAATTTTATATGTAAAATGTATTCTTCTGTACTTCAGCATCTGCTGAATAAATGTAGCTTTTTATAAGCGTCTTTTAATTGTATTTTGACACTGGACAATAGTTGCCTTTGTAACTACATTAGCCAAATGAGTAAGTCCGCAGGGGTAACCTATAATTCTACGATGATGCTTAGTTGTTGTACGAGGGATGTTCAAAAATTAATACAACACATTTTTTCTTGGCTAGTTTCGTTTGAAAAAATGTGGAATTTGTCGTGGAACATCGTAGAACAATACCGCTTCAGCCGCTATTGTTTCCTGAAGTTCTCATAGTTAACAGTGCTATTCAAAGCCTTCAAAATGGCGTCTGTAATGGAGATGCATTCCAAGCAGAGAGCTGTCATTGAGTTTCTTTTGGCGGAAAACAGAGCATCGCAAATATCTATAGGCGCATGCAGAATGTCTCCCGAGACCTGTCAGTGAATAAAATCATGGTGAGTCGTAGGATGAGGCGTGTGTAATCATCGCGAGGTCGCGCAAATCTATTCTATCTCCCGTGTGCTGGCCAACCACAATGCTGTAACGAGAGGACACTCTCATTCGAGGTGATTGACAGATCACAATCAAATACGTTGCTGCTCAACATATCTGTGGACAAATCTGCTGATAGTTCTGCCACATTCGTCCACCAGTAGGGGTACTCAAAGTTTATGCGCGCTGGGTTCCCCGTTGCCTAACAGAAGACTATAAAGAGGACCGAACGAACATCTGAGCGGAACTGCTTGCACGTTACGAAGCTGATCGTAACAGCTTTTTGTTGAACATCGTCGTAGGCGACGAAACACGGATTCATTACTTTGAAGCGGAAACATACAGCCATCCATGGAGTTGCGCCACACTACTTCTCCTCCGAAGAAAAAGTTCAGAGCCGCACCCTCCGACGGTCTTTTGGGATTCTGGAGGGGGTATTCTGATGGACGACGTCCCTCAATCTGCAACTAACACCTCGGAAGTGTATTGTGTTACTGTCAGGAAACTGAAGATATGTCTTCAGTGTGTTCATCGCCACAAAAATGGAAACGAATATCTCCTTCTCCGTGACAACGCATGGCCTCACACAAGTGTGAGCACCCGAGAGGAGCTCACAAAACTTCATTGGACTGTTCTTCTTCATCCACCCTACAGCCCAGATCTCACACCTTTCCGATTTCCATCTGTTTGGCCCAATCAAGGACGTGCTCCGTGGGAAGCAGTACTTGGGTGGCGAGGAGGCTACTGACGCAGCGAAACGTTGGCTCTGACGTCGACCAGAACGATGGTACCATGTGGGCACACACGCGCTCCCATTAAAGTGATGTAAGGCCGCCACACTCAACGCACATCCTGTTAAAAAATAGGATTTTGTAGCCGAAAGAGTGAGGAACCGTACGGTGTACTGTAATCCTGCATAAAACCAATCCGATTTCAGAACAGAATGCATTGCCTTTCTTAATGGTAATAAAATATAAGATGATGAACTTGTAATGTGTCATTAGATTTGTTAATTTTGAATGCGGCAAAGGATAACGTTCTGACTGTCTTCTCAAGCCCAGGGTGGTAAACAGACATTCCACATAGCTAATAATTCTGGCCCTATCTCAAAGACTCAAAAATGCTACTGTTACATTCCAAGAATACATAAATTGACATTAATTACAAGTTTGGGATTTAACCTAAAATGATTACACAATCTCTCCCTTTTCCATATTATATTTAATTTACCAAAGCTCTCAAGAATCAAGTTATAATCAATAAGCAAGTTTAATTACTTCTTCTCTCAATAAATCAATTAATATTTAAACATTGCATATGTAATTTATCAAACTATATCTCTATATGTGAAAATGTTATCAATTGAAACAAGTAAATCTTTAGCAGTGAAAATTACACCTACGTTGTAGATGTACAGTGAACTAAGTTGGGGTAAGATGACTTTATGTAATCTGGTCTCATGTACTCATTGCCGGGTAGGTTAGTAATTAGCTCTTGAATTTCTCTATTCAAAGCGTACGCATGTTGGAGTATGCAGCTCTCGCAAAATTCGACTCAACATTTCATTTCGCCAAAAGCACTTCGTACATCACCAAACGGCAACTGCGGTGGCGTTGTCTCCGTGCTGGATGTGAAATCGCTAATTCCCTACTCTGGCCTTGACTGAAAGTAATCAGTCTCAAACACTATGCGTTCCGTGGAATGTTCAAATTTCCCTAGTCGAAATTAATGGCAATTGCACACTCGCTCTGGGTTGAAGCGACGTGGCCAAAATTCAGCCAGAAAAGATTCCCGCAGGAATATTCAACTATCGCCTTATGTTTGTCGCCACGGTACGTGAAGCGTATCGCCCTCACTTTGCAAACGTAAACCAGAGTCAGAATCGCGCTTTTACCACACACACAGGTGTGTGTGGCCCGCCGTTAGACGTGAGCGCCCGCTCTCTCTGTCTCTGTTGCTTGGTTGAGTTCTCAAAGTGCTTTAATATGACGTTATCATACCCACCTTGATTCTACTGGGTCACACATCTGGCTACTTCTCCCACGTTAAAGGTAAATTCTTATTTTTCTTGCCCGGGTCTCCACTCGTTAATGTACTCTGACCACTTCTTGCGTATCGGCAGTGTTTATTCTGATAGGTATTATACTGATTTTCGCTTATTTCTTTCTGCAGTGCACCTGGGCTTCATTTTGTTAAAGCTAATTGAGTCTTTCCAATGTCATTAGCCACCTGCCCTGTCCGTCTCCAAGCTGCGTTCACTTTGTTATTCACTACTAGCCATTAAAATTGCTACACCACGAAAATAACGTGCTACAGATGCGAAATTTAACCGACAGGAAGAAGATGCTGTGCAATGCAAATGATTAGCTTTTCAGAGCATTCACACAAGGTTGGCGCCGGTGGCGACACCTACAACGTGCTGACATAAGGTAAGTTTCCGACCGATTTCTCACACACAAACAGCAGTTGACCGGCGTTGCCTGGTGAAACGTTGTTGTGATGCCTCGTGTAAGGAGGAGAAATGCGTACCATCACGTTTCCGACTTTGATAAAGGTCGGATTTTAGCCTATCGCGATTGCGGTTTATCGTATGGCGATATTCCTGCTCGCGTTGGTCGAGATCCAATGACTGTTAGCAGAATATGGAATGGGTGGGTTCAGGAGGGTAATACGGAACGCCGTGCTGCGTCCCAACGGCCTCGTATCACTAGCAGTCGAGATGACAGGCATCATATCTGCATGGCTGTAACGGATCGTGCAGCCACGTCTCGATCCCTGAGTCAACAGATGACGACGTTTGCAAGACAACAATCATCTTCACGAACAGTTCGACGACGTCTGCAGCGGCGTGGATTATCAGCTCGGAAATAATGGCTGCGGTTACCTTTGACGCTGCATCACAGACAGGAGCGCCTGCGATGGTTTACTCAACGACGAACTTGGGTGCAAGAATCGCAAAACGTCATTTTTTCGGATGAATCCAGGTTCTGTTTACAGTATCATGATGGTCGCATTCGTGTTTGGCGACATCGTGGTGAACGCACATTGGAGGCGTGTATTCGTCATCGCCATACTGACGTATCGCCCAGCGTGATGATATGGGGTGCCATTGGTTACACGTCTCGGTCACCTCTTATTCACATTGACGGCACTATGACGAGTGGACGTTACATTTCAGATGTGTTACGACCCGTGGCTCTACCCTTCATTGAGTCCCTGCGAAACCCTACATTTCAGCAGGATAAGGCACGACCGCATGTTGCAGGTCCTGTACGGACCTTTCTGGACACAGATAATGTTCAACTGGTGCCCTGGCCAGCACATTCTCCAGATCTCTCACCAACTTAAAACGTATGGTCAATGGTGGCTCGTCACAATACGCCAGTCACAACTCTTGATGAACTGTGGTATCGTGTTGAAGATGCATGGGCAGCTGTACCTGTGCACGCCATCCAAGCTCTGTTTGCCTCAACATTCAGGCGTATCAGGGCCGTTATTACGGCCAGACGTGGTTGTTCTGGGTACTGATTTCTCAGGATCTATGCTCCCAAATTTCGTGAAAATATAATCACATGTCAGTTCTAGTATAATATATTTGTCCAATGACTACGCGTTTATCATCTGCATTTCTTCTTGGTGTAGCAATTTTAATGGCCAGTAGTGTATTATTCATGCCCCTGCCATTAAAAGGGTAAATAGTTTGTTATTCCGTACATGAGATGGATCTAATTATTTCCTGTTGTCTATAATATCGTTATTTGCTGGGGATTTTATTCGGTATTGTCGTTATGACACTTTAAGGCCCGAAAATGTGGACACCTTACAAACTGAAGTGGCTTAAAAGCTCAAAATATGGATCTCTTGCAGGAGTCGTGAAATACAGTTTCGATAGGATTGTACTACTTCTATGGAATCAGCAAATAATCAGTAATGCTATGATCTTGTGATAAATATGTCTTACATACAAGAAAAAAATTAGATTCACAATTTGTTGCTAGATGTACCGATCGACTTTACTTCGACAGTCGATTGTGAAATTATACTAGTTTAATATGAAACGATGTGCATCTGGCGATTTTCAGGGTTATGGAAGCGCCTGCCACAAGGTGGTATACAGCGGCACCACAGGAGCAGACGCCACGGCCGTCGTGGAAGCCCACAACAGACTCCGCGACAGGGTGGCGGCCGGCAGGGAGCGCCGCGGTCGGCCTGGACCCCAGCCACCGGCCGCCGACATGAACACTCTGGTTTGTACTCGTCGCACAAACTTAAACTGTTGAGCAGGGCGTCTCTTCTGCTGAGCGTCATTACAACAATATAGTATTAGCTTTTAAGTGCCGCCGATCGGTGTGGCCGAGCGGTTCTATGCGCTTCAGTCTGGAACCGCACGATCGCTCCGGTCGCATGTTCAAATCCTGCCTCGGGCATGGATGTGTTTGATGTCCTTAGGTTAGTTAGGTAAAGTAGTTGTAAGTTCTAGGGGACTGATCACCTCAAATGTTAAGTTCCATAGTGCTCAGAGCCATTTGAACCATTTTGAACCTCTCTCACGAATTCGCATTCTGTTGCACCTTGTAGAAATTTCCAGCGAGAAAGTTGTTAAGAAAACTATGAAATTAATTTTAGTAACATCTGAGACATTATGGTACCGTGTCACGTATGAAAGCATTTCTTTTACGAGAGACTCCGTGTGCGACAGCGCCCGAGAAGTTGCGTGCCGCCACCAGGATTTTAATTCCGACGGCTCGCCTTAATACGACAGAAATATAATCTACTTCCCGAAAATTTATTTACAGCTCTTAATGACCCTTCGTCACTGCACTTATCACCAATGTCGCCGATACACGGTATATAAAAGTAACTGTAAGTACTTTCACACCAGTCTCTCCGTTGAAGTCCAGTAAAATATATTTTTGCATCTGGTTTTGTGAAACTCAAGTTTTATCGAAGTATACTGACAGACCGTTATCCCAAGCACGCAGTACGTGCATTTTACACAAAACTTCGTTCCCCCTGCTGCAATGTCTCCTCGTTTCATTAAAATATTTTGTCCATCATTATATTTTCTGAATCAAAAACTAAGTGATTGGGAAAGACAAAGAATGGTGATTTCTCAACCATATATTTTTCTAGCTGTCGCATACTCTCCCCTGTCGTAGTATCGGAGTATAGTTTTACATACTAACTTTTCGTCAGAATCATCAAATTCCGTAATAGCTGTTTCCATTTATATTTTTTTCTTGTCACGTCTACAGATTCTACCGGCGTCGCTACACGACACGAAATACAGTCGATTTGGTAATATCACAAAGTTTTGTTGTCATTTTATGAACATGAGCAAACTTCATATGATTCCTGCCTTCTTCACTGTTGGCCAGACCTGTAAAAAATCTTCAGTACATTCTATAAGAGAATTTTAGATTGTTTCCGAAGGTCTTCCCGCCCTTCACGCACACTGATCCGAGTAGCGATACACGTAGGCCCTTGCTCGTGCATTTCGCTCACGACTAGACACGCGTCAGTGCGCTGTTCCACGGTAGACTGAAATCACACGTAAACACAGAACACTGAGCTGGCCTGATCTACGTCTCAGTTTAACGGTGTATATGCGGCAACAAGGCTATCAGAGGGCGAATCATAACGTTTAGCGCCGGCGGACTGCAGGGAGCGTGCGTGACCTTGAGGTGTCTACTTTCGTGACGGCCGTAGTAGCGTGGCAACACTAACTGGCGCTAATCGCCGTGATAGGAATGGCTAAAGCTGCGAACTACTCTACTGGCCATTAAAATTGCTACACCAAGAAGAAATGCAGATGATGAACGGGTATTTATTGGACAAATATAATATATTGTAACTATATACATACCCGTGGTCTAGGGGTAGCGTCTTTGATTCGTAATCAAAACGTTTTCGGTCTCGGGTTCGATCCCCGCCACTGCCTAAATTTTGATAAATAATCAGCATTGGCGGCCGAAGACTTCCGGCATAAGAAGTCAGCCTCATTCTGCCAACGGCCTTGTCAAAGAGGGCGGGGGAGCGGGTAGAGGTTCCGGACACTCTCTTGTCCTAGGAGTGGGAAATTGCCCCTAAAGGCGGAAGAATCAGCAATGATCAACGACATGAGGATGCAGAAGGCAATGGAAACCACTGCATTAAAGACACTTAACGTGTATCCACAGGACATGTGGCCTGTATTTGAAGAAGTGTCATGATGATCTCTCCATTGGCAAAAGATTTCGGAATAGTCCCCCATTCGGATCTCCGGGAGGGGACTGCCAAGGGGGAGGTTACCATGAGAAAAAGACTGAATAATCAACGAAAGGATAACGTTCTACGAGTCGGGGCGTGGAATGTCAGAAGCTTGAACGTGGTAGGGAAACAAGAAAATCTGAAAAGGGAAATGCAAAGGCTCAATCTAGATATAGTAGGGGTCAGTGAAGTGAAGTGGAAGGAAGACAAGAATTTGTGGTCAGATGAGTATCGGGTAATATCAACAGCAGCAGAAAATGGTATAACAGGTGTAGGATTCGTTATGAGTAGGAAGATAGGGCAGAGGGTGTGTTACTGTGCACAGATCAGTGACCGGGTTGTTCTAATCAGAATCGACAGCAGACCAACACCGACAACGATAGTTCAGGTATACATGCCGACGTCGCAAGCTGAAGACGAACAGATAGCGAAAGTGTATGAGGATATTGAAAGGGTAATGCAGTATGTAAAGGGGGACGAAAATCTAATAGTCATGGGCGACTGGAATGCAGTTGTAGGGGAAGGAGTAGAAGAAAAGGTTACAGGAGAATATGGGCTTGGGACAAGGAATGAAAGAGGAGAAAGACTAATTGAGTTCTATAACAAGTTTCAGCTAGTAATAGCGAACACCCTGTTCAAGAATCACAAGAGGAGGAGACATACTTGGAAAAGGCCGGGAGATACGGGAAGATTTCAATTAGATTACATCATGGTCGGACAGAGATTCCGAAATCAGATACTGGATTGTAAGGCATACCCAGGAGCAGATATAGACTCAGATCACAATATAGTAGTGATGAAGAGTAGGCTGAAGTTCAAGACATTAGTCAGGAAGAATCAATACGCAAAGAAGTGGGATACGGAAGTACTAAGGAATGACGAGATACGTTTGAAGTTCTCTAACGCTATAGATACAGTAATAAGGAATAGCGCAGTAGGCAGTACAGTTGAAGAGAAATGGACATCTCTAAAAAGGGCCATCACAGAAGTTGGGAAGGAAAACATAGGTACAAAGAAGGTAGCTGCGAAGAAACCATGGGTAACAGAAGAAATACTTCAGTTGATTGATTAAAGGAGGAAGTACAAACATGTTCCGGGAAAATCAGGAATACAGAAATACAAGTCGCTGAGGAATGAAATAAATAGGAAGTGCAGGGAAGCTAAGACGAAATGGCTGCAGGAAAAATATGAAGACATCGAAAAAGATATGGTTGTCGGAAGGACAGACTCAGCATACAGGAAAGTCAAAACAACCTTTGGTGACATTAAAAGCGACGGCGAGTGCAACGGGAATTCCACAGTTAAATGCAGAGGGGAGAGCAGATAGGTGGAAAGAATACATTGAAAGCCTCTATGAGGGTGAGGATTTGTCTGATGTGATAGAAGAAGAAACAGGAGTCGATTTAGAAGAGATACGGGATCCAGTATTAGAATCGGAATTTAAAAGAGCTTTGGAGGACTTACGGTCACATAAGGCAGAAGGGATCGATAACATTCCATCAGAACTTCTAAAATCATTGGGGGAAGTGGCAACAAAACGACTATTCACGTTGGTGTGTAGAATATATGAGTCTGGCGATATACCATCTGACTTTCGGAAAAGCATCATCCACACAATTCCGAAGACGGCAAGAGCTGACAAGTGCGAGAATTATCGCACAATCAGCTTAACAGCTCATGCATCGAAGCTGCTTACAAGAATAATATACAGAAGAATGGAAAAGAAAATTGATAATGCGCTAGGTGACGATCAGTTTGGGTTTAGGAAAAGTAAAGGGACGAGAGAGGCAATTCTGACCTTACGGCTAATAATGGAAGCAAGGCTAAAGAAAAATCAAGACACTTTCATAGGATTTGTCGACCTGGAAAAAGCGTTCGACAATATAAAATGGTGCAAGCTGTTCGAGATTCTGAAAAAAGTAGGGGTAAGCTATAGGGAGAGACGGGTCATATACAATATGTACAACAACCAAGAGGGAATAATAAGAGTGGACGATCAAGAACGAAGTGCTCGTATTAAGAAGGGTGTAAGACAAGGCTGTAGCCTTTCGCCCCTACTCTTCAATCTGTACATCGAGGAAGCAATGATGGAAATAAAAGAAAGGTTCAGGAGTGGAATTAAAATACAAGGTGAAAGGATATCAATAATACGTTTCGCTGATGACATTGCTATTGAAAGTGAAGAAGAATTAAAGGATCTGCTGAACGGAATGAACAGTCTAATGAGTACACAGTATGGTTTGAGAGTAAATCGGAGGAAGACGAAGGTAATGAGAAGTAGTAGAAATGAGAACAGCGAGAAACTTAACATCAGGATTGATGGTCACGAAGTCAATGAAGTTAAGGAATTCTACTACCTAGGCAGTAAAATAACCAATGACGGACGGAGCAAGGAGGACATCAAAAGCAGACTCGCTATGGCAAAAAAGGCATTTCTGGCCAAGAGAAATCTACTAATATCAAATACCGGCCTTAATTTGAGGAAGAAATTTCTGAGGATGTACGTCTGGAGTACAGCATTGTATGGTAGTGAAACATGGACTGTGGGAAAACCGGAACAGAAGAGAATCGAAGCGTTTGAGATGTGGTGCTATAGACGAATGTTGAAAATTAGGTAGACTGATAAGGTAAGGAATGAGGAGGTTCTACGCAGAATCGGAGAGGAAAGGAATATGTGGAAAACACTGATAAGGAGAAGGGACAGGATGATAGGACATCTGCTAAGACATGAGGGAATGATTTCCATGGTACTAGAGGGAGCTGTAGAGGGCAAAAACTGTAGAGGAAGAAAGAGATTGGAATACGACAAGCAAATAACTGAGGACGTAGGTTGCAAGTGCTACTCTGAGATGAAGAGGTTAGCACAGGAAAGGAATTCGTGGCGGGCCGCATCAAACCAGTCAGTAGACTGATGACCAAAACAAACAAAATAACTGACATGTGATTACATTTTCACACAGTTTGGGTGTATAGATACTGAGAAATCAGTACCCAGAACAACCACCTCTGGCCGTAATAACGGCCTTGATACGCCTGGGCATTGAGTCAGAGAGAGCTTGGGTAGCGTGTACAGGTACAGCTGCTCATGCAGCTTCAACACGATATTACAATTAATCAGTAGTAGTGACTGTCGTAGCCGGCCGCGGTGGTCTCGCGGTTCTAGGCGCGCAGTCCGGAACCGTGCGACTGCTACGGTCGCAGGTTCGAATCCTGCCTCGGGCATGGATGTGTGTGATGTCCTTAGGTTAGTTAGGTTTAAGTAGTTCTAAGTTCTAGGGGACTGATGACCTCAGAAGTTGAGTCCCATAGTGCTCAGAGCCATTTGAACCATTTTTTTGACTGTCGTATTGTGACGAGCCAGTTGCTCAGCCACCATTGACCAGTCGTTTTCAATTGGTCAGAGATCTGGAGAATGTGCTGGCCAGGACACCAGTGGAACTGTTTCTGTATCCAGAAAGGTCCGTACAGGACGTGGTAGATGCGGTCGTGCCTTATCCTGCTGAAATGTAGGGTTTCGCAGGGATGGAATGAAGGGTAGACCCACGGGTCGTAACACATCTGAAATGTAACGTCCACTGTTCAAAGTGCCGCCAATGCGAACAAGAGGTGAACGAGACGTGTAGCCAATAGCACCCATACCATCACGCCGGGTGATACGTCAGTATGGCGATGACGGATACACGCTTCCAATGTGCGTTCACCACGATGTCGCCAAACACGGATGCGACCATCATCATTCTGTAAACAAAACATGGATTCATGCGAAAAAATGACGTGTTGCCATTCGTGCACCCAGGTTCGTCGTTGAGTTCACCATCGCAGGCGCTCCTGTCTGTGATGCAGCGTCAAGGGTAACCGCAGCCATAGTCTCCGAGCTGATAGTCCATATTGCTGCAAATGTTGTCGAACTGTTCGCGCAGATGGTTGTTGTCTTGCAAAGGTCCCCATCTATTGACTCAGGGATCGAGACATGACTGCACGATCCGTTACATCCATGCGGATAAGATGCCTGTCATCTCGAGTGCTAGTGATACGAAGCCGTTGGGATCCAGCACGGCGTTCCGTATTACCCTCCTGAACCCAGCAATTCCATATTCAGCTAACAGTCATTGGATCTCGACCAACGCGAGCAGCAATATCGCCATACGATAAACCGCAATCGCGATAGGCTAAAATCCGACCTTTATCAAAGTCGGAAACGTGATGGTACGCATTTCTCCTCCTTACACGAGGCATCACAACAACGTTTCAGCAGGGAACGCCAGACAACTGCTGTTTGTGTATGAGAAATCGGTTGGAAACTTTCCTCACGTCAGCACGTTGTAGGTGTCGCCACCGGCGCCAGCCTTGTGTGAATGCTCTGAAAAGCTAGCATTTGCATATCACAGCATCTTCTTCCTGTAGGTTGAATTTCGCGTCTGTAGCACATCATCTTCGTGGTGTAGCAAATTTAATGGCCAGTAGTTTATAACCAGGAGATGACCCACCGTCTGCCGATCCGGGTCTGGTGTACTTCAGTTCGGGGCAGTCTAATCACGTTAGTTGGCTGTTGAAAAATGCAGCAACTGCCAGACCCACAGGAGAGTACTATCCCTCTTTAAATGAGGAAACGCAGTAGAGGGAAGCACGCTGATTGGTTCTTTCACTCATTCTTTCACTCATCGTGCTGCATAGAACCTATCAAGAAATATAAGCGTCAGACATGTGCAACGAATCAAGATATACATTAACAATATTTGAGTTAATGATGGAAAATTAATCTTTACAATTCGTTTACGATGAATTATCAGTATATTCCTTGTTGCTAGTCAACGTTAATGCCAGCTAATTTTAATCACGTAATACATATTATGCAGGCGGTACCCTGCAGCTCGTAAATACGCTAGTGTCAAAAATTAAAGCAACAAATCGCTATTTTCCCGTCCTGTATCTAATTCACAATATAATCATGGAAACTGTCAACCAGATGTCCGTACGATAGTGTTATGCTCAGAAAATGGCATTCCGGTCAACGGACAACCGTTGCATCGATGACGTCAGGGCACCTATGAAACGAGGTAGTGTTTGCCAGATAGCCCCACACCCACAATGGCTGGGTGCACGATCATAGACCGTACGGTATGGCAAAGAGGAGATGTCTACCATACTCTCTGCGGCGGAGGGCCTGTAACCTCCCCACAAAATTGTATAAATAATAATATGAATATGATTCTGATTTTAGTGTAACCTCAGAACAAAATTGGTTCCCATTTATAACCTCCTTACAGAAATTCATTCACATTTAACTTCCACACAAAAGTTGTTTGCCATTTAATGTACCCACAAAATCCTTTTCTCATTTAATGTAAACTCGAAACAGAAAAATTCCTAAACCTCGTAATAAAAAGTAAATTCAATAACCTGGTAAATTTTGGACCACAGCAGTGCTGCGTCATGGCCCTGTAAGATCATTCTGAATAAAAAAAGGAAATATTCTTACCTCAATAAAGTCGCCGAATATACCTGCTCTTACAATAAATTTTTACGGCACAGCTCTGTGCAATGCTGGCCGATAGATTGGTCATTTATGAAAGGAAGCAACAGATTTTTTTTCCAACAATCGGAATGATCATGGATTGGAGAAATTAGTAAATTCTTTAAATTGAAATGAATGCTTATCAAAAATTACTTTGTATGACAAAGATTATTATTAGGACATTTTTAAAACATTTACACGGGAGTTCAGATAACATTACTAGATATGCACGAAGCTGCTTTTTACCTTGTACAATAATACTCAGGCTCCGGCATCGCTGCACCGCGACCGGCCCAGCCAACACGACACACTACACCAGACCAGAGCAGACTCCAGACTAGCAACAACTTACTGCTACAGCTACACAGTTCCTACTCAGTCAACACTGCTCTCTGGTTAGCGATTCTCTTATACCTTGCATATCGCAGGCAGCGCATGAGCAATACATCGAAATTACATCTACTCGGACCTCTTACATAACCCTCCACTTGGGGGGGGGGGGGGGTCAAAAATTTGGCAGCGATGGTGAGTCAATTGGACTTGCAATGAGCAACAAATTTTTCTTAATTAATTAAGTTTACAGTCACAGAGTATATACATATATATAAGTGCAGAACATGAAATAAAATAGAGTGCACATGCACTGAGTACAGAACATATCAAGAAATGACAAAATGTATACGCAATGAGTACACAAATATTAACAAATGACATAAAGTGCACACGCACTGTATATATTTCTACCATTTTACAAGAACTAGTATACGCAATGACTACAATACATATTAACAAATGACATAAAGTGCACACGCACTGTATCTATTTTTACCATTTTACAAGAACTAGTATACGCAATGAGTACAAAACATATTAACAAATGACATAAAGTGCACACGCACTGTATATATTTTTACTATTTTACAAGAACTAGGATAGGAAAGGGAAGGATT
Source organism: Schistocerca serialis cubense (assembly GCF_023864345.2). Classification (NCBI taxonomy): domain Eukaryota; kingdom Metazoa; phylum Arthropoda; class Insecta; order Orthoptera; family Acrididae; genus Schistocerca; species Schistocerca serialis. Next base: position 239,844,630 of record NC_064642.1, on the reverse strand, counting down.
GCATCATGGTTGTAGCACAGTAGGTTGCACGTAGCTGCACTGAAAGTCCATATCTTTCTACAGAAGCACAACACCAAGTGAGACAATCTGAAGTTCTCGTCCCTGAAGTGTGAATCAGTGTAGCCAAGACACTGAAATGTCGTATTAATATTCAATGTTATCATTTTGGTAGTACATTAGGTACGCCAGACAGGGGGACCATAATAACATCTCCAGTGTTCAAGGTGGTGGACAGCATGATGTGTCAACACCACACTCTTGCAGTATCCATACTCTTTCACCAACGTAGAATTAGTGCAAAAACCAAGTATAGTGCCCCATGATCATGAGGATGGACAGGACAAACGGATATTGCAGTAATTTCTGGTAATTAGGTCAGAAGGTGAAGGACATTAAGTCTTATGCTAGTCATCATTGAGAATTGCACTAGTCTATCAAACGATTTGAGTAATTGGTGGCACTCATAGCCTAGTTACTAAACATTTCTGTACTACGTATGAAGTATTACAGAATATTATTCATAAGTCATCTGATTACAGTGAACATTGGCACTCATTGGCCAGTAACTAAACATTTTTATGCATTGTTCAGAAGTCATCATTCAAAACAAGAGTTAATTAATGGCATAGCATTAACATAATTCATCTAGTTATAGTAATCATTGGCACTCAGTGGCTAGTTACAAACCATCAGGAGTCATCATTCAAAACAGGAGCTAATGAGTGTAGCATCAAGCTACTGGTATTCATATATAATAGCATGTAAGTGCATAAGACAAATTTAAAATATAAGAAACAGTGGCATTCATTGGCCAATTACAAAGTATTCATATAGTTTTATAAAACATTATTCACTATTATTCAAAAGTCATCATTCAAAATGAGAGTTAATTATTGACATAGCATTTATGGAGTATAACAAAAATATTATTTACAGAAATTATTGGCATAGCATTTATACATTGTTACAAAACATCATTCAGTATTACTCAGAACTAATTGTTCAAGTGACATAGGACATATATAAAATGTAACACACTGTAACTATTACTCAAGGTCTGTGGTTAGAAAACATCATTAAGTATTACTCAGAACTCATCATTCAAGTGACATAGGACATATTTAAAATGTAACCACTGTAACTATTACTCAAGGGCTGTGGTTATAAAACATCATTCAGTATTACTCAGAACTCTCTTAAACTGGTAGCATTATTTTGGACTGGTAATACATTTTTTTTGTGCTAGCAATGCATTGCGTTGGGATCGATAATTAATTGCTGCAGCATAAAAATATTTGCTTTTGACTTATTGCTGCAAATAAGGATTAGTAACGTCATTCGTCATGAGTCAGCTGTAGCAAGGTTATGAAACAAGTAGAGTATATGTGATCACATTCATGAATGACACACACAAATGGGTGAAAAAATGCAAGTACTAGAACAGGTTTAATGACTAATTGCTTATAGCACATTACTTTGATGAATAGCTTCTCCTGGAAAAAATACAAAATGGATCATTGAGCTGAAAGAAGAAACGCATATTATCTGAAAAGTAGTGAATTTCGAATTAACAGGTAATGAAACGTGTACTCAATATGTATGTACTCTAGCTGTCCTTTCCAAAACATGCAGTCATTATACCATGCGACATAAGACATACTGTCAAAACGAACTGCAACAAATACTTAAATAACTACATAGCATCTCTTAACTAATAGTAAATATATAAACTTCATCATTATTATCATCTGCAAAGAAAAACTTAAAAGTGGTGCGTTAAGTGGCCCATATAAAATTCATCACTATCATCACCTGCAAAGAAAAACTTCATTATTCATATTAACATATTCTTCATATAACTATTCATCACCATTTATTATCATCTGCAAAAAATAGGCACTTCATTATTCATTATTCATATTTCCATTTACTTCATACAACTATTCATAGTATAGAGTTTCTTATTTCTAGCATATTTAATCACTAAAACTAAGATGTCTAGTTCTGTCTGACAGCCTGCATCAATCGCCTCGTATTCTGAAAGAAAAATAATTAGTTAAGACTGCTATCATACGATGTGTTTAGTATATTCTTGTTAATGCTTGTTAATTCTGATCCATTTACTCTTCATGACGAGGTATTGCACCTTCTTTCGTTCATTCCGAAGGTCAAATTCCCATTTCATAGTAATCCACAGTGGTTTGTTTAATTTATTTCTTTTACACGTTATTGCTTTCTGAAAATGATGAATAAGGATTAATATCTTGCATTTAAATCATATACCTATTAAATAAAAACTGGTTTCTAGTGATATGATTAAGAATACAGCATAACATGACAAAAAACATATTATGTCAAAAACATAGACAGTGTTCAGGTGCAAAAATGTACACACAGTCTCATAATGCAGTAGCCAAGAGTGTGGAATAGTCAAGATATTGATATATCATAAGGAAAAATGTTAAAGTCAACTGGTGTTTGCTGTATCTTAAAGATTTCGTAGTGCATACAAACAAAACAGGAAAACAATCATACATACACGAAAAAATGGAAAATGTGCACGGTCTGATATATAACAACAAGAAATGACTTTCTTTGTGTTCAGCTCGTATGTTGTGTAGTTGATAGAGGCGAGAGTTGAAGACTTTAATGGAGAAAAAAATTGATAAAATTAATATGTCACTAGATAGAATTGCATAATTGGTCATAAAATATGTAAGTTTATCTGAAAAAATGTGCACGGTCTGATGTGTAACGACAAGAAAAGCGACCTGCTAACCTTACCTTGCCGGGCACATGTCAAGGAAGAATATTATAATCATCAGTAAGTAGTGACATAAATATAATTGCATAAGTGGTCAAAAAATATGTAAGTTTATCTGGAAAAATGTCCATGGTCTGATGTGTAGCGACAAGAAAAGCGACCTGCTAACCTTACCTTGCCGGGCACTTGCCAGGAAAAAATACGATAATCTTCAGTAAGTAGTCACATAAATATAATTGCATCATTGGTCATATAAAAATCAGAAAATAGCATCACAGTGTGATAAATCATAAAGTATGTTCATTCAATAAAGGGTTTAATATTGGAGACATGGTGATTGCCTTTACTTTTTCCGGTTCTCAGAGTTTCGACGTGTACTATATTGGAGTGAGGAATGCTGCGAATTCTGTACGGTCCTGCATATAGAAGCTCAAATTTACTGCATCTATTCTTTCCTCTGTTGGATAAATAGTGTGTACGTACTAGTATCTTCTGTCCAATGTGAAAGTCACGGCGTGTACAAACCTGTTTTTGCTGTCTTCTCTGGCGCTCTGCGGAACGTTTGATGTTGTTCAGCGCAATGTCGATTATTTCATGGTGTCGTAGTCGACGAGATGTAGGAAAGGATACTAATTCTTTAATTTTGTTAGGTGGTTCAACATTTTTCAGTATAACAGTCGGAGATAGCATAGTAGATTCATTTGGTATGGAATTAATTACACCCTGGAATGAGAGTATGTGTATGTCCCAATCAATATGTTTTTTATGGCAGTTTACCAATTTCTTTCATTAGTCGTTCACAAGGGTTTGAAGAAGCATGGTACCTGGATATATAGATCAGAGAAATGTTTTTAGCTCGTAACATACGTGTCCATATAGCAGATCGAAACTGTGATCCATTGTCGGAAATTACTTTCAATACATGCCCTACATGGAATAAAAAATGTTTTACAAATGCATTCGAAACAGATTTAGCAGTATCTTTGAGTAAAGGAGTGAAGGTAACAAATTTTGAAGTGAGTTCTACCGTGACAAAGATGTAGCAAAAACCTCTATTAGTTCTGGGAATCGGACCAAAAATGTCTACAGCGGCCATGTGTCTCAATTTAACAGGTACAATGGGATGTAATAGAGGAATATGGGAAGTCGTATCTGACTTAGCTTTCTGGCAGATTTTACATGACGCTAAAACTCGTCGAATACGTTTCTCCATGTTGGCAAAATAACAGTTCTGTCTCAGTATAAGAAAACATTTTCTGGCTCCGTAATGTGCGTAACTTAAATGAGTATACCAAATTAATTTGTTAATAACCTCGTCAGGAATACATAATAACCAATTGTTGCTGTCAATGTGAGAGCGGCGAAACACAATGTTATTGCATACAGTGTAATGGTTTCTAATGGTAACATTATTCCTATCTTGCCAAAGGTGTTTAATTTCCTTCCATACGTTGTCTTTACTCTGCTCTTGTGCTATGTCTCGTAATGAGGCCGAAATGAAATTTTCAAATGCAACTTGTTGAATATACATGACGCTAAAATTTGCTTGGCAGAAGTTGGTTACGATGTCTTCCTGATTGTTGCTGAGAGAACGGGATAGTCCGTCTGCACAATATTTTGTGTACCGGGAATGTGAACAATTGTAAAATTAAATTCCTGTAAATAAAGTTTCCATCTGCTTAATCAGTCGTGTGTAAATTTTGCGGAAAGTAAAAAATGGATAGCTCTATGGTCTGTGTAAACGGTCGTATGTCTTCCATAAAGAAAATGCGGAAATCTCGTAAATGCCCATACAACACATAATGTTTCAAGTTCTGTGACAGAATAATTGCGTTCAGCAGGTGACAGCATGCGACTCGTAAAGGCGATGTTTCTAATTACTGTACAACCATCTTCTTCAATTTCCTGAAAAATATGTACGCCTAAAGCGGTGTTAGAACTGTCGGTGGCAATGGAAAAATTTCTAGTAACATCTGGATGTGATAAAAGTGGTGCATTCAACAAAGCTTATTTCAGATTCATAAATTCAGAATGTGCTTGCCTATCCGAGGATCAAATAGTGTTTTTACCCGTCAATTGACATAATCTAGGGGTGTCTAAAGCAGAGTAATGAATAAATTTACGAAAAAAGTTAATTAAACCCAAAAGCTGCGTAGTTGTTTCTTCGTCGTAGGAACAGTAATGTCACGTAAAGCTTGAAGTTTTTCCGGGTCAGGCGCAATGCCTTCTGCTGAAATTACATGTCCAAGAAATTTTATAGAAGTTTTGCCAAAGTGCGATTTACTGAGATTAACTGTGAGTCCTTGTGCACGAAAAGTTCGTAACAGTTGTTCAAGAATCAGATTGTGTTCAGACCAGTTAGCTTCTGCAATAAGAATGTCGTCTACATACGTTGCGATTCTGTGTTTCATGCAAAAGTGTGTATCGGATGTCGTCAAAACTAATAATATTTTCGTGAACAAGATTCTGTGAGTCAAAAGTATGGCTTACGTTGCTGGAAGATGCAACCTGTACTGCGAGAGGATGCTGTGGCATTTCGACTATTTGTACTGTTCTGTTATTTCGTCCTGACGTATTACGTTCGGGATGATATCTACTGTCTGGTTCATTCATGATAATCTGTTGTTGCGGATGATTTTGTTGCTGACAAGACCGACTGTTATTAAACGTACGCTGAAAATTGTGCTCATTGCTTTTACGTCTGTCATGATAGTCATTTCTATACGGTGCATTGCGATATGAGTTGAAATGGTGTGTTTTCTATACGTAGTGATTTCCTTGTTGTTGTGCGTTACTATTTGGCGGAGCGGACGCTATACGTGTAGGCGGCGAAACATTAAAGCTTGGTTGACCTTGCAGACTGCATTGTTGGTTAGGTATGCTAACCGGCTGGTTTTGTTGCTGTTGTAGGGAAAAGCCTCTATTGTTACCAAAATGTGGTTCCTGTTGCCGATAATTTTGACGATACTGATGATTACACTTCTGTCTTTCATTAAAATTACGCTGGTAGTTCTGGAGTGTCTAATGAAAATTGTCACTTTCGGTAAAATTTGTCATATCAGGTTTTCTTTACTCATCCTTAATCCTAGATAGATCGATAGTTGAAGAGCTGTTCTGATAGATATAAAGGATAGTAGAAGAGAAGGCAGCAGTGCAGAAAACTAAAGATGAAACAGCATTACTACGGCTCGGGGCCCTGTGCACGCTACGGCACATGTTCATCGAAGTGCAATGAAGCCCCTGAGTCCAATTACGCGCTACAAATAAATTTTAGTTTCTGCGTTATAGGCAATGCCGGTGAAAATTCAAAAGTAAATTGTCGTATCCAGTCCAAAGGGTGTATTTGTGTTCAGTCATTATTAAATACCTTAAATTTTCTCACAGATAGAAAGTGCTTGTAATCAAAATTATCGTCTCTGTATGTCTTTACAGGTTCAGGATTGTATGATAATCTGTTTGTCTGTGACTGTTCGGAATCTAACTCATGTACTCTCTGTAAATTACCTAAATTATACTGGCTGTGTGAGTCTGACAAATGTTCGGAAAGTAGCGTGTGCTATGATGTGTTAAAGGCTGAAATATTTTTCATCTACGTAATGTATTATTAGACCAACCTATCTCACTGATTGTCTGCTGTAAATTTTGGAATTCGGTTGTTTGATTTAACGAAACTGGTGACGTTTCGTCTGATTTGTGTCATTATTACTTTCGATAACGTCAATACGACTGGCCAATTCATCATATTTTTCAGTCAGTGCTTTTACCTGATCATCGTTTTTAGTATCAGAAGCATTAATTTGTTTCTGTATTTTACGTGTGGTTTTGTTCAATTCCTTAACGTCTGCTTTGATGGCATCGGGATCCTGTATTAGTTCTAATTGTTCAAGTCTGTGGGTCACTGTCTGAAAGTCTACTGTGTGTGTGTCTGTTTTTGTTTTAAGATCAGAGATTTCATCATGTAATTCGGTGTTCAACTGTTTGACAGCATTAATTTAGTCTGATACTGTAGCAATATTGTTGTCTACGTATGTTTGTGCTTTCGTAAACAATTTACGCTTATCTTCCTGTCTCTGTGCAGTAATTGTTTCCATGACTTGTTGCTTTACTTTATTCTGTTCGTGTATAAATTTACGGTAACGCGTTTCACTGTTTTGTAAGTGGTGATTAAAACGTTCGTCAATTTGGCTGTTCTGTTGGTCAAATTTCGCGTCTACTTTTGCATCCAGTGTGCGTGAAAGTTCTGCTGACATTAATTTAAACTCGTCGCGTAACTGTGTTGCGTTTTCAGAGCATTGTTTAGCGACTGCACTAATTTCATCTCTAAGTAATTTCGTTGTAGCTGCTTGCGTATTCCTTAATTCTTGAGCCACAGATCTGATTTCTTCACTACTGCTCCTAGCACAAGTCTTAATTTCCTCACGTAATTGTTCTTTAGTATCATGACATTACGCGGCAACGGCTGTAATCTGTTCACTAAGTTGTTTGTTCTGTTCATTAAGTTGTTTGAAATTGTTATCTTGCTTATCATTCGACTGTTTGGAATTGTTGTCTAGTTTTTCATTTAGTTGTTTGAGATTGTCGCCTTGTTCTTTCTTGAATTGTAGTAATAATGCTACAACTTGATCCATGCCAAAATTACCTACTCTATTCTCTGTGCTGTTTGATGGCGTACCTGCAATTGTCATGTTTTGTGTAACCATTTGGTCATTCTGTGATTTTCGAATTGTTTTGCCAATCGGATATGCACTGTGGGTCACTACCTCGGAACCAAATAAATCTGACGTATTTTGACTACATTGTTCATCTTCGTGAGAAAAATTTATCTGTTCACAATTCAAATTTTGCAAACCGGGTGTGTCAAACTCGGCAGCGTTCATTGTATCGGAATGTGCTGCGTCATCAATTGTTAAATTTACTGCGGACATAATTGAATTTATTTGCCCATAATTAGGATTTGACTCAATACTAGTGTCCGGCAGGCACTGATTATCTGTGATTAGGGGATCATCATTATTACACTGAGTGTCGAAAGTATTATCGGTCAAATGATTCGAGTCGACTATTTCACTCATTGCACATCGCGATGTACTGTTAACAATTTTTCGCGGCATTTTTCACAAATCAAATTTAACCACAAAATGAAACAAAGACAAAGCGAAATGGAACAAACACAATTACAACAAAGAGCAATAATTGCCGATGATCTGTGGAAGAAAAAGTGACAAATTAGTAAATGCGTTGCGCCAGATGCAAACTACATTTAAGTAAATTAGAGATTCACAAAGAAATACGATCCTGGGCGGTTGTCGCCAAGTGTAACCTCCCCACAAAATTGAATAAATAATAATATGAATATGATTCTGATTTTAGTGTAACCTCAGAACAAAATTGGTTCCCATTTATAACCTCCTTACAGAAATTCATCCGCATTTAACTTCCACACAAAAGTTGTTTGCCATTTAATGTACCCACAAAATCCTTTTCTCATTTAATGTAAGCTCGAAACAGAAAAATTCCTAAACCTCGTAATAAAAAGTAAATTCAATAACCTGGTAAATTTTGGACCACAGCAGTGCTGCGTCATGGCCCTCTAAGATCATTCTGAATAAAAAACGGAAAAATTCTTATCTCAATAAAGTCGCCGAATATACCTGCTCTTACAATAAATTTTTACGGCACAGCTCTATGCAATGCTGGCCGATAGATTGGTCATTTATGAAAGGAAGCAACAGATTTTTTTTTCCAACAATCGGAATGATCATGGATTGGAGAAATTAGTAAATTCTTTAAATTGAAATGAATGCTTATCAAAAATTACTTTATATGACAAAGATTATTATTAGGACATTTTTAAAACATTTACACGGGAGTTCAGATAACATTACTAGATATGCGCGAGGCTGCTTTTTACCTTATACAATAATACTCAGGCTCCGGCATCGCTGCACCGCGACCGGCCCAGCTAACACGACACACTACACCAGACCAGAGCAGACACCAGACTAGCAACTACTTACTGCTACAGCTACACAGTTCCTACTCAGTCAACACTGCTCTCTGGTTAGCGATTCTCTTATACCTTGCATATCGCAGGCAGCGCATGAGCAATACATCGAAATTACATCTGCTCGGACCTCTTACAGGCCATAGAAAGAAAGGAAGCAGGGCAGTTGCAAACTGATGAGACCCGACGGCTTAATGTGAATCGTTCTGTTGTTTCTCGGATGTCGCGACGGTTTATAAAGTCAGAAACGGTAGCCCGTAGACTAGGTATGTGCCGACCACGTTTGACTTCGGAAGAGAAGACAGTTATCTGGCTGTAAGGGTACGACAGTACCGCCTTAGTACTGCACGGCATCTGTCATGTGAGCTAGGATCATCCACTGGACGTGTTGTACCGACGCAAACGATGTTCAGAAGGTTTCGACTGCGTGTCCTTTACTGTCGGAGACATACTGTATGTCTACTTCTGATGCGTCTTCACAGAAGGGAACATGTAGAGTGGAGTCATCAACAAGCCACTTGAACGGTCGAGCAGTGGGTCAATGTTGACTGGGGAGTGATTCTCGATGGATTCGCATGTGGAGGGACTTGGAACACTATTTCGGTGCCCAAACATTATGGAAAGAGACCGAGATCGAGGAGGATTCCTAAAGCTGTTGGCAGGGATTATGTTTACCACTTGAATCCGTCTTCATGAATTTGTACGGGTGAATCGGCATGGTTTAATTGCTGTCAGGTATCGTGACGAGATCTAGGGACCTCATTCGCGGTTCTTGCGAGATGCTGTGGGCCCATATATCGTAGATGTGGTCGATAATGCTCGACCTCATAGAGCACGAGTAGTTGATGTTTTCTTGGAATCTCGCTCTCCCGATTTGAATCCCATAGAGAATGTCTGGTATGCACTAGGGAGACGGCTTGTATCACGTCAGCATCCACCAACCATTCTCCGACACTGTGAACAGTTCCTCAATATGAGACTCATGCGACCATTCACAGTATATCGCGTCATTGTCAGCCCCGTATTGGTGCCAGAGGTGGTCGTACCCCATACAGACCACATTAATCAGCTGTCGAAACATGTGTGCAAATACGTTAAGGTGGAAAAAACGAAGTAAATTTTTGTCTACCGTTGTGCATCTTGCAGTTGTTTGGGTTCCGTATTCTTTGAATTTTTCTACTTTACTATCACCTGTTTACACTGTTTTGTGGCAAAATAAATGCAACCTTACAAAGTTTCCTTTTGTTGCTTTAATCTTGGACACCAGCGTATTTTGAAGAAGTCATGTTAATGAACGACCAACAGCTGCAGTTGCAGCTAACTTTTAGCCGCTACCAGTTTCACTCGAACTGTTCATCAGCCAGCACACAATCAGCATCATGGTACCATTATTACTGTGGCATCAACATAAATGAAACAAAAAAAGCTAATTTTATTATTTTAGCTTGGCCCGTGCGAATGCTCGCACGAGGTTAAGGAATGGACACACATACAGAAATCAAGATAAAAAGTTGCAGGATGGCTTTAATTTTGGTTTTGTTGACGCCACAGTAAGAATGGTACTGTACACGATGATGTAAATGATTTTACGTCGTTTGATAATGATGATTCTGCAGCGTCAGCAACCAAAGGTTAAATTCATCAGCAGCTCTTGGTGTTGATAAATATGATATCTCTCAAACATTTTTCAAGTTAATTGGAAAGATAGCTTCTAATATAAAAAAAGCTTTAGTTATCTTAATTAACTGATTCATTTTTACTTGATAGAATTAATATTTTGAAATAAAGTAATAAGTTACACTTGTAAAATCTGTATGTGTTTATCTTATATTACCGCTTGTTGTTACACCGAACAGTGCTACTTCGGAAATGAGATCACATTTGTACAATGATTTACACACCGCCCACACAACCGTCTAGAGTGTGATTTTAAAACAATGGTCTATGAACAGCTTATCTATATAGTTAGGTAACCCTTCCCAATTGTAACAACTGGATTGTTACACTTGCAGAACTTGCTCACCTAAGTGAATACGGTTGTAAGCGGAAAACTGTGTTTTTTTTTACAGGTGTGGGACGATGAATTGGCAAGGATTGCCCAGCGTTGGGCTGACCAGTGCACGTTTGATCATGACTCTTGCAGGGATGTTGGTAAGTACCAGAAAACGTTAGAACTAGCTGTTAGAACTGATATTTTCTTTAAATTAAGTTACTTATCAATAATACAGAAAATAACCGCAAATCATGTTTTCATTTGTACTGTTTTAAAAGTGGTGCGGTTTTAGTATTTCCTTTGAGTAATAGCGAATATTCCTCTTTTATTTTGCCCGTGCAAAACTTTTCGCATTGTGTTACTAAAATTATTAAAAAGGTTAAAGCGTACACATAGAGCGAGAAATTCTGAAACCAGAGTCAGATCAATCTCGACTATAATAGAGAAGTTGTCATGACAACCAATAGCAGAAAGAATAATGTCAGGTAATTTCACAACTAATCTCTCGTGATCATGAGTTATATTGACAGTCTGCTGAGCACGTTTTATAATCATTCCTTAGATGTGGGCAGTTGCGCTAAGAAGATAAGGGTACACTGTGTGCTGAACTCGTAGTTTATAAATGAAAATAAAAATCGGCTAGGCGTTTCGTGCACTGCATAATCGTAGACTAAGAAAAGTATAGATTCGACCAGCAATAAAACCTCACCCAATACTAGAGTATGACGAACAGACTGATAGGGCCAACACCGGCAAAATTTATATGGTAGACTTTCCAGTATTGATATTTTAACGATTTGTATTTTTCAGACCACTGGATACAAATTTCCAACGAGCAACTTTAGAAAGTTGATAATAGATTAAACTACGGTAAAGTGGCCAATGGAGCACTGCATGTAATAAAATCAACAACTCTGTTATTAATAAGCAATTGAAATTTAACAAGGAAATTAAAACGCAGGCTAGTACCACTCAGAGTAGTTGTTCTGGGTTAAAAATTAATTTACAGCCAGTTACTCTTAGTGTGCTCTTGGTTGCCTTTGTGTGTATATTTCGCTAACGTTCGTCCCGCACCTGAGCCAAGAGTCATGTTACCTCCGGTGAAATGGAAGGATTAGTCCGTTGTGTTGTGAGTAGGTAGCATTTATTACTCTCTTCACAAGAGTCTGTGGCCGTGTAGCAGGAGTTGTAGCCTAACCAGTTTTAAGTGTCTGAAGTTATAGCTGCCTACTATTCTGCATCTGGATCGATGGTGAGTTCCATCAGTAGGTGAAGGTGAAGTCAGGTTCCTCTGAAAGAGTGATAACAGACTACTCAGATCAGTGATGAGTGACGTCAGACACGTAGTGTTCTTCATGTGTCTGCATCCTTTCAGAATCTGTGGTTTGCATTCTCTGTATCTACTCAGACATCACCATCAGTCAGTTTTATGCCATTGGCTAGAAATAACATGTTTTTCACCTGCAGTCGCTGTTGTTACAGGATTCTCAATATCTTCCTTTCTCCAAATTTACGTACATTTCTTTAAGATACCCACAGTTCGTCAGATGGTACACATGTACCTAAACAACTCCTTTGATGATTTTCTTAAATTACTAGCTATCATGTATCTTCTCGTACAGAAAACTTGGGCCGCGCCTATCTTATCGCTTCAGCAACAAAACGCTATAGGGCGTATGTATCAGGCGACACAACGAGATGAGCTTGAGTTTCTCATCAGGCTTTCTTCGGTTCCTCTTAGTATCTGCTCACGTTAAAAGGGGCGGCAGTCAATGAGGAATACAGCCTTCTGAAAGTTTTGAGATTCGGTAAATATAAAATGAGGAATGTTGACCCCACTGACATGTCGAATACATGGCTGCCTTGTGGAAGTATTTACGGCTCTTTGCGATAGGTATGCATCACAACATTGATTGTTTACAATAAATATGTAATGTCTTCATTTCAGTGTGTAATCACAAGAAGTGAGCATTTCTCCAGAAGGTTTAAAATACGTCACTTTTAAATGTTAATATGAAAAAGTTAGCTAAAGAGATTTCAATAATCATCCATCTGTTGCTATGTGGAGATCGTTTGTAAATTTTTGTGGAGACTGACATAGCAATTCAGTATGTTGATAGGAGAAGGAATGCCCAACAGAAAATACCATACTACACTAGTTTCAGTTGATACTGTTTGTAATCCGTCGAGGCAACTAAGTCTCAAAAAGTAACTACAGTCATCATGTGGATGCGATCCATTCAGTTAAGAGTGACATCCAGTCGGCAAACAGTTATAAAAGTGCTACAAAATTAATCACCGCGTTATAGTGCTGACACAGCCACTACTTACACTTTCAATGATCGTTATAGAGCGTTGATTGTTCGACGTTTCCTGCAGGTAATGCCAATCTTAAACCCTTTTGTGAAGTACGAAATGACTCGTCGCAGAAGGCTATTCATCACCAATAATAATCATTCCAGGATCGACGTAGTGGAGCGATTGCAAGAGCTCTATTTCCATTCATTGTCGTTAACATGAAAGCAGGAATTATTCGTTCTTTTGCAACTCTGTATATTGCCGCTCATTTGGAGCTCCACAGCTCACCTGCGCACGCGCCTTGGCGCTCTGCGCTCTAAAACGTGCTCGTCGGTCCTATAGTGCACTCAGAATTACTGTATGATTGGCAGTTGGGAAGTAGCACAGGTGAGCGAGTAACAGAGTTGCCAAGTCTCCCACGAAACTCGCGCGTAATCTCATGTTTCATTCAACTCACTCACACACGCTAACTATTAGATCTTTAAATGTGGAGCCGGCTGTAATTCATTGTGAAATAATTTCAATATGTTATGGTTACATTTTTATTTTTTTAAAATGTTTATGCAGGCAATAAAACGATAGTTTTCAAGAAACAACTTTCCGACGACGTTATCAAATTTTCAACATGGGTGAAAGTTTTTTGTTATTGAAGTTAGGTGTACACATTATGCGAATGAAGTGTCAAGAAAACATCAAATTTTCATCTGTTTCAAACCTTAGCTGTGTCGAAGACCTCTAACGCTAGATACAGGACTGTAAATAATAAGACGCGCAATCGTCTGCTCGCGTACGATAGCGATAGGCAATAGATCTCTATATTTGTAAAGACCTTATATATTTCTGATATGCATCTTATTTCCAACACAATAAAAAATAAAGTAATGCGTGTTTGGTATCTTAAATTGGGCAACATCCATTCTGAGAAATAAAAACAATACAAAAACGGCCAATGTATTGCAGACATTATTTTGCATACTGTAGTATGCACAGACTGAATTCTAGAAATGTACTGTCTTTGGAATTAATATTTGATAATGCTGCCATTTTAAAATTTCAAAACTTAGTGTGAATTAATTTTGTTATGCCAGTACTTACAAGTGCAAACTGCGCAGTCCAAATGTGTAGCTGAATCCGTTTGTGCTGCATCTGTATGTGGATAATGGTAAAACTCCACTGACATCACTCTCGTCGCTATTACAGACACTTGAAGTTTCGGTGTCACTATTGCCATTTAAAGAGATAATCATATCTTCCACTGAAGTCTCCAAAGCTCCTTCATCCTGTCAGGCTCCTTCCATAATGTTGTGCGTGTGTTTGACGGCTTTCTTCCAGCCTTCAGAGGTAATGGTGAGTAATAGCTTCTTTAGTGCGTCCTTCTACTGCGGGGAGCGTAAAATTTTGGTTGTTCTGGCAAGGTAACCTTTAGTTTGAGCACATATCAACTCTATAGGGTTGAAGTGGCAATTCTACGGTGGCAGGCTGACGATTTTATGCTCATATTTTTTTGCCATTTCGTCGATTTCATGTTTTGGAAATTACGGTTTGTGGAAATTTATCCTTAAGGCTATCAGATACATTTACATTTCGTCGCTCAAGCTAATTAACAATTTCCTCCTTTCGCTTTGCCATGGTAGGTGCTTTATCAACAACAACTGAATGATATGGAGCATTGTCTAAAACAATTGTTGACGGTTTATCTAGATTTGGTATTAGAGCTTCTACAAACCACTTTGTGAATGTAATGTGGTTCATACGTTCATGATAATCTCCTGTCGTCGTCGATGTAAAGAGAAGGAGACAGTTTGGTACGAAACCTTGCGAGGTGCCTGTATGCAGCAGAATCAGTGTGCCCCCCCCCCCCCCCCCTTAGCAGATGGCATCTGCATTGTTCCTTTAATCGTCTTGTCTGTCCACCCCTGATTATCTACGTGACCAGAATTTACCCACATTTCATCGAGCCAAACTACTTCATTAACATTTATGCTAAATATTTTGTCTTAAAAATCGGCATCGCCATGCAGCAATATCCTCCCTTTCCATCAATAGCTTATGGCCGCAAAATTGTCTGTAGTGAAATCCTACATTGTTCAAAATTGTGAATAACGATGTTCAACGGCCCTGAAAAAGTCCTAATTCTTTAAGTACCACTAATAACTTTGAGATTGTGGAATGCTCCTTTATGCAATAATAATCGTAAACATGTCGACAAATTACATCATCTGCAAATAAATCTAAATTTGTAACACGCTTATCCATGGAACCTGTCTTCCTGTGTGTACCAAGTTTGGATGCTTCTCCAACTTTCTTTTCTGTCTTAAACAGTTCCTTCCCAATTTGTATGACAGTGCTTTTGTTCATATTCGGGACTGCTGCAGTTCTGTCCACTACCTTGATAACACAGAGTAGTGGGCCACTATTAAGTTTCTTACTCTCAAAATAAGCTCTTAACGAACAAACCATTTCTCTACACTGTCCTCGTAAAGCAATCCCCTGTCCACGAGAACGACGTCGAACTATTCCACTTATAACTTTCGATGTACTTTCTTCCGACATGTTAAGTAAGACGTAACAAATAACGGTCACAGAAACAATACGGTAACTCCTAAACTGCAACGAAACAAACAGAGCGTGTGGCAACCACACAGGCTCACTCACTGCAACTAAATTGAGGCACAAGCGAAAGTGTTGTGGACTGAGATTTGGCAACTCAGGCTGCACATGCCCGCTGGGCTGTGGGATTGGCTGAATCCGAACCGTGCGTCCAATGCGGCCTTTTTCCTACCACTTCCGTCACAGCTGTCAATACTAAAGTAACTATAGGAACCTCTACAACCGCGGTCACCTTGGCCAGGGCCCTGGCTTGGCAGTTCCTTTGCTGACGGAGCATGCTGCCACCGCAGCCTGCTTTCCCCGCAGTCGACTATGCCAGCGAAGCTGCTTGCTGAGACCAGTACTTCCGGCACTCACGTAGGCCAATGTGCGACTCAAGCCGCCCACTGTGAGTTCAAGATAGTTGTATTTTTGACAAAGAGCTTGTTATAAGTCTATGAAACTGTTGTTTTCAAAATGGGATGTCGGGCAATCACGTGGCAACCAGCGGCCATACCGCTGCAACCACACTTACAATGGTGAACTCCAGATTATTCTGACCAATACGAGCTCTGCTCCACCATCTATCATAGATGTTTCTCCACCCGTGACTCTGCATCACGGTCGGTACACGAAATGTGGCAACAGAATCGTTCTGCAGTCAGTTGAAAAAGCTGATTATCTGAGTTTTCTCAACAGTGTTTCGCGAAAAAAGACCAGAGATTTCCATTTGAGCTCACGGAGTATCTCCATAATGCTCACGTGTTGATCGACTCTGCCACTGCCACTTGCTTCAATGTCTTTCTTTAATCCGCGCTGGATGGGATGCCAAACACTCCAACAATACTCAAGAATAGAGTGCACTAATGTTAAATGTATAGCTGAGCAACACTCTCCTTAAACTCTCCCAACACACCGAAGCCGGCTATTCGCCTTCCCTCTCCTACCAGTCTTACGTCCTCACTCCACTTCGTATCGCTGTGCAGCGGTACACCTAGTTATTTAATCGACTTGACTGTATCAAGCAGCACACCACAACACTATTCAAAACATTCCAGGATTGTTTTCCCTCCTCATCTGCATTAACTTAGATTTTTGTGCACTCCGAGTGAGTTGCCACCCATCAAATCAAACACAAATTCTGTCTAAGTCACCCTGCATCCTGCTACAGTCAACGATACTTTTACATATACTACAACAGCATCAGCAAACACTCGTAATTTGCTGCTCACCCTGTTTGTCAGATCGTCTATATGTATGTATTTCTGTCTCACTTCCCTGAGGCACTCCTGATGATACCCTTGGCTGTGATGAGCACTCTTCTCCAGGATTCTTCGAGCCACTCACACATCTGCGAACATATTTCGAATTCTCAAACCTTCAGTAATAGCCTGCTGTGGGGTACTGTGTCAAACGCGTCCCGGAAATCTAGAAATAGGGAATCTGCCTGTTGCCCTTCATCCATCGCTCGATGATATCTTGTGAGGAAAGGCTGAGTTTCGTACGAGCGACGCTTTCTATATACGTGTTGATTTCTGGTTCAAAATGGCTCTGAGCACTACGGGACTTAACATCTGAGGTCATTAGTCCCCTAGAACTTAGAACTACTTAAACCTAACTAACCTAAGGACATCACACACATCCAAGCCCGAGGCAGGATTCGAACCTCCGACCGTAGTGGTCACGCGGTTCCAGACTGAAGAGCCTAGAACCGCTCGGTCACACGGGCCGGCCTTGATTTCTGGGCAAAGGTTTTTCTGCCCCACGAAATTTATTGTATTCTAGCTTAAAATATGCTCAAGAATTCTTCAGCTAATCGGTTTTAAAGATTTTGGCCTGACATTGTGCGGATCCGTTCTTTTAACCTTTTGTATGCAGGAGTCATTTCCACTTTTTTCCAGTCGCTTGAGACTTTCTGTTGGGCGAGAGATTCACGAGAAAAGCAAATTAAATATGGGTCCAGTGTTAGAGAGTACTCTGTGTGAAACCGAAGTGGGATTCCTTCTCTCCTCTCTTAGTTGTTTCTCAGCGATGTATATTTCTACGTCCTCCTGTGATCTGGGCAGATGTTACATTCCTCCAGTGTTTTTTTAAAAGCACGCCAGTGCTACTCCTGGCGTCTTGGTGTGGGGAGCCAACGAGCACAACTTCAGGTCACGTCTGGTGGTGGTTGGGAGCACTCTGGCGGCATAGAGGTACGTCACAGATCTCTGATTTGCCACATGTTAGTTCTGATGCTACAGGATCGAGACACCATTTTTCAATAGCATAATGGTCGTCCACTAATGGCACATGCCTCTCTGAACTGTCTGAGTGGTGTTGAGGTACTCCCATGGCTAGCAAGGACGACAAATATGTCCCTGCTAGATACTGTGTGGGGCCAGCTGGGAGGTCAACTACAGCCCAGTGTCAGTACCCGAAACATCAAGGATTTGTTTCATCAGTCGTAGGCTTACTTGCCTCAGAGGAGAACATAACGGCTTTGTGACTATCTACCCAACCGAATCAGTGCATGCTTCCAGGCCAGACTGCACGCAGAGTCCTACTGATAAGTCAACTCATACTACCAAGTTCTTTGTAAAATATGGCTCGATTTTGCAATCACATGTCCTCTCAACCAATTAAGTTTCCTGCTCATCTTCAAGGTGCTTCACATTTTCTGTAATACAATTTATTTTCAAGCTGTGGAGCAAAACCTGCACAAAATGTATAGGAACCTTTTTCCTTTGGTTCCAGCTGTTAGCGGAAGTGCTGGAAACGTTAAGTGAAGAGCCACAAACGCCAACCCGGTCGCGCGTGGTGAGGGAAGTCGGAGCCTTCATAAAAATACAATGAATCCGTTGCTTCCCCAGTCTATCACAAGCTCTCACTGAGAACTCCCTATTGGCAGTCTGTTTGTCGTATTCGTTCAGGAACCATTGCTGCAGGTAATAAAGGCTTGGTAAAAGATTCTCCAGCCACTTTTTTACTCTGGGTGACGATGTCTGCAAGTTTTGTTTCCAGCTCATGGAGCTTCACTGAGTTCTCGAAGTGAGTTACCGATCGAGGAGGCTGAAGCAGTGGTTAGCAAACTGGACTTACATTTACAAAGACAGCGCTTCAGTTTCGTTTTCTGTGAATGCTCGACGTTTCCTCGGAAAGCGCCCAGCCAATCTTCTTCCCCATTCTTCCGTGATCCGAGGATGTCCTCCGCTTATAATAACGCTGATATTTGGCAGGAAATTACTATACATCACTTCGGCAACAATCAGCTTGATGCTGTCCAGAGTGATAGCGAAATGATATTCTTTGAAGCCATTTTGACTGTTTCTCGACTGTGACTGTCTCAAGAAATATGTAAAGTTTTTTTTTAAATTACCGCTACCAGTCACAAACTTTGTAGTAGTAATTTAAAAAAAAAAACTTTACATATTTCTTGAGACAGTCACGGTCGAAAAATAGTCAAAATGTCTTCAAGCTGACAAAGTTTGTGACTGGTAGCGGTTATTTAAAAAGACCTTCACATATTTCATGAGACAGTCAAGGTCGAAAAATAGTCATAATGTCTTCAAGTTGACAAAGTTTGTGACTGGTAGCGGTAATTTGAAAAAAACTTTTACAATGATATTCTTATAAAAGAGACAATGGTTAAAAAAATTATGAAAGACGTATCACTTCAGCAAAGCAAAGAATGAAGTTACCAATGAATGAACATTACTGGTAATGAGTGGAATTTAGGCTTTGTAGAGAGTGCATGTGTGTTTCACTGACCAATAAATGCAATTATTTGTGCAGTTTTACTTCCACTCAAGTACTAATAATTTTCGATTTCAAGAAAACGACCCTGATTTGTGGCAAGAGGACAGCATTCACTATAAGCCTCGCCATCAGATAAAAATAAACCACTGATCCATGATCTCTCCCTTTCAACATAATAGACCAATCGCCAAAGCCGAAGTAAGACAATTTATGAAAATAATGGATAGGATAACAAAGAAGTAGGGGTGGTACAAGAGATGAAATTGTGTCCTTTGTTTGAACACAGCGTTGCTAAGCTCATAAGAAAAGTAATCCAAATTGGAAATAATGAAACTGTATAAATTTTAATTACTAGAAGCACATGCTTAGTTCTCTTAAATTCGATGTAACAACTATCTTCACACTGTTAGCGTTCTCAACATGCATTTATTGACTCTGAAGTTTTGTTTCAGAAAGGTTTAAAGTTGGTCAAAACGTCTATCTCTCCAGCACCACAGGACCAATAAGAGGAGCTGAGTGGTCGACAGCGGTTCAAGCTTGGTATGATGAGGTCAGAGCTTTCAGCAAAAACAATGTCAACAAATATCAGTAAGTTACCTATTTACGATGCTACCTACTTTAATCATAATCTGCGTTTGTTCTTATAGATACATATAACTCTAACCTAACCTAACCTGACCTAAAAATGCAGTCACAATGTTATGGAAAGCAGTTAGACACGGTGACAACAGCATATTCACACAGCTACCTGATATTCATAGATGAATGGTTATTTCGAAGTAACGCAACATAATTAACTGCCAAATTAACAACTCCTATAAAATGCAGACCCAAGATTAGGTGTAGAGATGTACATATGAGATTGAATAACAAAGAATGACATTAAATTGAATGACGTGTATGCAGTTATGGTGAGACATTTCAGTTATTTTATCCTACATATAAGAGTAGAAAACCACATATAATACTCATTAAGAAAACCAGTCATCTGTACTTGGTCTGTGCATCAGATACAACTGGGCACGATCTGATGACAAGATTTCTACACTCCAGTGTTTCCAGCAGAAGTAGCAATAGGTAAGTTTTCAGAAAATAAGTCAATAAATAATACAAAACTTACATGAAATAAACAATGATTAAATAAACATTTCAAATGAGGAGACAAATATAATAGTACAATGTATCTCATCCTTCCTGATGAAACTAATCTATATCTACAGATCCGACAGAGCTCAATGAACTGCTGAAACATAAATTTCAGAGATGAATGAAAGAGAAATACGTAATGCAAATTAAGTGCCACTTAGAAATTATGTATTTTGGTTTCAAGTAACGCCTAGGTTAACAAATACTTAAACTCACTCTATCATCTCGTTGGGTTAACATTATAACATTAGAAAAATCCTTAGCAAAATGTCTGTTGACAGAACTTCCTTAAAATATTGTCTAGTAATGAACTACGTCTTTAGTTAAGTGACATATTACTTGATTCATCGCAGCATATTGTTTGGAAGTAAAACTATGTTTAAAAAATGCGTCATCGATTCTGAAGAAAGTAATGTTTTCTCTTATGTAGCTATCTTATTTTAGTTTATCACTAAGACCTTTGATTATGTGGGACATTGAATACATCAGATAACCGACAGACACTACGATTTCTCATGACATCGAAGATCGCTTAAGTGGAGATCAAATCTATGAGACAAACAATCATTATCCATGTGACATTGACTACTTGGCAGATAGTTCTTCTACACCAGTGGTTCCCAACCTGGGGGGTTATCACTCCCTGAGGCGTAAAATGAAATTTTCTGTTGATTGAAAACCAAAGAATTCAATTCTGTTTCAGTCACAAAACTAAATTATTTTCAAAAGATCATATACTGATTATATAAGTTATCAATACTTTTCTCAGTTACTAGCATTAATTGGGTGGAGATTACAGGTTCCTCACAAAGCCCACCCATTACGAACATAAGTTGTGCTTTTTCACATACATTGCTGATGATAGAAATGAGACATACACGTAACAAATGCTAAATACCTCAAGAAAATGTCTTCTCCAAGTTGTAGATAGTACTAGAAGTCGCCTGTTACTCGCTTTGAAACAGTTAAACGAATTATTGACAGCACAACACAGCTGTAACTACATAAGGCTGTACACAGTATTATTATTATTAGATTGGTTAGACACAAAGCATTAACATCCTGAAGTCATCCAACATTTGCCAGTTCAGAAGTAAGGAGTACAGCAATCAAGTGATTCACAAACAATAAGTATATTGCACACATCTGAACTTTATTTGATTTTAAATGGGATTACAGTGTGTAGGTCAAGCTAGTGCTGCAATGGAGAGGAGTAATGCAGGGGAAGTATGTTTTGTAGCAAGTGTCTACCTTCACTGTGGATAGTTAGCTTCATTATCTCAGAAGAAGTTGTGGGTAGCACTTGCAATGCACCATGAATTCCTCCTTCATTATTACTAACAGCCTCCAAACATACCCCCCCCCCTCCCCCTCCGCACACACAAAACTAAATATCATTCATCTTTCATCGTTTTAAAAATAAAAGTGTTCCAAGAAAGTCCTTCATTCGACAGTTTAGTTAGATGATTAAGTTCGTAATAATGTGGGGGAGGGAAAGGGGATGGAAAGGTAGTGGTACTAGCTAATGTCTGATTGCACTCAGGGATAATGGCCTAAAAAAAAGTTGAGAACCACTGCTCTAAGCTTATACTCCATTAAAATCTTAAAATACATGCATTCATGTTGCTGCTGTATTTTTTCAGTAATCATATTCTCACCATCATCTAAAAGACTTTTTATCTCTTGGAAGCCAATAGAGAGTTTTCTTGCTTCATCCAGAATCCATTTGTCTGATTGTATGTCTCATCTATCAGTGTTTCTTTTTCAATGCTCTTACAATTATATTCTCCAGTTGGCTTGTTATGAGACCAGTTTATTTACTTCCCTGCATCCAGTAGTAGCTGCTACCACGTATTGTTCCAATGGTCACTGGGGAACGTTTAGCTCTTTTTAATATTTTAGCATGAAAATACCGTCACTCACAGCTGCAAATCAAAACTGGTGATATACAAGGGCGTGCTGAAAAGTAGCGCCTTCGAATTTTTTATGCGAAAACTTTTAAAGCCTTTTAAACAGAAAGAACTTTAGTAACATCCTACACCTCTATTCTGCACTTCTGCAAATTTGTTTATCAACATAGTCACTCCGGCGACGAGCAATCTCTTCCAACGAGTTGGTTGATGCTGTCAGTGTAGAATGTTTAGCTTTGTCGACAGAGCTACATCGTTACCCCTTCTTGCGTTACTAAATCACTATCGAAGCCAAATCCTGTTCTTTATGTCTTGGAAATATATGAAAATCTAATGAGGCCAAGTTGCGAGTGTTATGTAGGATGACCGATGACAGTGAACCCAAGAGACTGGATTCTTGCAGATGTCATAGCACTCGTGTGCGGTCTGGCATTGTCATTTTGAAGAAGAGGGTGTTCAATGCGTGGACGAACTCTTCGATTCAGTTTCCTACAGTTATAAACTTGAAACAACACGCTGTGTCTCAAGCACCGACATAGTTACATTACATACCGCCGTTTTACACGCTACAATTCGGAGCGCTCTAGCGAAAAAGGGTTTCAATTTGCGTTAGCGAAGCTTGGAAGTCTATCAAGAAAAATGCATGACATGCAATACAAGCCGACCAAGAAATATGCATGACATGCAGTACATCAACCGATGCTGAGAACATAATAAAAAATTCTGAGGCGTTACCTTTCAGTATCGAAGTGGGATTGATGGGTCTCGTGAACTATTCAAAAATTTAAAGAAACCTTAGAATGGTTTTACTGTATTATCTTTGCTCTTAGTTACTGTAATACATGCTGATGAACTATAACGTCAACCCAACGTAAATTTCTGTTTTATTTCCGTAATATTCATATTGTTTTTATTCGTTTTTTACCAAATCCTTAATGCACAGTTTCACATCCTCTTGAAGGTATTTCCACACTGTTTTGTGTTCTCCACTGTTTCTTTGAACCTGCATCTATGTTACCATTTACTTAGTTAGTATGTAAATGTCATTTCGTGTATATCTGTATAAGCAACATTTTGTAAGATGCTGAACTGTTTGCTTAATTAAAGCTTGTATCCCTCCTAATTCTTAAATAAATCTCATAATCGAGATATCTCATTCCCTGCTTCGTGCATATTGTTTTTCCTAATATTGTACCTGCCTTCACAAAACCTATCTTATGTAGTTATGATCAGTTTAAATGTTTTCCTGGGCGATTTTAAAAATAGTTTCACTTCTTTCATTCTTCATCTGTAACTGAACCGCCGTTTGTAAATTTTTTAACTTAGTTTCGGTTGATAGACATTTTCACTGTATGTAGATCATGTTACTTTTTGAGCTTTTATCATTTTACTAGTTCTTTCTTTCCATGAAGGTTTCTTTTCCAAGTTGCACATTACAATTTGTCCAAGGTAGTTAAACTGTTGTACTATTTTTACTTTCTTATTATTTACAGGTATGTGGTTGATTATTAGTGGATCTGCTACAATTACCTCAGTCTTTTTAAAAATGATATATGGAGTCGTATTTCTTGTGAAGTGTTTTGTAGTCTTGTTATTTGATTTCTGGCTTCTTGAATGTTATTAGCTAGTAACAATAAGTCTTCTGTGAAGCCCAAGCAATTTAAGTCCATTTGATCTTTTTTAGTTCCAGTTCTTACGTTTTTGGATTGTCGTTGTACCATTCCCTTACCACATACTCATGAGCACAGTTGTAAAGTAATGGCTATAAACCATCTCGATGACTTAACCCAGTTTTAATTGTAAATGACTCAGGTATTTCCCATCTGAACTTTACTTCAGATTTAGTGTTTGTTAATTTTATCATTTTTGTTAATTTGGGATGGATACAGTCATAAGCTTTTTTGAAATCTGCAAAGGTTACAACTTATTGTTTTTTTTTCTTTTGTGGTATTCCATTACCAACTTCAAATTAATTATACCAAGCAGTATTTAGACCCTGGAGAATCTTCTCCAGGGTCTAAAACTTTCTTGGTAATCTCTTAGTTCCAGTTCAAGTTGATCTCTATCATGACTGCATGGAATTCTTGTCAATACATCGTATGGGATCGTATGGGATACCCAAAAGGGAATTTCTCTGCAGTTGTCTACATTTGTGTACTTTTCTGTGTAATGGATGGATTACAGCTGTTTTCCAGTGTTTTCGTAGTTCTTCTTTGTTCCAGATTGTCACTATGCATTGATGCAATGGTATCTTTACTGGTTGTGCTGCATGTTTCCAAAGTTCCACAAATGTTTGAACTTCTCCACTTGGTTTGCAGTTGTGCTCTTTCAACATTTTGTATACTTCATGGAGTGTAGATGGATTTATATGTTCTGTTGGTGGTTTAATAGGGGAATAAGTGTTTATATGAAGTAGTTTTGGAGGAATCTTTGCAATTTAGTAATTTTGTAAATGTTTCTGCTAAAACTTATGTATTTTTTCTATTGCTGTGTGCTATCTTATTATTTTTATCCTTTAACATTAATGTTGCAGGACATATCCCTGTTGGTGTCTGGTAAATATTTTGTACTAATTCCTTGAGTCATTTTCTCCCAATTTGTTTCTGTCATTAGTAGTATATCTTTTTGATATTTTCGTTTAATCCTTTTTATTATTTTCTTGGTTATGTTTCTTTGATCAGAAATTTCCAAGGATGATTCTTCTGTTTCATGACACTGTTACCTTAACTAGGCTTGGTGTCTATATAGCACTGTTTTATCACACTCATCGATATACCATTGGTGTTTTTTTTCCTTTGATTTATTGGGGGTACTTGTTCAGCTGTTTGTTTCGACTGGGGTAGCATTTCCTGTAGATTATATGTTATTTTTATAATACTTGTTTGTTCTTCGTATTCCTTGTTATTTATCAGTTTATGAGGTGGGAGTTTTTATTTGTCAATGGGTGATTTAATTTTTATTTTATCACATAATGATTTGATCCAGTATCTGTCCCCCTCAGAACTTTCACATTGTAAATTTTTCTGTGGTAATTTTTATCCCTACAGACATGGTCCAGTTGCCAATCTGTCCTTCCCAGCTTGGGTGTTTCAGAGTTTTAAGCTTATTTGGTCTTCTCTTGAAATGTGTTAACTTTGAGATCCTGTCATAGTTTCTGCAGATTTCAACTAGTTTCATACCACTCCTGTTTGTTCTTCTTTGTGCTGCCCATTTCAGGCAAAAAAAAAAAACTATATTGAACTGTTCAGTTGTGCTAATGATATTTATTAGACTAATTTATCTAAAATAAAATTTCGCTGTTATAGTTGTGTATGTGTGTCTTTCACATTGATTACAATAACTGAAATTTGTTAGCACCCTCCTTTACATGTTTGGTTTTCTTATATAAGTAGATTAACAGATCAAATACAGTCTCAAAAATTTTCTAATCAGAAATAATATGCCTAATTATATAATTTGAATAAAGCTGAAGAATATTTTATAATAAATCTACAACATTTGTAGAACAAGATGATTTGTTAGCATTCAATTTGCCAGATAAGTATAAAAAATTAGATTGGGGGATTATAAATATTTTATGGAAATGAAAAGATTTATGAAAGAGCAACCTATATAACCTTCAAATGATATTGTACTTTTTTATAAACACCTTGCCCCCTTCCGTTTGCCAAGTTGCTTTTTTCAACTTATGTAGACATCCTACATATTCTTTCATAGCATTTCTGCTTCATTCACCCTTCATCTTCTCTAAAACGTACTTATTAATTTGTGTAATATTATCAATATTATCATCATCTTCTTTCAGATTCAGTGCAGCAACGGGACACTACTCACAGGTAGTGTGGGGCAACACAAAATATATTGGCTGTGGCTACACAGTCTACAATGAGACAAGTCGGTGGACAACCCAGCTGTACGTTTGCAACTACGGACCATCTGGGAACTTCATAGGGCGTCGTGTCTACACAATTGGCAAAAGTTGCTCCAGGTGTCCTGGAGGATGTCATAGCACCTACAGTTCATTGTGTGCCTAGTGAGAAGAATTAAACATCAACTATTACCGTACCACAGTTTTGTTATACGACGAGATTGCAACAGTTATTGGATAGCATGAACCAAAGACTCACTTTAGTATATGAAACAACAAGTTTTTAGTCTTTCTTCAGACTGTTTCACACTCACAGGACATCAGTCATCCAAAGCCATTTGCATAAGACCTGTATTTTCTGTGAGGGAAGGGTTCAGGATTAAATTCTCTTTCCAAATTCTGATCTTCTTTGAATGCAGAATGCTTTGCGTAATTGCTAAATAAAAAATATGTACACATAAATAAAATAAATGACAGAGCCCTTTGGTGTAAATTCTTTTGATATATTTGGTGTATCCCTTTCCACCCGAACCCACACGATCGTGCGGGTGCGGTTTTTATTTTTTTACGATAAGCTGAATCTCTTTCTTGCTACCAACCGACCTGCAACGATCGTGCAGGTTGTGCGCTACGCGTTTCTCATGTTTATGTTGTCATTCGGCGTCAACAGATTGCAGCACATGTTGTTTAAGTTGATCGAGAAGTGAGCATTATGCCGGCGCCTGATTAGTAGCTCATAATTAAGTTAAATTGAATTGTTTCGGCGATTTGCTGGATCTGGTTATTTGTAATAGTGTGTACAACGTTGTGATAATGATAATTATTAGTAACTTCATATCTTTGCACAGTAATTGTGCGTTAAACTTGTACTAGCACGATTGTGCGGTTTAGGTGTTGACTGTGTAACTTTATCTTCGAGTGGGTGTTGTTGGTTGTGTCATTGGCCTCCCTATATTACTGCTTTTCATACAGTTTTGAATGGGAAAATTTTTATCCACATTCCCGTTATTGTATGCAGGTTTATCAGACAGTCAAATCCGTTCTGTATTGGAGGATTCGGATTTGAGTGGCATCTCATCAGATGAAGACGACGAGTTTGTTCCTTCTCCTTCAAATATTCAGCAGGCAGACGACTCGTCTGATGATGATTTGAGTGCCGAAGAAGTTCCTGAAGTTCCTGAAGAGTGCAGCAGTTCACACAGTGTCACAGAAGGTGTCAGACCACTGCTTTTCGGAGATCAAATTTTGTTCAGAAGTTTCATCCAGCAAACATTAATTACAGTGCTGTTGAGGTCAGTGACATAGAGGTGCGATCTGAGTTACCTATTTCGTGTATCATTCCCATTTTCTTACTAAAATATATTCTTTTTAACTCTAGAGTCCTTCACCAATTGGAACTCCTGCTGAATATTTCTGTTAATATTTCAGTGAAAAATTTTTTGAAGAGGCAGTGAAATATACAAGTATGTATAGTGTTGCAAAGACAGGGAAATCCCTAGGGACTGCAGCTCATTAACTGAAGGTGTTTTTTTGGGATAAATTTAATGATGGGGCGCATGAGGTGTCCTAGGCTACCCACGTACTGGAAGAAATCTATTTCTTTATCAGCTATTAGTGACACTATGTCTAGAGACCGGTTCCTTGCGCTCAGGAAAAATGTGCACTTTGTTGGTAGTATAAAACCACCTGAAGAGGGTAAAACTAATAGACTGTGGAAATTTCAGCCAGTGATCGACACAGTAAGAAGAAGATGTCACAGTTTGCCTCGTAGCTTTAACTACTATAGTATTGAGAGCTGAAGAGTTTGAAACACCGTTAGAGGATACGTTAAGCACCTCCACAAAGGCAAAAGTTTACAAACCCCATCCGAAACCAGGACTGGACAGGCGATATGATGGGTATGATCACTGGCCGACAGTGGATGATATTTTGCCACCACGAACATGTCAGTATGATCGCTTCAGTTCCAGAACAAAGACAAAGTGCATAAAATGTAATCAGTACTTATGTCTTGCAAAAGGAAAGGATTGTTTCAAATTATTTCACGAAAAGTGAAGCAGTCTAAACCATGACTTTGTGTTACAAAATAAATAAATAAAAATTATTATTAATTTTTTGCCACAGAATATGATTTGCAATCTATGTAATATTTTTATAATAACTAATAAATAAAAGTAATGAAAGAATAATTTTTTATTCATAACTGTTCCTCAGGTAGCTCATAATATCAAACAAATAGCAGGAAGTCAGAGAATAATTTTGGTAAAATAAAACTTGACCCTCACGATTGTGCTAGTTGTTTTCCCTCTACATTTTTTATGGAAGAGTTTTTTTATTATTTTTCCCAGTGTCTACAATGCCCAAGTATACAGAGAATTCAACTTTATTCACCATTTTCAAGAAAAAAAGGTGTTCAGGGTGGAAAGGGATAAGAGCTGGTGTAGGACTGACTATCTCAACAATCCAGAACAGTGACATAGATGTGGAGCCCATTGTTACTGGAATATCCACACACACATTATCGGTAACACAAGTCCAAACTGTATGGATTTCATATCCAGCGGCAGAAAATCTTCACACAATATTTGACAGAAAAAGGTCATTTATAAATTTATCTGCTTAAGAGTGTAAAAAATGAAGGAAGTGTGTGGAAATACAGGGATACAAACAGACAAGGAATCGAGACTCTGGAAGGCAGATGAAAATATATGAACAGTAACAGACAATAGACAGTCTGGAAAAGACAATGTAGAAGTAGAACAGTGTTCAAAATCGCACGAGAACATGACTAAAATTGTTCTACCTCTGCATCTTCATCAACATCATTAGCTTGCAATTCACAGTTAAGTGCCTGGCAGAGGGTTCATTAAACCACCTTCAAGCTATTTCTCTATCATTCCACTCTCGAACAGCTCATTGAAAAAAAAAGAATTAAATATTTCTCTACTAGCTCTATTCTTATTCTGTTATGGTGATCATTCCTCCCTCTGTAGGTGGGCTCCTACAAAATATTTTCATACTCTAAGGAGAAAGTTGGTGATTGAAATTTCATGAGCAGATCCTGCCACAGCCAAAAACGCCTTTGTTTTAATGACTTCTGCACCAATTCGCCTATTATATCCTTGGAGCTCTCTCCACTATTTCGCGATATTACAAAACGAGCTGTCTTTCTTCGAACTTTTTCGATGTCTTCTGGTGATCCTATCTGATATGGATCCCACATTGCTCAGCAGTACTCCAGAAGAGGTCGGACAAATGCGGTCTAAGCAACGTGTTCAGTAGACCTATTGCGTTTTCTGAGTGTTCTGACAAAAAGCCACAGTCGTTGGTTTGCTTTGCCCACAACATTATCTGTGATATCGTTACAACTGAAGTTGTTCATAATTGTAATTGCTATGTATTTAGATTTACGTGATTTATCGTGTAACCGACATTTAGCGGATTCCTTTTATTACTCATGTAGATGACTTCTTTTGCTGTAAATTTTGTCGGACTGATAGACATTCTAATTTCTATACTTGTTAGACTTACGTTAGTTTCAGTATGTCTGACGATACGCCCCAACTAATTTTTGGTAAAATATCTTCTTGTTCCAAGTATTTCCAGCAAATTAATCAGTAAACGAAGTCTTCACGTTCATTTATTTTGCGGATGATCGTTTCTTTCCCTCCAGTGAATCAAAATTTAGGGCAGGAGGAAGTGAAAAAGTCTTTGGTAATCTGCCCAAGTAAATAAAATTCCTGACAGACAACAGAAGAGCTTACAAATGTAGTTTGAAGTTATTTCTCCTTAACATTTCTTTCTATACTGCAGAGGAATTATTGAAGATAGCCCCATAGACAGTAAGAACTGCTACCAGGTTGTAAAGAACAACAAACAGTGATATATCAGTAACATATTTTTTTTACTTTCTATGAATATTGTATTCACTTTAAAAATTCCATATCGTAATGTTTATCATAAATATAATCTATAGAAAATAGAATTCCGTAAATGTATAGTACACGGAGTTCATGCACGATCATTTTGCAAAGAAGATGTGCTCAGAAATTACGGCGATGTGTGCAAATAGTTTAAATGAAAAACATAAAATGGTAAATGAGTTTTAAACAAATATCGAACAGAGGCAAGGCAGGACAAGTCCTATCCACTAATTTTAAAATGTCGTCAGCAGCCTAGAGCGGCTTCAAAGTACCACTTAAGCAAGGTTCTTACTAGCTGATTATTTGAAGAAAAGAATGAGTGGGGTCTGACCAGGCAGAGGTGAAACACAGTTTAAAAAGATATCTGGTCATTTCCTGGAGAATGTTTACTGAACCTGTAACGAAACTTTGTTTCTTCACTCGTTCGTGATATTAAAGATGAAAAGACAAAGTGGCATCATCAAAGAACACTTCGATGTCCATAATCAGAAGACTTGTTTTCTGAGTTCAAGGAGACGGTTAAATTATGACATGGGCACTTAATAAGGTACATATCGCGTGGCACCTGACGCTACTCATGAGAATAACTGTGTGAGCGTGTGGATAGATAGAAAACGACTCCATTGGTTCCTCAGAATGCACGATGCCTAACAAAACTGAAAATAGGTGAGATAATTCTGCTCACCATATACAGTCTGACCTAAGTGCACCCAAATTTCTTTATCCCTACTCAGCAATGGGCTTACCAAATAACGAATGTTTGAGGGAACTGAGTGATTGCAGCAGTTCCCTACTCAGCAATTGGCTTAATAGACAACGAGTGTATGGGAGAACTGAGTGAATGCGGCAGTTGACACAATACACTCTATTCAGGAGAGCAACGGGTCGCGTCCCCATACACCCACTGAGATTTAGGGTTTCTGTGGTTTTCTAAATACTCAGATAATCACCCACACCATTCACACCAGCATCATCACACCATCCCCGTACTGACCAATCATGTGCAACAGGCATAGAACTCCGTCCCTCAAAATGACATCTGGCACCTCTACAACACAATGCGTGGCGTGCACTCTTGCAAGCTTGCATTCAGCATTCTGGCAATTACACCTGATATTATTATATCAGAATTTCACATTCGTCATGACTTATTTCGGACCTATATGAACCTGTGATCTTGCAATGTTAATCACTTAAATATGTTACCTAGACAAATATTCTGCCGAAATTTCATTACTGTACATTAATTATTTATTGGCACTGTGATCTTTCACCATCAGTGTGTTTACCTCTGATACTGTGTACGCACACATACTTCCGTATTTCATTGGCATAGTACTAAAATAAGGTAGTCACTTCGATGAAATGGCACCAAGTTGAAAGATATGAATTATTTCCGAAACCTTCACTTGAAAGTCAGAGATATTTGCGTAAAATGGCGTTACACACACACACACTGCATAACGTTCGACCTCGGCAAATGCTGTACTGCCTTGTAATTAAATTTCATCTCTCATGTGTTTTCACAAATTATTTCTACAATTGCTGCACCATTATAATATGTCACAGGGGGAATGAAAAGAAAACAAGAAAAACTATAAACAGAAATCCTATTGCAAAACATTTTCACAGTGAACATTGATATTTTATGCTGTCTCGTGAAGTGGAATAAAATTTATTTAGTTTTCATCCGCAACAGAGTATGATCTATTGCAAAAAGTAAATTCTTACGATTTGAATTAATATTTGAGGTATCTCCATTACACAACCAAGCTTCTACTGCTGCATATGCCTGTTAAAATCGGAATGGCAATGAACTGTATTTTGTGGGCTAATCATATATAATATCAACAGTGTGTCCTTAATGTATCAATCAGTCACTTTGTCATAATGATGCAGAAGCAGTTCAGTGTAAAAAATACATTCTTCATTTCTCTAAGTAAGATTTAATGTTCTCATATGCAGCTTACCATTGAGTCTTTCACATTATTTTCTGCAACTTCAAACAATAATTGGTTTTTCACGAACTTTCTCTTCAACAGAAATTATTTCATTATCTAGTGAATTATTGCCTGCCGCTTTCGAAGACTGCCTCAAAACTAATTACCCTACCAATTCTTCCAGATCGTTCCAGATGATAGGTGCTGGGGGGGGGGGGGAGTTGTTGGAGACTGTTTTCCAGTCATAAATGTCATCTTCCTTATTGTAATTATTTTATTCTTCTTTTTCCTCACTGTAATCATAATAATCATCATCACTTTTCTCACCATAATCACTCTCGGCGTGTCTTCTTTTACAATAGCTGCCCAAATCTGAGTAGTGGTTAGGACACAGATCTGATGGGAAGTTGAAGTGCACGCTTCTTCAATCACATCTTCTCCTCTGAGAAGTTCTGGCAAGAGTTTTTCTATTCAACATTAGGCATAAATGAATATCAGTTTGAAACCAAGACTGAAATAATACCTCTATTCAGCAATGTTAAGGGATTATACAAATATTGTATTTACTTTATTGAGTCACTGTGTTTGTTGTGGAGGGTAGCAATACACTTCAAAGTTAATTCATGTTGAAATGCTCTCTTAGTTACTTTAAATAAAATAAAGTTCTCATAACTATAGCATTATGTGCATGTATAAATATTATTGCCTGTAGAAACAGTTTTCATTTTTAGACAGAATCGCTGTACCAATTTATTCCGTATTTGTTAGCGGGCTTCCTCAGTGAAGATTAAGCTATTACTTTGTTTGCCACTTCACTTTATGTCTCTCTTGTCATTGTGCCTCTTTTCCTCTTCTGTTTGTACTTGTATAGAGTTATGTATCGATTTTTTAATGATAATATCTGTGTCGGCGAGTACTGGAACCGCCTCAGACGATACTTATTATCAAACAAAGATGTAAATGTATTAAACAGAGTATAAATAGTAGTGACCGAGCATTAATTTCTCTGTCGTCGTTTTGGAGTTACGTGGGTAGGAAGAGCCTTTGACGCTATTTCGTATGCTTGTGTAGCATTCTTTTGTCAAGACTGAGAGAAGGACGCCATTAGGCATTGATTTGTAAAGGTGTGTAAGAATTTAATATGTCTAAATGTTTTGAATAGAGTTACTTAGTGAAAACTTGCAATATGATTTCTAATAAGCTTGCCGGGTATTTTATCCCATCCTTTTAAGACATTTTCAGCTATTTAAATATTATGCGTGGTGCACAGCTTCGCTACGAAGGAATGAACCGCTGCCGCGGCGCATTCAAACTGCATTAAATGAAATCAATCATACCGTAAAGAAGCGGTCAGGTAATAGTAAACAAAAATTATTTCTTTCAACTATCGGATTGCAGGACAGAGGAGCAGATTTTATGATGTGTTTTACAAGTGGACGCGGGCTGCGGATGATGTTATGTTATTAACAGTGCAAAAAGTTAATTTACCTTCACGACATAAAGGAAATCCTGCTGTGCGTAGTTCTGGTCTGGCAAACATTACAGTAAGAACATTTTTTCTCTGATAATAGTCTCTTGTTTTCGTGTTAGTCGTGGTACTTATTGGTGTTTTAATGTTAACAAAAATCAACTTCAAAATTTTGATGTTGAACAAACATTGCGTACTATAACATCAGTATTGATAGCTAAATAATTTTCGGAAAACTTTTCAATAACTGTAAAGTAAGAAATAAATGTTGAAGTTTACAGCGAGTTACAGTAACGAAACAATGTTCCTTTTATAGAGAGCCAGATCCAGAATAATAAGAACATAATATATTTTGTTTTGTTGAAAATTAATTATCCAAAGAAAGTCACAGCACAGCTTCCCTAAAAGGTATTTCAGGGCTCCTTTCGTAGCAACATATTTTATCTCATCCATTTATCAATATATTAGTTGTTACGCTAGCAATAACAAGGAGAATGAAACTGGACATCACGAAAGATGGGTCATGGTTCTTAATAGGATGTGTGATAGCCACGGATGGCACTGAATATGCTCTGAAACGTCATTCACCTGGCTACAAGTTTGGTAAGGAGTATTTGTGGTACGGTGCTCCATTCTTCGATCAGCACGGTTGAAACTGCACGATAGTTGTTGGTGCATGTACGTCTCCACAACACATTCCAAACGTGCTCGATGGCATTTAAGTCGTGGGAACGGCAGGGTCAGTTCCTTCGCCGAATATTCTCTCTCCCCAAAAGCTCCTCCACATTCACTATTCGATACGGTCGCGTTTTGTCATCCATAAAAATAACCACAGGGCCGAATGCACCCCTGAAAATACGCACATGACAAAGGAATACAGTGTAACACTGACGTTAAACGTTGAGTGTAGCGTGTTCAAAGATTTGGAGGTCAGCATTACCGAATAAAATTATGTCTCCCCATGCAATAACACCAGGACAACCAAAAGGATAATGTTCAACAATGTTCTCGGGTGCATTACGTGTTCTCAGATCTCTCCATATGAAGGTGCGTCCAGCATTGTCAAACGGATAGTTTTAGTAGTCCAGGTGTTACTTAGTGGGGAGACATAATTTTGCATGGGCGTCCTGACACCCCTAATCTTCGAACACTGATCACTCATCGGTCAACGCCATTGTGACACTGTATTGCTTCCCCAAGTGCGTTTCTTCAGAATTACAATCGGCCCTGACTTAATTTTTATGGATAACAATTCGCGTCCGCAGCAAACACCGTCGGTAGAGGAGTTCCGTGAACGAGAGGATATTCGGCGAATGGACTGACTTGCCCGTTCCTCCGACATAAAAATCTCATCGAGCAAGTGTGGTATGCGATGGGGAGACGTACTACAGCATAAATACATGGACCAACTGATATTTTATCTGTGGTTACTTGAAGCTTAGGTATCTGGACTATGCATGACTCTGTTTAAAAAGAAAGGCTTGATGAAGTCGTTGGATCAAGACGTACAGGTCTGCTTTCATGCCCAGCAGCTTTTTCGCTGTTAGTAATAACATGCAACTGTGATCCTGCAGTCAAAAGGTCTATGCATTGGATAGAATAGTGAATTAATAAAATAACAAAAAACGAACACTTAATAAAAAGGGTTCTATTGTAACGTCTGACATTGTTGTAGGCGACACTAGAGACTGATAATGAATAATATTTATTCAAGTAAGCCATTTCAGACAAACGGAAAGTGGTCCTACGATTGCCAATCAAAATGCAGTCAGAAAAATAGCCTTATTAAATTTCAATGAAGCTGCATTAAGTGCGTAAAAAGAATGGTAGCAAAATTTCCGAACTAAATAGTCATCAAAGACGCACAAAAAGCTAAGTCCATTTTGTGAATCCTATACACGAAATATTTGCCAGTTCAAAGTAATATAGAGTTCAGCATGATGATTTATCTATCACAACACGACAGATGAAGATAGACACTGATACATTGTGCAATCTCGCTTCTGTAATGCAAGTGGAAAAGTTAAGTTTCTCAAATGGTGAACATTCAGACCTCGCAGAAGCTTAAGTCCCTTCAAAAGTTAATGACTTCTACAGTCCGCTAACCACCCGGGTCACCCACATGACCGAAACTCCCACATTACCCCAGGCAGGTATGCCTTCTTCCAGAATTCGTCATAAAGTGTCTTCCCTTGCTCCCTTAATCGCAACCCTCAGAAAGTGTCTGCAACAACTTAATTCTAGTAGCGTTCTAAATGGTTCAGATGGCTCTGAGTACTATGGGACTTAACTTCTGAGGTCATCAGTCCTAAGGACAGCACACACATCCATGCCCGAGGCAGGATTCGAACCTGCGACCGAAGCGATCGCGCGGTTCCACACTGTAGCGCCTAGAACCTCTCGGCCATCTCGGCCGGCCTAGTAGTGTTCTGCCGCTGCCTACTTCACCACTGGTTGAAGGCCATACCTACTAAAAATACTTTGTTTTTGTGTTATACAGACGTGTTATGACTCAACTTGACCAATTTTTGCGCTATACTGACATATTATAAGAATATTTCAGTAAAAAGATCCCACAAACATTCAGTCACACCCAGACTATTTACAATAACTACAAACAATGATTTGTTCACAAATAAATAAGCCAGCATACTTGCACATGTGGACTCACTTTAAAATAAACATTTACTTGATGTCTGCTTGACAGAAGCGTTTTTGGTGCTCTTATCAGCGATGGTGTCATCTAAAATATGCGACTGAGCGTGGTTTTTTAATATCGATTGTATTCATATTTTAGTAAATTTATTGGCAAAAATAGTAACATTTTCCTTAAATAACTACACAAGTGTGACAAGATATGAAGTATTCACGCAGCATTCAGTTGCTGTGTTATTGTGGAGTTTCATATTTTCTGACAAACATTTACAGAATGAAATTATACAAAAAGTCATAAAATCAGTATATAAATTACGGACAGATAAGTAGCTTTCAGGGATGATAGCTGTAGTCCAATGATCATCAATATCATCATCTTGGACAGTTTCCAGCCTCTGGTCGGGTCTGTATGGAACATAGGCCTCTCCATCGTCTTCTGTCTTGCCACCATCTCTCCGTCTTCACCTTGGCACAGTCTTCTTCTTTCTTCTGGACGCATTCCTCTACTCCTTTCAGCCATCTGTCTCTCGGTCTTCCTCTTGGTCTCTTTCCTTCCACTTTCGTCTCGTGTATCCTCCTGGGTATCCTCTTCTCCTCCATTCTCTTAGCGTGTCCATACCATCTCAGTCTTGATTTCTCTACCTCCTCCTGTAATGGTTCCACCTTCATTAACTCTCTGGCCCTCCCATTTCTTAACCTGTCTATCTTTGGCACTCCAATACTGTTTTGTCAAGAATTTCATCTCGCTAGCTTGAACTTTGTCTGTCACTCATCCTTCTCTGATAACCCAGGTTTCTGATGCATATGTACCTTTATACTGATTTGGGGTACATCCTTGCTCCATATCGGGTTTCTGACACTCTTGCGAAATGCTTTTGCTTTTCTCTCCCGCTCGTTAATTTCTCTGTCGTTTTTTCCATCTTCCTGTGTCAGGCTTTCTAGGTACCTGAAACTCTCAAATCTCCTCAATCGTTCCCCGCCAATTATTATTTCCGTTGTTTCTCTCTCTTTCTTTCTTGTTGTGATAATCATCTCACTCTTACTTATACTAAATTTCATCCCATATTCTTGTACTGTTCGTTCCCATACGTCCAACTGCTCTTGTACTTCCTCCTCCTTATTCCTCCAAATCATCAGATCATCTGCAAACACCATAGCTGTCATCTTTCTTTCACCAATTACTTGTACTATTGTGCTCATTATATCATCCATCACTACA
Source organism: Schistocerca serialis cubense (assembly GCF_023864345.2). Classification (NCBI taxonomy): domain Eukaryota; kingdom Metazoa; phylum Arthropoda; class Insecta; order Orthoptera; family Acrididae; genus Schistocerca; species Schistocerca serialis. The sequence continues at coordinate 239,807,115 of NC_064642.1, read as the reverse complement.
ATGAAGAGTAATGGTGAAGGTGCACTTCCTTACCTCAAGCCATTCCTCTGTTCAATCCAAGCTGATCTCTCTCCTCCCACCTTCACACAGCTCACACTTCCGTGGTACATTTCCCTTATCCTCCAAATAATCTGTTTTACTACTCCTCTCTTCTCCAAGGCTTTCCACACTTTGCTTCTACGTACACTATCATACGCTTTTTCAATGATCAGAAAGGTCATTATTAGATATATTCTATATTCATAGTGCTGTTCCTGCAGTTATCTTACAGCAAAAATTAGATCCACCGTGGACCTTCCTGTACTGAAGCCAAGTTGCTCTTCTCTCATTGTTCCTTCTAATTTTGCCAGAATTCGTGCTTCCAAAATTTTCTCAAAGATCTTTGCACAATGACTCATCCCCGATAGTTCTTGCACTCTTTTCTATTTTCCTTTCCTAAAGAACTGGACAATTATTCCCTTCTTCCTGTCTTCTGGGATCATCTTCTGTCTCCACACAATTTTCATTACTTTATATAGCCATTGTATCCCCACCTCTCCTGCTCCTCTCACCATCTGTACACTTAGCTCATGTAGTGCAATACCATCTGAAATTTCATTTGTAATTTTTTATATGAAGATGGTATCTGCTCTTTCGGACATGTTCAAAAGAACAGATACCATCGGTGACAGTGCAGGTCTCTAGAATGAAATCATAATCAAATTAAGACCCTAAGCTGCCGACAAGCGTTGATATACATCAACGGGGACAGTTGAAAATAAGTGCCCCGACCGGGACTCGAACGCGGGATCTCCTGCTTATATGGCAGACGCTGTATCCATGTGAGCCACCGAGGGCACAGAGGATAGTGCGACTGCAGGAATTTATTCCTTGCACGCTCCCTGCGAGATCCACATTCCCAACTTAATGTCCACACACTACATTCGTAGTGCCCCTGCCCATTACACCTATTACTCGCGACAGACAATCATTATTGAAATTCTAATTATAGATAGCCACATTTCACACAGCTTTAAACTCTTCCATTTCTGGAACATCTCCGGCACTCTGGCAGTGCAAGGAATTGCAGTCAATATCCTCCCTGCTTTGAGATTTACTCATTTCGAGCCATGTGCTGCTCGCATTTGTATCTGGGCTGATGCGCTGATCCGCACTGGTGGCTGTAGCTTCGCTGGCCAGGACGCATCCTGCTCCCTAGGCCCGTCAACTAGCGCTCATCCAAACAAACAAACAAATTCACCTTACCTCATATCAACTCTGTATGGCCGAATAACTGGCCTCCATATGGGTACATTACACAACGACCCTGCAGAAGTTGTCAACCGCATTGCTGGGGGAAAGGAATCCCCTACCACAAAAACTCCTTACCAGCCTTGTCGTTGGCTCTGGAGAAATTTGCAGTGCATGCATGCATTGTGGTCTGTGGTATCACACATCCTATTAAGAACAATGTCCCGTCTTTTATAATTTTCAGAGGACCGTCATCAGTCGTGCTCTCTTCAGTGTACGTATCATCTTTGAATAAAAACGTCATTTCTGTACATCTAACTGCATGTTTCCCTCACCTACCATCTGCACTAAACAATAGCAGTTATTTCTATGTATGGTTCAAGAATAGTCGAGCTATGTTACTTGGCAGTGATATATAATGCGAAAGTTACTTTCGACCTTAAGTTTTGCACACCATTGTATACAAATGACCTAGTGCATAACGTCAGAAGTTCGGTGGGGATTTTCACATAGCAACTGCAACACCAGGAAATTGTAGCAGAGGGTCGATACTTGGTGCAAGGATTGACAATTCACTCTCAGCATTAACAAATGTAGCCTACTGGATATAAACAGACAGAATGACCCAGTATTGTGTGATTAACACGATTTCAGAACAATCACTGGAACAGTCACATCCATAAAATATCTAGGATTATTTGTGTGGAATTATTTAAAGTGGGACAACCATATAAAAATAATCGCAGGTAATGTAGACAGAGTTTGATTGGAAGAACACTCATGACAGGAAGTCCACTGACGAGGGTAGTAGCCAACGACACCCTTGTTCCACCAATAGTTTAATACTGCTCGTCAGCCTGAGATCCATACCAAATGGGATCGATTGAGGAGATAGAGAAGATCCAGACAGGAATAGCACATTTCGTTATAGGATCATTAAGCAAGTGCAGAAGCATCACAGAGATGTGCAGCCAACATCAGTGGCATACGCTGCAAGAGAGGCATTCTACATCATGGTATACTTTAAAGTTACAAAAGTGTATTTTCCTACAAGAGTCAACCAGTATATTGGTTCCTCTTAAATATATTTCGTGAATAGACCATGGAGAGATTGAAGCTCACATGTACGATTATGAACTACCATTCTTCTACATGTAAACGTATGTGTAGTTATTAGAGGAAAATCGATCTCTATGTGTATTAAATGATGAGACAGTACAGCATCTCTTAACACACTAACATATTTTCGTGAAACATTCCCTAAATTGTACAAAATACAATGTAGACTAACTAATCCTATCCACAAGACAAAAAATGCAAATGAACCAACTGCCAGCAAAACAGTTTAGATGGATGTTAAATCTACACAAACACATAGGAAAAAGAACCCCCATGCGCCATCCCCAAGTGTACCAAAAAGCACTTATGTCTCACCTTTTAAAGAATGACTTACCTACATTTTTCATTCATGTTTCATAAATTCTCCAGATTACTGAATAACAAACAATTCACTTCCACTCAAATGTAAAATTACAAGAAAATTGTTACAATCTACATTCGAACTAAACACAAGCAAGTACTCTAACATACGCAAAAATACACGTAATGATAATGTGCAAAGTGAAACACATACATGTTCTCCAAAAGTACACAAGCAAGTAAAATATACATATGAATTACTCTCTCATCTTGACGGGAACATTGAGTAAGTAAAATTAAACACACTACAAAATACAGAAACAACTATCTGCCTGTCGAGTAAAACATAAAATTTCACCTGATTATATAGCAGAAAGGCGAAATTCCCTTTTCAGATATATCTTTACAAAGAAACGCTACAAATTAATTCTCACACCACTACAATGTTGACAGATACAGTTACTATAAGGTGCAATCAACAAGTTTCCATTTGAGGATGTTGCTCCACAGTGCATATCCAATATGGCGCAACTCCAACGCAGGTGTACAGGGTGTCTCAAACCTTTTGGGTCAAATGGAAATACAGGGTAGTGGGACCACAACTGGTTACGTTGAGATAGAGAGCCAAAGGTCGGAAATGTATATTTACTGTGTTGTGGCCATGCACAGAATACACTGTGTAACAGCAGCATAGTTCATTGTTCAATGTGACGACCGCCAGTCTCAATGCATGTACTGCAACTTTGCATGCAGTTCTGCTGCACTCTCACAAATATTTCAAGTGTCTTTTGTACACTGGAACAGGCAGCAAGTGATAAACAGCGTACACCCATCGACACCAAACAGACATACTGTACACAACTATCTCATAGCATATGTCTCATGTGACAACTGCATGCATCACACTGACACAGTAACCTGCACTTCACGCACACCATTATTACTGGTGTCGGTTGTCAGTTGCATCAGACAACTGGGATGTGTCCGTGCTGAGGTGTGGTACTATGTAAAGAGTGTGATGCATAGTCAAAGATGGAACACACCTTGTCACAAGAGTTGGCAGACATGCAGTGCAGTGGGATGTAGTGCCCATTAAGCAGCACAGATGTGCACAGAATTCTTTGCCAACAAGCCAACTGGAAGAAGTTTATCTCCGCTGATATTAGCTTACGAGAGATGGTGTTGTTGATGCCACAGAGAGCCGACCATAGTTCCAGACAAAGATGTGTCCGATCACCAGACTTTCAGAAGATAGTGTCGGGTTTTGTGGCCAACCACCTTGCACTACGCACCTGTTAAATTTCCAGTGGAATGCACACTTTGAAGGATACAGTGTGGAGAGTTTTGGAGCAGGTATTACGTGTGCAGTCACCGTGATCAAGGGATCTTGAGTCCCGTTTTCACTTCTGTCAATAGATTAATCACCACAGTGCTGTAGTACCGAACTTCATACAGTTTTTATTACTCATGGATGATGCCTCATTCATCCATGAGCCACAACAGACATGACTTGAGTGAGGACAATCCCCATACCACCCATCTCAGTGTCCACCATTTACGATTATGTGTCAGTGGATGGGCGGGCATTGTCCAAGATCGCCGCCCATCTCACTGTACACCAACTACGATTCTCTATCAATGTATGGGTGGGCATTGTCCAAGATCACCTGATAGAACCTTATCTGTTGCGTCCTTCTTTGACTGTTCCACGTAACCTGGTGTTTCTGTGAGATATGCTGCCACAGTTCTTGGGGACTACCCCTCCTTCTCAGCTACAGTTTCAATATGACAGTGCACCAGCCCTCTTTCTTGTTAATGCCCGCAAGCACGTGACCAACGCATACCTTCATCGTTGGATTGGAAGAGGAGGTCTTGTTCCCTATTGTGCATAAACACCGGATGTCACACCTGTGGACATTTTCCTCAGGAGTCACATCAAGACAATGGTGTGTGAAACCCTTGTTAGCGTCCAAACTGTTCTTTGAGAGAATGTAGCAGAACTCCATGCACCATTACCATGCATACATTGAGACTGGTGGTTGTCAGTTTGAGCAGTTACTATGAGCCTTGTTGCTGTTATGTGGTGTAAGCTATTTACGTTCCTTACACGTTGTTGTTGTTGTGGTCTTCAGTCCTGAGACTGGTTTGATGCAGCCCTCCATGCTACTATATCCTGTGCAAGCTTCTTCATCTCCCAGTACGTACTGCAGCCTACATCCTTCTGAATCTTCTTAGTTTATTAATCTCTTCGTCTCCCTCTAGGATTTTTACCCTCCACGCTGCCCTCCAATACTAAATTGGTGATCCCTTGATGCCTCAGAACATGTCCTACCAACCGATCCCTTCTTATAGTCAAGTTGTGCCACAAACTCCTCTTCTCCCCAGCCCTATTCAGTACCTCCTCATTAGTTATGTGATCTACCCATCTAATCTTCAGCATTCTTCTGTAGCACCACATTACAAAAGCTTCTATTCTCTTCTTGTCCAACCTGGTTATCGTCCATGTTTCACTTCCACACATGGCTACACTCCATACAAATACTTTCAGAAACGACTTCCTGACACTTAAATCTATACTCGATGTTAACAAATTTCTCTTCTTCAGAAACGATTTCCTTGCCATTGCCAGTCTACATTTTATATCCTCTCCACTTCGACCATCCTTAGTTATTTTGCTCCCTAAATAGCTAAACTCCTTTACTACTTTAAGTGTCTCATTTCCTAATCTAATCCCCTCAGCATCACCATACTTAATTCGACTACATTCCGCTATCCTCGTTTTGCTTTTGTTGATGTTCTTCTTATATCCTCCTTTCAAGACACTGTCCATTCCGTTCAACTGCTCTTCCAAGTCCTTTGCTGTCTCTGACAGGATTACAATGTCATCGGCGAACCTTAAATTTTTTGTTTCTTCTCCCTGGATTTTAATACCTACTCCGAATTTTTCTTTTGTTTCCTTTACTGAGTGCTCAAGGTACAGATTGAACAACATTGGGGGGAGGCTATAACCCTGTCTCACTCCCTTCCCAACCACTGCTTCCCTTTCATGCACCTCGACTCTTATAACTGCCATCTGGTTTCTGTACAAATTGTAAATAGCATTTCGCTCCCTGTATTTTACCCCTGCCACCTTCAGAATTTGAAAGAGAGTATTCCAGTCAACAATGTCAAAAGCTTTCTCTAAGTCTACAAATGCTAGAAATCTAGGTTTGCCTTTTCTTAATCTAACTTCTAAAATAAGTCATAGGGTCAGTATTGCCTCACGTGTTCCCATATTTCTACGGAATCCAAATTGATCTTCCCCGAGGTCGGCTTCTACCAGTTTTTCCATTCGTCTGTAAAGAACTCGCGTTAGTATTTTGCAGCCGTGACTTATTAAACAGATAGTTCGGTAATTTTCACATCTGTCAACACCTGCTTTGTTTGGGATTGGGATTATTATATTCTTCTTGAAGTCTGAGGGTATTTCGCCTGTCTCATACATTTTGCTCACCTGCTCACCAGATGGTAGAGTTCTGTCAGGACTGGCTCTCCCAAGGCTGTCAGTAGTTATAATGGAATGTTGTCTACTCCCGGGGCCTTGTTTCGACTCAGATCTTTCAGTGCTCTGTCAAACTCTTCCCACAGTATCATAACTCCCATTTCATCTTCATCCTCTTCCATTTCTATAACATTGCCCTCAAGTACATCGCCTTTGTATAGACCCTCTATATACTCCTTCCACCTTTCTGCTTTCCCTTCTTTGCTTAGAACTGGGTTTCCATCTGAGCTCTTGATATTCATACAAGTGGTTCTCTTTTCTCCAAAGGTCTCTTTAATTTTCCTGTAGACAGTATCTATCTTACCCCTAGTGAGATAAGCCTCTACATCCTTACATTTGTCCTCTAGCCACACCCGCTTAGCCATTTTGCACTTCCTGTCGATCTCATTTTTGACACGTTTGTATTCCTTTTTGCCTGCTTCATTAACTGCATTTTTATATTTTCTTCTTCCGTCAGTTAAATCCAATATTTCTTCTGTCACCCAAGGATTTCTACTAGCCCTCGTCTTTTTACCTACTTGATCCTCTGCTGCCTTCACTACTTCATTCCTCGAAGCTACCCATTCTTCTTCTACTGTATTTCTTTCCCCCATTCTTGTCAATTGTTCCCTTATGCTCTCCCTGAAACTCTGTACAACCTCTGGTTTAGTCAGTTTATCCCGGTCCCATCTCCTTAAATTCCCACCTTTTTGCAGTTTCTTCAGTTTTAATCTACATTTCATAACCAATAGATTGTGGTCAGAGTCCACATCTGCCCCTGGAAATGTCTTACAATTTAAAACCTGGTTCCTAAATCTCTGTCTTACCATTATATAATCTATCTGAAACGTGTCAGTATCTCCAGGCTTCTTCCATGTATACAACCTTCTTTTATGATTCTTGAACCAAGTGTTAGCAATGATTAAGTTGTGCTCTGTGCAAAATTCCACCAGGCGGCTTCCTCTTTCATTTCTTACCCCCAATCCATATTCACCTACTACGTTTCCTTCTCTTCCTTTTCCTATTACCGAATTCCAGTCACCCATGACTATTGAATTTTCGTCTCCCTTCACTATCTGAAAAATTTCTTTTATCTTATCATACATGTCTTCAATTTCTTCGTCATCTGCAGAGCTAGTTGGCATATAGACTTGTACTACTGTGGTAGGTGTGGGCTTCGTATCTATCTTGGCCACAATAATGCGTTCACTATGCTGTTTATAGTAGCTTACCCGCATTCCTAATTTCCTATTCATTATTAAACCTACTCCTGCATTACCCCTATTTGATTTTGTATTTATAACCCTGTATTCACCTGTGCAGAAGTCTTGTTCCTCCTGCCACCGAACTTCACTAATTCCCACTATATCTAACTTTAACCTATCCATTTCCCTTTTTAAATTTTCTAACCTACCTGCCCGATTAATGGATCTAACTATCCACGCTCCGATCCGTAGGACGCCAGTTTTCTTTCTCCTGATAACGACGTCCTCCTGAGCAGTCCCCGCCCGGAGATCCGAATGGGGGACTATTTTACCTCCGGAATATTTTACCCAAGAGGACGCCATCATCATTTAATTATACAGTAAAGCTGCATGCCCTCGGGAAAAATTACGGCTGTAGTTTCCCCTTGCTTTCAGCCGTTCGCAGTACCAGCACATTAAGGCCATTTTGGTTAGTGTTACAAGGCCAGATCAGTCAATCATCCAGACTGTTCCCCCTGCAACTACTGAAAAGGCTGCTGCCTAGCTTCAGGAACCACACGTTTGTCTGGCCTCTCAACAGATACCCCTCCGTTGTGGTTGCACCTACGGTATGGCTATCTGTATCGCTGAGGCACGCAAGCCTCCCCACCAATGGCAAGGTCTAAGGTTCAATATGTATAAATTTTCGACTATTGATTCCCAATCTCAGTACAATCGGTTGTAGACCCACTATCACGTCTCAATTTGACCCAAAAGGTTTGAGACACTTTTCATAAATTCGAATATGCGGGCAAGGGATTAGGTTGGAATGTGTATCTGTATGATATGAACGTGGTAAAAGTAGAAACGTGAACTACAGCGACGTTATTACTAAATGCGTCCCAACAGGACGAACTTCTTGTTACTCCTTCCTTGGTTGACGAAGGACATACACCGATAGATATCCATCAGAGAACGAAAAATGTGCATGGGGCTGCAAATCTGTCGAACGCCACCATTGAGGAATGGTTTGCCAAGTTCCATGCTGCTTGGTGATAATAGTCGTCCCCATACCGGAAATTTCGTAAAGCAGAAGTCACGCCAACTGAAGTAGGAGACAGTCGAACACCTGCCCCACAGTGCTGCGGCTACTATGTCTTCAGTCCGTTAAAAACGGCACTGAAGGGTTGATGGTTCCTGTCGGACGAGGACGTGTAGCGAGCAGTTACGGACTTCTTCACGCAGCAGGACACAGTGTTTTACCAAATGGATGTCTTCAGCCTGGTGCGTAGGTGTACTGATTACCTCGAGGCCCACGGTGATTTTGTCTGACTGGCATACCGATTCTAGATTGTACGTCCTTCGAATGGAAACTTACAGCATCAGTGGCATTGAGACAGACCTGAAATCGCTAAAATAGAGAAAAGTTCAAAGGCCTAATAGAATCTCTGCTGTATTTGAGCCTGAATTAGTTCTTTTTGTAAGTATGATATAGTGAAGGTGCATTGCGCAGAAAACATTGTCCAACGGGTGGAAACGTTGAAGCATCGGCTCGAGCAGACCACAAGTGTGCCTTTAGTTATTAACACATGTTGGAGGCACTGTAACACTGCTACTTCAGCGGCCTGCACTCCGCCAGCTGCCTTACGACAGTATGGCTTGCTCCATATACGACGTCTGAGGCTACGCTTTTCACGTGGACATGGTAACAAGTGGGGCAATTCGTCACAAAAACGCCGCCTGTACGAGTATTTCTGCACCTCGAGTGCAGCTGAGGTGCACTTGCACTGAGGACGTGTATTTCCTCAACCGTCATCAGATGTGTCCTGCACTGATGTGAGACTGGGCCTCTGACGTGGCCCCTGCCAACACAATAACAATATTGCGCTTCAACTTTGGCCATGGTCTGCACTCGCTGCTTCTCCATGGTGGCAGCCATGGGGCTGTCTACTCACCACCATGACGTAGATTAAGTAGGTTGGGTGTAAGTGTTGTTCGTTTTCCACATTCGTCGATATTAAATTTTCGGATTGGGGCAAAGGTTTTTAGGGTTTGTGTGAAAATCTTGTTTCATACTGACGGTGGCTACTGCGCGATCTTAGGGTTGGAGTTCTTGACTAAACAACATGCTAAACTTACTTTGATTGGCGCATGGTAAAACTCTGGCAGGCCGCGCGGGATTAGCCGAGCGGTCTCAGGCGCTGCAGTCATGGACTGTGCGGCTGGTCCCGGCGGAGGTTCGAGTCCTCCCTCGGGCATGGGTATATGTGTTTGTCCTTAGGATAATTTAGGTTAAGTAGTGTGTAAGCATAGGGACTGACGACCTTAGCAGTACACATTGAGGCGTAGCGCCATATAACGATCCTGCCTTGGAGGCGGTTAAGTGGGAGATGTGTCTCAGAGCTGGATAGTGACAGATGGTGACGCGAGACTGGACGCACACGTAGTTTATGTATCAGCCGATAGAGGACAATATTGGATAGAGGGACTGTGATTTTAGTTTCGGTTCTGGCCACTAGAGTGCTCTAAAGTAATAGAATGTTTTTCATAAACTGTTCTAGTATTTTCATAAAGTGTTATTACTTTTTTGTGTGTATGTAAAATGTTATAAATGTGTTTTAGCAGTATGAATGATGCATGAGTGTCGTTTAAGGTTAATATGAAGATAATTGTTTAACGAGTTATGTAGTAGGATTTAGTGTGAGAACATTTCGAAGACGTATGGATATGTACAAAGGGGATTTTTGTAGAATAGTTTTGTAAAGTAAGTTTATGGTAAAGGGCAGGTTAATTCGGGTATAAATAACAATAGTAAATAACTTTATGCATAAAAAAAACTTTAGTATATTAGATAATTACGTCGGTCAAAAGTGCAGTCGTGAGGTTTACTATTTTGCGATTGGTTATGGATGAAAAGCGCGGACTGACGCGGGAGAATGTTGTTTTGCTATTGGCTGTTAAGTAAACTGATCAATGGTAAAGCAATATTCTTCGCGCGCCTTTCTCTGCTGGTAGAGAAGACTTACAAGGGAACCTCCCCATCGCACCCCCCTCAGATTTAGTTATAAGTTGGCACAGTGGATAGGCCTTGATAAACTGAACACAGATCAATTGAGAAAACAGGAAGAAGTTGTGTGGAACTGTGAAAAAATAAGCAAAATATACAAACTGAGTAGTCCATGGGCGACATATGCAACATCATGGACGTCTTGAGCTCAGGAGCGCCGTGGTCCCGTGGTAGCGCGAGCAGCTGCAGAACGGGAGGTCCTTGGTTCAAGTCTTCCCTGGAGTGAAAGTTTTACTTTCTTTATTTTTGCATAGTTATTATCTGCCCGTTCTGTCACATAAACTGAAAATAAAATATTAAACTTTTCACTCGATGAAAGATTTGAACCAGGGATCTTTCGTTCCGCAGCTACTCACGTTACCACGAGACCACGGCGCTCCTGCGGTCCCAGTATCCTTGATGTTGCCTATCTTCCCATGAAGTACTCAGTTTGTATACTTTGCTTATTTTTTCACAGTTCCACACAACTTCTTCCTGTTTTCTCAATTGATCTGTGTTCAGTTTTTCAAGGCCTATCCACTGTGCCAACTTATAACTAAATCTGAGGGGGGTGCGATGGGGAGGTTCCCTTGTTAGAGTATTCTAAAAGAAGAATCGGAGCCTAGCCATGAAACAGTTCGGACGTGCGCAGTAGTAGTTCCGATGGAAATGATAAGTTGCCGGATCTTGCAGTGTTTCATACATCAAAAGTGTTGGAAAGTGGCGTCATAATTATTCCGATGTTCGTGTAGAAATTTCGGAATTTTTAAGTGAATTTTGTGACGAGAAAAGATATATATTCCGCGTTGCGTATTGAGCAGGTCGGTGTCTAAAAACCATGACTGCATTTGGTACAGACAGACTTAATATTTGGCGGGCGTTCTTAATCAAAAACAATTAGTATTTTTGTAGCTATTACATTTTCGGGAAATGCAACACCATAAACTTGCTAACGTGAGTCAAAGGGATTGTGAGTGACTGTGTTAAGACTAGCACGGCCTTGGCAGTGATACTTGTTCACCTAAGTTTCAGAATATATTAAATAAGGACAAAATTTCCAACCTTTCATTTCGTGTTTCGCCCGAAACGTAGATTAGTGGTTTTAATTGCAGCCGGGTTCACGTCGAAGTACAATAGGTTTCACACGGCTTTCCTACTGATGATCTGCTGAGACAATGTTCACAGGTAGGTGCAGGTCCGTCGTAAAAGGGACGGAAAGCCGCCGCAACATTTGAACAAAACTGTGGCAGGGAAACTGCTCACAGGGCTACACAGCCATTAATGACCAATTTGTGTGATAATGTACTGCAAAGTACGGGAAAAGCATTATGGGTGTTCACAGGAACTATCATTCCTGTGAACGTGTTGTGTGTTGTAGAGCCAATAAAGGAAAATTATGTGTTGAACAAGGCATGGTGTTTCATATACAGGAGTGTGGTACACATACTAGAATTATACCATGAGCAGGTAGTGCCTGTTCAAATAGATAAGTATGGCACCATGGTCATGGAGTTCTTTAAAAGTCTGATGGTCACCAATTAGGGTATTTTAGAGAACCATGATTTGAAAAGAGCCAAATTGGACTATGAGCATAAGCAAGTCGACCGTATACAGGAAAATGTAAAGCGCTTGAAAGGAACACAATAGCAATAGAGCAGTTGCTATTAGAATTTCAGGAATTGTTTAAACTTTTTGGACTGATGTCGGCGACACCATTAACACAGCAGAAAATCCCAACTGGGAATTATTCGCCGGTGTATTGTAAATCATACCGCATGCCTTATCACCCAAAACCATTGACGGAGGAGTTTGAATATCATCAGTTACAGTACTCTATTACTGAGAACAGTGCCAGTTGCTTGGGAGCAACAGTGGTGATCGATGTTAAGAAGAGAGCTGTTGGAACCAAAGTTTATTGTTGCGATTATAGACATCTTAACATGCTATTACAGACACTGATTCGATCCCAAATATATCAGAAACTTTGGACAGTCTGGAACAATGCATATAATTTTCTGCCATTGATCTGGGGAGTGGCTATCAACAACTGAAAGTTGTGCCGGAGTTCCATCAGGAGGTTTGCTTTTTGCATTAAAGAATGTGCCGAACATGCTTCAGCATTTCTTAGATAGAGGTTTGTGAAGATGAAACCTTTGGCAGTGTATAGTTTAGGTTACACAACCGTCCTTGTGAAAAACATGGAGGAGCATGTCTCAAGGCTAAAAGAAGAGTTTAAGCGATTCTGTGTGGCACATTTAATGTTTAGAGTAGGGAAATCTCACTCTGCACTAGATGGAGTGCCGTATTTAGGTCACGTAATTAACCCTGAGGTAATACAAGTGGATTCCAGAATTTTGTGATGCCACAGTCGGAAAAGGAACACAATCTTTTCTGTGCTTAACGAACTACTACCAAAACTTTTTATCAATATTTCCAGGAGTTGCATTGCAACTAGCTCTTCTATTAAAGAAAGAAGTTTAATTGTAGGCCACACAGATCAGTAAGCAGTATGGCAAATGTGATGCACAAAATTACCATCAAAAGCATCAAAACATTGACATCCACCTGTTGTAAAAACTTAGAGCTCAAACATTGAATTGTAGCAAACAGGAACAACACTGAACATAAAATGGCTTCAGGTCCACACTCAGAGGTCCATGTTCATTTTGGATACCTAATTAATTGGAAGCCAATGGCTGAAGTGGCTGATTTTTTTTTTTTTTTCGGATGAAAAGTGGAATGAAAATTTGTATTGTTTTCATTTTGATTCCTTTCTATATGAGAAAGGTCAAGTTGAGGGATGTTTTGCGATTTCCATCACAGTGTGTGTGTGGAAAGAGTTGCAGGTTGCAATAAATTATGATTTGGTATCTTTGAAAGAAAAGAAGGACATTTTCTCAGTGTTCTTATTTTGTAGATCTCCCACATGGAACTCCCCATAAAAATAAAATATTAATCTTCGCAAATGATTTAAACCAAAGAGGCTTAATAATACTAAAGAATAAATGACGTATTCTACACTTACCATTTAAAGTTTGGGCAGTGAGAAAAGTTGCAGTCTTGCTAAAAAATTATATTACAGTCATATTGTAAATTTTTGTTGAAGCGTATTCAACTGGAAACATAATAATTAATACTCTTTATGGAAATTGGGATAGGTAACTGTGACTAATTCATAAGAGCAATCATCACTGATCAAATAAATCATTGTTTGAAATTGACATATGAAAGTAATGAGCTACAACGAAAATTAGAAAATTAATACAAACTGAAGAGCCATTCGTACAGACAGCAATACAGACGAGAAGCATTAAGAAATAAAGGGAATTAAATTGTATTTGTTTTAATGACAGAAATATAGTTAACCATGATCTAAAGATCTGTGCTGCAGTGTGGAATTAAATATGAATTCCTTTGAAACATCTTAAAGTAGAGTAAATAGGAAGTGATGAAAATCATTTGGCATTTTCTAAACACCCCTATAAGCTGTAGTTGTGGCGTTCATTCCAAAGATGTGTTTGATGCAGCTGTGCATGCTACTCTACCCTGTGCAAGCCTCTTCATCTCAACACAATTACTGCCACCTATATCCATTTGTACCCGCTCACTGTACTCATCGCTTAGTCTCTCTCTACAATTTCCCCCTTCCATTGCCAGATGCCTATTTCTTGATGCCTCAGGAGATATCCTATCAATTGATTCCTTCTTTTAATCAAGTTGTGCCACAAATTCAGTTCTTTCCCTATTGGATTCACTACCTCCTCGTAATTACTCGATCCACCCATCTAACCTTCAGCATTCTTCTGACACTTCAGAAGCTTCGCTTCGCTTCTTGTTTGCACTGCTTACCGCCCACGGTTAATTTTTGTACAGGGCTACTCTCCAGACGATTTCCTCCACGAAAGACTTCCTAACACTTAAATTCATAGACGATGCTAACAAATTCCCTTTTTTCAAAAACGCCTTTGTACCCATACCAGTCTGCATTTCATAATATCCACTCTAGTTTGGTGATCACTGACATTTTATTGTCCAAATGAAAAAAAGAAACATCTGCTACTTTCAGTGTCTCATATCCTAATCTAATTCCTCTAGTATCGCCTGATTCAATTCGACTACATTCAGTTACCCTTGTTTTACTTTTGTTGCTGTTCATCGTACAATATGTTTTCAAGACAATACCCATTCCTCTCAACTGCTCTTCCAAACCCCTTGCAAACTGTGACAGAAGCGCAATGTCATTGGCAAACCTTAACGTTTCTATTTCATCACCCCAAAATTTAGTTTGCTTTCCTTATTTATTACCACTTTCACTAACTGCTTGCTCAGTGTACAGATTGAATTACGTCGGGGATATACTACAACACTGTCTCACATCCCTCTCAGTTGCTGCTTCCCTTTCGCGTCCTTCCTCTCTCGTACTTGCAGTCTGGTTTCTGTACACGTTATAAATTGTCTTTCGCTCCCTCTACTTTATCCCTGCTACCTTTAGAATTTCAAAAAGAGTATTCCAGACAATATTCTCAAAAGCTTTCTCTGAATCTACAAAAGCTATAAATGTCGATTTGAGTTTTGCCTTTCTTTAACCAACTGTCAAAGATAAGTCAAGGTTCAATATTGCATCACATGTCACTACACTGCCCTGCAACCCAAACTGATAGTCTCCAAGGTCACTTTCTGTCATATTTTCCATTATAGTAATAACAATTATAAATAATAAATATAGTGTAAATTTATTACAAATAAGAAATAGTGTCAGTATTTTGCAAACATGGCTTACTAAACTGATAGTTCAGTAGTATTCACACCTCTCAACATCTGCCTTCTTTTCAGTTGAAATTATTGCAGTCTTCTTGAAGTCTGAGGGCTCCTCCATGGATCTCAATTATTCTGAGGGTATGTCATCTACTCTAGGAGCCTTGTTCAGATATCGGTCATTCAATGCTCTGCGAAATTATTCTCATCTTATCTTCATTAGCTTCGTCTTCTCTTTCTCTAATGTTATTTTCAAGTTCATTTCCATTTTAGACCATGTCTGTATATTCATTCCATCTTTAAGGTCCTTGGTTAGAATTGGCTAGCCATCTGGTCCCTTGAAATTCGCATATTTTGTTCTCTTTCTTCGAAATGTGTCTTTGATTTTCCTATTGTCAGCATCTATCTTCCCCCTAGTTATGCTTGCTTCTATAGCCTTGCATTTTTCTTTCATCCCTTTCTGCTTAGCCGTTTTTCACGTTATTTCCGTCTCATTTTTACACATCTGCATTCCCATTTGCTTCTACATTCGCTACATTTTTCATATTATCTTCATTCACCAATTATGTTCAAAATACCATGTATTATCCAAGGATTTCTACTAGGCCTTGCCTTTTTACCTATTTGATCCTCTGCTCCTCTCACTATTTCATCTCTCAGTGCTATTCATTCATCTTCTACCGTATTCCTTTTCCCTGTTTCAGTCAATCGTTGACTGATACTGCGTCGAACATTCATTTTCATGTAAAAGCCGATTTCGGAATTTTCTTCTGTGTGAGACAGCATGTTGCAGGTTCGTGTCCGATATGAAATTCTAGGTTCTCATATTTTACTGTTCTTATCACTTCTGCATAATCATTCGTTGATTGTATCAATACTTGTATATACTGTAACGTATGTGAAATTTCGATCATTTTCAAATGCTGCAATAAACACGTGCTCTTATCGCCAGTTAGAGGCTTAAACTTAAAATATACTACACTCCTGGAAATTGAAATAAGAACACCGTGAATTCATTGTCCCAGGAAGGGGAAACTTTATTGACACATTCCTGGGGTCAGATACATCACATGATCACACTGACAGAACCACAGGCACATAGACACAGGCAACAGAGCATGCACAATGTCGGCACTAGTACAGTGTATATCCACCTTTCGCAGCAATGCAGGCTGCTATTCTCCCATGGAGACGATCGTAGAGATGCTGGATGTAGTCCTGTGGAACGGCTTGCCATGCCATTTCCACCTGGCGCCTCAGTTGGACCAGCGTTCGTGCTGGACGTGCAGACCGCGTGAGACGACGCTTCATCCAGTCCCAAACATGCTCAATGGGGTACAGATCCGGAGATCTTGCTGGCCAGGGTAGTTGACTTACACCTTCTAGAGCACGTTGGGTGGCACGGGATACATGCGGACGTGCATTGTCCTGTTGGAACAGCAAGTTCCCTTGCCGGTCTAGGAATGGTAGAACGGTGGGTTCGATGACGGTTTGGATGTACCGTGCACTATTCAGTGTCCCCTCGACGATCACCAGTGGTGTACGGCCAGTGTAGGAGATCGCTCCCCACACCATGATGCCGGGTGTTGGCCCTGTGTGCCTCGATCGTATGCAGTCCTGATTGTGGCGCTCACCTGCACGGCGCCAAACACGCATACGACCATCGTTGGCACCAAGCAAGAAGCGACTCTCATCGCTGAAGACGACACGTCTCCATTCGTCCCTCCATTCACGCCTGTCGCGACACCACTGGAGGCGGGCTGCACGATGTTGGGGCGTGAGCGGAAGACGGCCTAACGGTGTGCGGGACCGTACCCCAGCTTCATGGAGACAGTTGCGAATGGTCCTCGCCGATACCCCAGGAGCAACAGTGTCCCTAATTTGCTGGGAAGTGGCGGTGCGGTCCCCTACGGCACTGCGTAGGATCCTACGGTCTTGGCGTGCATCCGTGCGTCGCTGCGGTCCGGTCCCAGGTCGACGGGCACGTGCACCTTCCGCCGACCACTGGCGACAACATCGATGTACTGTGGAGACCTCACGCCCCACGTGTTGAGCAATTCGGCGGTACGTAGACCCGGCCTCCCGCATGCCCACTATACGCCCTCGCTCAAAGTCCGTCAACTGCACATACGGTTCACGTCCACGCTGTCGCGGCATGCTACCAGTGTTAAAGACTGCGATGGAGCTCCGTATGCCACGGCAAACTGGCTGACACTGACGGCGGCGGTGCACAAATGCTGCGCAGCTAGCGCCATTCGACGGCCAACACCGCGGTTCCTGGTGTGTCCGCTGTGCCGTGTGTGTAATCATTGCTTGTACAGCCCTCTCGCAGTGTCCGGAGCAAGTATGGTGGGTCTGACACACCGGTGTCAATGTGTTCTTTTTTCCATTTCCAGGAGTGTACTTTTTCTAAAATGAGAACAGCCGGCTTTGTTCAAAAAATAGAGCTCTAATTTCATTGTATAATTACTTGGGACATAGGTTATGTTGGACAATTTTCTGACACTTACAGAACTGTGTTTTCGCAGACTTTCGTAAGTCTTGGGTCTTTCCAACTTGTCTCGTATTGGGTGCCTAAGGGATGGGGCATTCTCGGAACGCAATACAACAATTCAAGCAAATAACATTAGTAGTTTTATTTGTATAAAGCAGATTAACAATACTTAGCTTGGAGATTTACAAGACGTAGTCGAAAGCGATGGGTGACAGGCAAACAGTAAATTTCTTGGCTATGCAATGTTCCTGCGTATTTGACACACATCACTAATAACTGATCTGCAAGTTCCGGTCTACAACTGTGCCTATACTGTCCACTAATGTCCGTATACTGAGCCGACCTGACCGGCGGAGGTTGGCAGGAGCGGCGCTTATATACACATTGGCTTGGGGGCGCTCCGGTCGTGGTGTGCTCCAATTCCGCACACCATTGGCCGACGTCGTTCCACTGCGTTCTCTGATCTTGCGTTCTTCGTCTTCGTTCTGGCGCTTGTGGTTACGCCAGAACAGTAAGTTACAGGTGCTGTGGATAACTTATTTTGAAGCAGTTCAGCGTCTGTTATTCACACTCACTGCCGAAGAACAGGTCTCCCCAAATTTCAATGCATGCCAGTGGAAATAACGTACATTTTGAGAATTTTCGGAAGTTTCCATTGCCTAATGCATAAGCTGTTTCTTAGGAAATCGGTGACTGTGATTTAATTACTGTAGCACATATTATAACTAATGTATTGTGTTACATCTAGTCTGCCTTTGAGGAGGAGTATACATTATTTGCATTTATGGTAAATTAACGATATTTTCGAGTTGGTTAGCGACTATAGCCTCAACAAGTTTTAGGAAACTAGTAATTTTTAAGAATGTTTTTCCTGTGGCTTTAATAGAAGTATAGTTCTGTGTTTCTTAAATGGAATTAGTAACTTTTTTGGCTCAACAGATTAAAGGATATTCAGTAGGCATAATTCAAAGTTATTTGATCACTGTCCTGAAAATCTTTGCACCAGCCCTAATGCAGGTCTACTGTGAACGCTGTTCTCGAACATGGGATTAATTTGTAGAAGTACATAAGCAGCTGCAAATATCCCTAACTACTGTCAAATGATTGGCAGCTGCAGCGGATCAGTGTGTTGGAAGAGTTCCTGAGAGTCGCCTACCTATGATATCTGCACCTGAGGTACTTCAAATGCTATCCTCTCCTGTGGATCCTGTCTCCTCTGCGGAAAGTTCAGGATCTGTCATTACTCGTCCTCTTTATTACGAGTTGTATGTCAGTGGTAGCTGTAGGAGTTCTGTACGGGTCAGATAGGGGTAATAGAGGACTCAGCATGTTATGCCGATCCCTCTAAACAACGAGTTCGAGGTGGTACCTTCCACTAAAACTGAAACAGGGCCAGTGGGACGCACTTCAGCTGTTGGAGAAATGTTTTTCCCTGTGTCAAGAGGAGGCAAATGGAAAAGGGTGGGAGTCTATCAATAGTCGGCACTTCAAAAGAGTGGCAAATAATGGTACCCCTTACGGAAGTGACAGCAGGGACAGAACGGAACACCATGTACACTCAGTGTGTATGCCTGGGCACCTTCTTCAGGCTGTTCCCACAGCCACTGTTGGACCATTGAGACAACAGGGTGCAGTCAACAGCAGATTGTGGTGCTCGTTGGAAAAAAATGAGCTCTATCCTCTGGGTTCCAACGTCATACTCGCATCATTCCAGCGACTGGCAGAGAAGGTTGAGAAGACCAGCCTTGTGCGGAGTTTCAATGAAACTCACAATCTGCAGCATTGTCCACAAAACTGATCATGGCCCTTGGTTCTGAGTCGAACAGAAGGACTGAAATAGAGACTTCAAGAGTTCTGTGACAAGCTAGGCAGCAACTTGCTCGACTTCGCCAAAGGGTTGAGATTTCTAGGGTCCCATTAAGTGGGTCAGGTCTGCACTACACATCAGAAGCTGCTACGCAGCTACTAAAAAGCAGTGAAGCTCACATAATACAGAAAAATACATAATACAAAAAAATACAGAAAAAAGCTCGAAACCTGAAACTCTTTTGCTGTGAGATTTTTGAGCAAAAGTTAAGTGCACATCGAAAGGATAGGCAAAGGGAAGTAGTGGTGGCGTATTTGTCATAGTAGAGAAGACACACAAACCCATTGAAATAGAAATTGAAGCTGGTGTGAAATTGTTTGGACAAGACTCAGAATCATGGGTGGGCATAAAATGGTAACTTGATCTTTCTACCACCTACTAGACTCACTTCCTGATGTTACTTAAAACTTTAGAGGAAACCTCACTTCACATGAACGTAAGTTCTCCAATCATACTATAGTCATCGATGGAGACTTTAACCATCCACAATCAATTGCAAAAATTACAGTTTTGTTAGTAGTTGGCGTGACGAGACATCTTGTGAAACCTTTTAATGCCTTCTCTTAAAATTAGCTATAACAAATACTTCGGAGCCCAATTCGTGATGGAAATGTATTAGATCTAGTGGTAAAAAGTAGACCTGACTTCTTGGACGATGTCCACATCAACACTGGTGTCAGTGATCATGAGGTGGTTTTGTCAACAGTGATTACCAAACTACAAAGGAAAACTAAAACAAAATCCTTACCAAAGTCAAGTCACACAAATCTTCAGTTCAGTCTCGGTGGATTTCAGTTCCTTGTCTTCTGTGACACATACATTACCTCCATTTCTCCCTTTCGCTATCCTCTCAGTATACGCTTAAAATGCCCCGCAGCATCTCACTACTGTCAACTTCAGGATTTAACCACCTTTCTGTACCTAGTATTACGCGAACTTTGGTGCTTTTTAGGAGCACTGCAAACTCTGGCGCTTTGTTACGAATACTGCGGCAGTTAAACACTGGGTTTTCAATGCTCTCATCTGCGGGAGGCATTTCTTTGGATTCTCCTGGACTTCCTACAGCTATCGTTATCTGGATTGGGTAGAGAGTTGCCTAACCTAAAAAACCCCTGTGTGCACCCCACACAGAGTCAACTTGTTCAGCAGCTGCCTCTGATTTGTAGTGCACGCCAGACCCATTTAGGAGGATACTACGGCTCTCAATCCAATGACACAAGTCTAGGATGCCGTAGCCCGAATTGAGACAGAACCATCAGAGTCTTTGGTTCAATCCATCCACTCGACTCAGAAGCAGAGAGCCACAATCTACTTTGGAAACAATCAACAGACTGAGAACATAGTTATTTAATAGCTTGTTCCAAAGACGATTTGAAAGATTCTTTTATCGAAATTATGAGGAACGAGCCAGTTTACAGAATATGCATATGTAATTAGTGTTAACATTAGTGACCACATATTTTTAGTACTACTCGTGCAACTAAATTTAAAAACGAGTGCTTTTAATTTTCATTTATTTTTTATTTGGATATCAGTTTTTAAGTAGAAATTCATCAATGGAATAGAAGGAATCGTCCAAGAAAAATGATTTTAAGTTATATATAAAACTGGCTTTGATACCTGTCAGACATTTTATGTTACTGGGAAAACGATCAAAATTTTTGTTGATACGTATTGAATCTTTCCTGAGCCACTGATAGCTTTAATTATGGGCGATACGGTCATTTTCCCTCTAGTGCTGCTGGTATGGACATCACTGTTCATCTCAAGTCGTAATGTTTATGACAAACTTCACTAGCGAATGTATGTGTCGTGACGCTTCAGTTAAAGTGCCTCGCTTCTTCGAATTGTACTTGCATGTCATCCGTGGATGAACACCACATATAATTCTTACTACCCGCATTTGTGCAGTGATGAGCCACCCCTGAATATTTTTGTACCAAAGTTTTCTGAATGAATTTATGTGACACACGTGATTCTACACAAAGACAAACGAAATATCTGGAGTCAGCTCATATATGTAAACTTCAGTACATAAATGTGCGCACTGCAGCGATGTTGCCTCTTAAATGATGTTACGTTCTCTTTTACTCTGGCGTGTCAAAGATGAACAATGCAGCATCAGTACACCTCAGAAAAACGGTGTTAAATGTGGAAAACAACAAACACATGTAGTTTCTTTACTAGGGAATGGTATAAGGCCATCTGACAGAGACCTTTGTAATAACGTAATTCGGTAATATCTGTATTTAACGGTACTGTGGAGAGTACCGTACTTAATTGGTACATATTGGAAACCCCCAATGTGTTTGAGACGATTTTGACGATTGCGAAGGGCAATTTGAGATCTGTAAATCATACGTGTACAATCCGCCAATCAGCCTGCGTCTGTTCCGTACACACACTACTACTTACACCTCCAAACATATACTTGTGGAGGGTAACACATGCACAAAATAGTGCAATTAGGGTAAGATGTTTACAACTGGATAAAGTCAGTTCCTCGAACATTATTTTCATCTGTAGCATACGTCTTGGATCTTTAGCGTACACACGAAACTCTGACAGCAGCAGTTAATCCGTTTTCCGTGTTGTTAACACCCAATACAGTGAGGCTGGGTGTCGCCATTGTTAAATGTTGAGGAGTGAGGTTTTGTAAGGTTCAGTAAACTTAAAGCTTTACTTAAGACACCTAACGAATGAAACACGCTCCACCTACACCACAATCCACGTGTTTTAGAGTACTTAATAGTTGCCTCTGTCGGTCTTTATGGAACTTTTTCTGGGCTGTAATTTGGAATACAAAGAGTATAAACACTGATTGAAGCGTTTTGTAGATTCTCTGGCTGGTTGAGGGTATAGGAATCAGTGTTGGATGTTGAAGAAACCAAACCATGCCTGGTAGGGTTTGAATGAGAATAGATAATTTCTGATACAAACATTCTTATTAATCATTGCATATACATTTACACAGAATATGGAGGAATTCCAGGTACGAATGGGGAATACAGAGTATCAGAATTCACTGTATGTATTACTAGAAAGTCGTCACATGCAGAAAAATGGTGGATTCAAAAATGGTTCAAATGGCTCTGAGCACTATGGGACTTAATTTCTGATGTCATCAGTCCCCTAGAACTTAGAACTACTTAAACCTAACTAACCTAAGGACATCACACACATCCATGCTCGAGGCAGGATTCGAACCTGCGACCGTAGCGGTCGCGCGGTTCCAGACTGTAGCCCCTAGAACCGCTCGGCCACTCCGGCCGGTAAATGGCGGATTCGAGGTTGTTTACTAACTTAGGGAGTATAAGCAAAAAATTTTATAAACCTCGACTCTATAGGTCTAAAAAATCGGATATATTAGAGCTGATCCTTTTTAAAGAAATTACTTCTTAAAAGAGCTGGACATGGAATAGAAAAGATCTTATGTATCTGGCGAAAACAGTTTCCCGGAGGAAACTTGAAAAAGAGCAGATCACTAGCAACGTGTAGGCAGAGCCTACAAGTTATTTTAAACACGGTATAAGGAAAGAATCTAGATGTGAGCTGGGAATACAGAATATCGTCCTACGGTTGACCTAGCAAAAAACATAAAAATATGCTGTATAATTATTATACACCCAAAGGAAACACTTGTTTTAGTTAAAGTGATTTACTGCACCTCAGTATTATATATTGAGACAGATAAAACATAGACAGGTTAATTGTTAATTTTGTGACTACGATCACACCATGACCTTAACAGTTCCTTCAGAAATACTGGCCAGCATTAAAGAATCGTGATTTTACTGTCAGAACATACAAGTGGCAAACAGTACCATTTTTTGTCGAAAGAGACAATCTTCCATAGGGTTAGAAACATCATTTTATTCCCTGCAGAGTACTACTGTTAAGACTTGTACTACACAGTTATATATCATCCGGTAATTAAGTAACAAGAGGTCTTAAAAGTGTACACTCCACTAAGCTAACAGCAACTCGATGGTGTATCGCAGTGTGTTGCATGGAAAAATGTCTGATTCTGTCACCACGCAAACCACCTATAACATATCAATTACAATTCATCACCTACACTCACAGGTAATACTACTGTAGGAAAATTACACCTACTTTACAGATCACTTAGAGAAAATCATTATACAATGGAGGTAACCAGAATTTGTGGCAAGAGCTATAGGTTTTTTAATATAAGCACTAGATATAAGAGAAGGATGACGTCATATATCTGTACTTCAATGGGGACAGAGTTAAACATTTTGGGCACTTGCTGTCATGAAACTGCCATTCTCCTACACACAAGCGATGTTACAGTAGCAAGAGACATATTGGGGGAAAAGTCGCGAGGAACCTTGGGGTACCATAGCAAATCAGATGCTGTGTCGACAGTTAGAAGTTTCAGATACATGCAAATAAATTTTGCACTCATCCATGCCACGTAAGGCGATGCTCGAACTGCCTGTCATCGCTTTCCACACATTTCTGGCATCTACTCAAGAAGCTATCATTACGCAATGTAACTCTCTTTGAGAAATTTAATTGATCCTTGGATATTATCCTAGAGTTCCCGTAATATGTGCAGATTTGTTGTGTACACTTTACCCTTTAGCACTCCACACAGATAGATATTGCACGGGGTTAAGCTGAGTATTCAAGTTGCCCAGATTCTGTCGCTAGTGACACTGTCAAGGAACACATCACGAATTGCATGGAAAGAAACGTTGGCCATTTGAGCTCTTCCCGAATGTTTTTTAGAAAACACGAAGCTTCGTTCTTTTTCACACATTTTATTAAAAAAAGGTTGAAAAATGTTTTGCACTTGTCTTTCTCTATTAATCTAGCCATTAAAAAAATTCGGCCTATTATTCTGTCACCACTGACTGCGCACCACACACCTATTTTCTGATCGTGAAGGTCTTCCTCGTGAAGTAGGATAGATTATCGGCGCTCCAATATGGAACAGTTTTGGTAGTTAACATATCTGTGTACATGGAACCAAGCCTCACTTGAAAACAGAATGAGATAAGGATATATTTCACGGCCATAAACTTGTTTCAGAACCCATTCACAAAACGAAACCCTGTATGCCTGATCATCAGGTTTAAGTTCTTGCACTACTGTTACATAATAGAGCCTTAGCCCAGGTAACCTAGAAGCTCACTGTACAAAGTGCGCAAGAAATTTGCTTTGCTGTGAAAGACGTCTGAGAGATATATTAGGTACATTTTCAAGGCTGTGCGTAATTCCATCAAGAAGAGATTCTGTGAGCACTGTTAAGTTGTTGTTTACGCTTATTGTCTTGAATACCTCGCGTTTGACGAAATTTATTCACTAATTTGTGAATTTCATCACGATTTGGAATTCGAACATCTGGAAACTTCTGTTCAAACAATCTCTGGACAATACGAAAGGACTCTGTATGCACATATACGAGCCGTAACTAAACACTCTTTGTGGAATGAAATAATTCGATTTTGCCATTGTTGTGTTCGCAGTTCTGTTTCACTGCTCGAATGAGACCGTCCAAAGTGGCGCGTAGTGCGGCATTAACAGGGAGACGTGGGACACATGTGAATGTCCTGTACTCTTCTGGTGTGGCTGAGAAACACAATCCCTTGCGTGCAGTCATCACATAAATGGAACACCCTGTAAAACTACGATTTATGATTATGGAATGGGCTACTCGTGTTTTATCGTTTGGAGGAGTAGCTAAATGTATTTAGTAATAGCAATACGGAAGTAGTTTTCTCCACAATACCATTAAATATAGAGATATTATCGAAGTAGCATTGACTGCTACAAACGATTTTTTCCTCGGGGCTAAACAAAAAGAAATAATGTGCTGAACAGACTTAAACCATTCCTTGTAAAAGATTTCGAGTATAAAACACGCATATGTAACACTACTGTTGTAATCTAACTGATCTGTAGCAGTAGAAAAGTACATATGGTTCACATATTGCCACTACTGGGGTAGTGGGTGCATACAGTGGTTCTATTGTGATACACAAGAGTTTAAATTATACTTTGCACATGTACGGAGATTTCTAATCAGGTACCCAGATACATTTCTCCCTGACTTCAGAACATGTTATTAAGCTGTGATTTATAACTATATGATTGTACTATGCATAGTAGGTAATTTATTGTATCCATAAGCATGACTGCAGATTTCTGATTGTGAACCAAAAATTCATTTGGTTTTTGTACCTGAGTAACTTATGTTCTTTGTACATCTAAATTGTCTGTATCATTTTGTCGCACAACTCGTCTTAGTTCTACTAAAAACTGTATCAGTATCATTCATACATATGCAACTATATTTCGTCCCTAAGTAAATGTTTTAGGGTATATAGTAACACTATAGATACAAAAGGTGTATGTGTGTTCTAAGTGTTATCGATATTATTAAATATCCTGACATACCCCATCCTAACTATCTGTGTCAAAATCGATACGCACAAAAAATTCTTTTAGGATTTCTCATAGTCTTTAGGATTTCTGATAGTATTCTCTCATGGGTAAGCAAATAGAATTGCGACAATTTATTCCACACATCTTAATGTTACAGCAAAATTTGGGCACGTTACTTTGCTGACAGTGAAATTTTGGTTCAAAAACCTTGGGGTATGTAATAAAATAACACATCCACTGAAAATTACTATTCCATCGCTGTGTGTTATATGGAGAGTACACCACAGTGGTAAATACCTGGTCTAAAAAGAAAACTTATCATCAGCACCTTTCCTTCTTTTTAAGAAAAAGAGCTCACTATTGCTTATATAAGCAAGGGAATCAGTGGCATGGTGGCAGTGCACTGTAATTAATAAAGTGTGGAATGCTTTACTTTGCTTCTTGTAACTACTAGAGAGAAGACGTTCTGCTGCACATATTTTAAATGCGTGCTACATACCCAGAACACAGATGCCGAAACCCCACATAGCATGCCTGCCCCCCAAAACATCCGAGTAACCGCATCATCAATCACGCTTAAAGATAGCAGGCGGACGCTGTGTAAGCTGCTGACTGACCTCTTAAGTGCAGTACTGTATTTCTTTCCCCCATTCCTGTCAGTTGTTCCCTTATGCTCTCCCTGAAACCTTGTACAACCTCTGGTTCTTTCAGTTTATCCAGGTCCCATCTCCTTAAATTCCCACCATTTTGCAGTTTCTTCAGTTTTAATCTACAGGTCATAACCAATAGATTGTGGTCAGAGTCCACATCTGCCCCTGGAAATGTCTTACAATTTAAAACCTGGTTCCTAAATCTCTGTCTTACCATCATATAATCTATCTGATACCCTTTAGTATCTCTAGGGTTCTTCCATGTATACAACCTTCTTTCATGATTCTTAAACCAAGTGTTAGCTATGATCAAGTTGTGCTCTGTGCAAAATTCTACCAGGCGGCTTCCTCTTTCATTTCTTAGCCCCAATCCATATTCACCTACTACGTTTCCTTCTCTCCCTTTTTCTATTACCAAATTCCAGTCACCCATCACTATTAAATTTTCGTCTCCCTTCACTATCTGAATAATTTCTTTTATTTCATCATACATTTCTTCAATTTCTTCGTCATCTGCAGAGCTAGTTGGCATATAAACTTGTACTTCTGTAGTAGGCGTGGGCTTCGTGTCTGTCTTGGCCACAATAATGCGTTCACTATGCTGTTTGTAGTAGCTTACTCGCACTCCTATTTTCCTATTCATTATTATAGCTACTCCTGCATTACCACTATTTGATTTTGTATTTATGATACTGTATTCGCCTGACCAAAAGTCTTGTTCCTCCTGCCACCGAACTTCACTAATTCCCACTATATCTAACTTTAACCTATCCATTTCCATTTTTAAATTTTCTAACCTACCTGCCCGATTAAGTGATCTGACATTCCACGCTCCGATCCGTAGAACGCCAGTTCTCTTTCTGCTGATAACGACATCCTCTTGAGTAGTCCCCGCCCGGAGATCCGAATGGGGGACTATTTTACCTCCGGAATATTTTACCCAAGAGGGCGCCATCATCATTTAATCATACAATAAAGCTGCATGCCCTCGGGAAAAATTACGGCCGTAGTTTCCCCTTGCTTTCAGCCGTTCGCAGTACCTTAGCACAGCAAGGCCGTTTTGGTTATTGTTACAAGGCCAGATCAGTCAATCATCCAGACTGTTGCCCCTGCAACTACTGAAAAGGCTGCTGCCCCTCTTCAGGAACCACACGTTTGTCTGGCCTCTCAACAGATACCCTTCCGTTGTGGCTGCACCTACGGTACGGCTATCTGTATCGCTGAGGCACGCAAGCCTCCCCGCCAACGGCAAGGTCCATGGTTCATGGGGGCAGGTTTCCAGCACTGTCATTTACAAATTTTTTGTGAGGGGATGTTTCAACTTTAATGTTTTGCTGTTTTCTGTCATATCCAGCATATCCAACTTCCGCAGTATCAGAAGTCGGTATCTCTGGAAGTAATATCTCCTTTCCGGAAAATATTACGTACACACTTATCATCACCATTTAAAATCCCTCTTCGTTTTGGAATGCTAATGTTTGTTGGACGGAAAGTCTGAAACCGCATCTAATTATGTTGAAATAAGAGACTGTCGTGATGCAAATTGTGTTCATCTGGTGTAAGTATTGGAAATCGCTTCCTGATACAACACTTTATTTTACGAGTTTAATCAACTTTTTTTCTCTTTATATATATAATCATTTTTCGAAATTCTTAGTACAATGATAGGAGAAAAGAAAGGGGTTAAAAAATAACTTCCTATGGTTCAGTTAGAACTGGCGAAATGTGTGATGCTGGGTATTAGTAGATGAGTCAGGAAAAGAAGAAAATCGATCAGGAACCAAACAGGACTGGAAGATGTAATCAAGACAACAGTGAAAACGTAGTGGAAGAGGATAGGACATGTGGCTTGGCGAATAGCTGGTATGTAGATGATGATGATGATGATGATGATGATGATGATGATGATGTTGTCGATGATGTATGCTTAAGCTGTTTCATTTATTTTCTTATGAATTTAATCGTCCCATCTGAGAAATTTGAATGTTTAAAGCGTTCGCCATTGTTTTCATAACGGATGTGATATTATTACCTTGAGAGAAGTATTCGATGTAATTCTCTCATTTACAAAATTTCTTCGTTTCCATTACACGGATTTTAGGAGGCTTTTGACATTGGTTGTTATTCGTCATGCACTTGTTTTTGGAGTTTGTGGAATTTTTTTACTAATTGTACCTTGCCAACGTAAAGATATCGTACAGGATAAGAAGAAATACAAGTGACAGAACTAGAGTACTGAGTACCAAAAATTCACAGTTCACTTCTAGTAATTCATGAAATGGATGACGTACAAAACATATCTTATGTTGTGATAGACAAAAGTTAACTTACGGCAGACAGTAACTAACTTTTTTCAGTGCATTCATACGTTAGTACTTCCTCCTACGAGGATTTCCCAGAACGTAACGCACCGTTTTTTTTTCTCAGCCGAAAACAATGCTACGAATGCGAAATGTTACGTGTGTGTTATTTGAAGTCTCCTGAGAGAGTACGCCAAGTTTCCGTCAGTTCCGACAGATAGCATAGATGCAGGGCAGTTTCAAAATGGAGTCTGTGGGTGATGTTGATGTACGTCACAAGCGGCGTGCCGTCGCTGAATTTCTCACTACAGAGAAAGAAACTGTAGGGATTATTCACAAACGCTTGTGCAGTCGACATACGTACAGTTAGTCGCTGGGCACAGAGGATGAGGTCATCAGAAGGCGGATCTGTGGAGCTCCATGCCTATCACACCTGACATGTTGCAGCGAGCTGATGTTGTTATTGACGAGGACAGACGCATTACACGGCAGCAGTTGGCGCTGCATCTGTCAATCAGCAAAGGAAGTGTGGATGCAATTATCCACACTCTCGGATATTCAAAAGTGTGTGCATGACGGGTCACGCCGTGACTAACGGTGGATCACAGATCGCACAGAAAAAACGTTTGTCTTGATTTGTTGCAACGTTTTGAAGCTGAGGGGGAGGCCTTCTTGTCCCTGGGTTCACCATTTTGAGCCCAAAACAAAACCACAGCTGATGGAATAGCACGATTCCCACTCCTCGCAGAAGAAAAAATTCAAAGCAACTGCTTTCACCGGTAAGGTCATGGTCACAGTGTTCTGTGACTGTGAAGGTATGATTCTCACTGACGTGATGCCAAGAGGCGGTACCATTAATCCAGAAGCATATGTCAACAAATTAACAAAACTCTAAAGACGCGCTTGCGGCGAGTTCGGCGCCACAGCAACCCAGGTGTTGTTTCACTGCAACACGATAACGCTCTGCCCCACACGAGTCTGAGAAATGCTGAACACATCGCGAAACAGGGATCGACGGTGTTTCCCCATCTACGCTACGGCCCTGACATTGCCCTCTCGGCCTTCCACTTGTTTGGGCCATTAAAGGATGCCATTCGCGGAAGACATTTTGAAGACGATTGGGAGATGATTCACACGCAATTGTTTCGCACTGGAGGAAGGCCGTAGAACGGGATGGAGATTACGTGGAAAAATAGGTTGTGTAGATAAAACACCATTTTTTTCGTGTGTGTAATTTTGATTATGTTCAGTGAAGAAATGCTGAAGAAAAAAATGCGGTGCATTACTTTCTGGGCAACACTCGTATATGGTTATTGTGGTATTCAGTCCGAAGACTGATTTAATACAGCTCTCCATGCCACTCTATTCTTTGCAGACCTCTTAATCTCCGAATGACTTCTGCAACCTAATCCCTTTTGATTTGGCTTACTACATTCATCTCCTAGTCCCACTCTACGATTTGAATCCACCCCGGCCCCGCCACTTCCCAATACTAAATTGGAGCTTTCTCGATGTCTCAGAAAGCCTCCTACCTACCGATCCACTCTTCTAGTCCGGTTACACTAAAAATTTCTTTTCTCCCCAGTTCTGTTCTGTACCTCCTCGTTAGTTACGTGATCTACGAGTCCAATCTTCAGCATTCTTCTGTAGCACCACATTTCAAAAGTTTCTATTCTCTTCTTGTCTAAACTGTTTATCACCCACTTTCACTTCCATACATGGCTACACACAATACAGATTCTTCCAAAAAAACACACCCTAACAATTAAATCTATATTCCATGGTAACAAACTTTCCTTCAGAAACATTTTTCTTGCCATTGCCAGTCTACATTTATTTTATATCCTGTCTGATTCTGCCATCACAGTTATTTTGCTGTCCTAATATCAAAACTAATCTACTAAGTGTCTCATTTCCTAATATAATTACCTCAGGACCACCTGATTTAATTCGAGTTCGTTCCATTATCCTAGTTTTAGTTTTGGTTCACTTTACATCCTCCTTTTAAGACACTGTCCATTCCATTCAACTGCTCTTCCAAGTTCTTTGCTGTTACTGACAAAGTCACCATCTCACCAGCAAACCTCAAAGGTTTTATTTCCTCTCTCACTTTAATTCATACCCAAAATTTTTCTTTGGTTTCCCTTACTGCTTGCTCAATACAAAAACTGAATAACATTGGGAAGAGGCTACAACCGTGTCTCACTCCCTTCGCAACTACTGCTTCCCTTTCATGCCCATCGACTCTTATATTAGTTGTCTAGTTTCTATACATGTTGTAAATAGTCTTTCGCTTCCTAAATTTTACCCTTTTCGTCTTCAGAATTACAAAGAGAATACTCCAGTCGCCATTGTCAAAAACTTTCTCTAAGTTTACAAATGCTATAAACGTACGTTTGCCTTTCCCTAACCTACCGTCTAAGAGATGTCGTAGGGCCAGTATTGCCTTGCGTGTTCCTACATTTCTCCGAAATCCAGACCGATGTTCCCCGAGATCGGCTTCTACCAGTTTTTCCATTCTTCTGTAAAAGATTTGTGTTAGCATTTTGCAACCGTGGCATATTCAACTGAAAATTCGGTTATATCCGCGTCTGTCAGCACCTTTTTTGTTTGGAATCTATATTATTATACCCTTCTTGAAATCTGAGGGTATTCTGCCTTTCTCATAAATCTTGCAAATCAGGTTTTTCATGGCTTGCTCTCCCGAGGCTATCAGTAATTCTAACGGAATGTCGTCTACTTCTGGGGTCTTGTTTGGACTTGTTTCTTCCACTGCTCTGTCGAATTCTTCTCGCAATATCATATCTCCCATGTCATCTTAATCTACGTTCCTTTCCAGCTCTATAATATTTTCTTCAAATTAATCTCACTTGCATAGACTCCCTACATACTTCTTTCACTATCTGCTTTCACTTCTTTGCTTGGGATGGTTTCCCATCTGAGCTCATGATGTTCCTACAACTGCTTCTGTTTTCTCCAAAGGCCTCTTTAATTTTTCTGTGGGCTGTACCTGTCTTTTCCCCAGTAATATATACTTCTCAATCGACCTATAATAATTATTATCATTAATCTGAGGAGAGTGTCACGACAAGAAATCTTCTAGCTTCTCGCGGTTGCTAACCGTCGTAAGGAGCCGGTTAGATGGCCGACTCTGTTTGGGTCATCTCGAAACATACATAAAAACAAAAAACATTATGTCCGCTTAACTAGCTAAGTGGTCAACGCAGCCTCCTGCCACTCAATGGAGGTGGGTTCGATTCCCAGACACGACAGCCATTTTTCTTCGGTGTGAGAACTCTATGGGATGCACTCAGCCTTGTCAGGCCAGCTGACGAGCTGCTTGACCGATTAGTAGCGCCACCAGGTCAGGTAACGCTACAATGACCTAGAGAGCTGTATGGTAATACCACGCCCTCCATGCAATATATCGTTTATGCTGATGGATGATACGGCGGTCGATCAGGCACGACTGTCAAGTCTGTAGCCAGAACGATGGTGAAATAAAAATGTAAAAATAAAATCCAGCATATTATCACCGAAATGCATCTTATAGAAATGTATAGTTAAGAAACTATTCATCCTCTTAATCAAAAATGTTCCTTAATCTAGGTTTCCATCTGTTGCCGCTGAAGCTGTTCAACCATGTTGTCAGGCGAAGTTACTTTTGACATCACAGCACCGGCCACGAAAGACAAAGGACTGAACCTAGTTCCAATTGTACGCAGCTTCAAGTTTACTGAATCTGTATCTCATTAGATAGAACGAAGATGTATCTAGTAATGCACTTGTAACGCTTGCAATTAATCTCTTATGACAA
Source organism: Schistocerca serialis cubense (assembly GCF_023864345.2). NCBI lineage: Eukaryota > Metazoa > Arthropoda > Insecta > Orthoptera > Acrididae > Schistocerca > Schistocerca serialis. Next base: position 239,774,416 of record NC_064642.1, on the reverse strand, counting down.
ACCCTTTTTGTTGTATATTTTTTTGGGTCTCTTAACAAACTCGACGACAAAAATGCGGATGTGATAACGAACATGTTAGGTGTTTCCAGAATGAGAGTTGAATATGCCACGGTTGCAAAATGCTAACACAAATCTTTTACAGAAGAATGGAAAAACTGGTAGAAGCCGATCTCGGGGAACATCGGTCTGGATTTCGGAGAAATGTAGGAACACGCAAGGCAATACTGACCCTACGACATCTCTTAGACGGTAGGTTAGGGAAAGGCAAACGTACGTTTATAGCATTTGTAAACTTAGAGAAAGTTTTTGACAATGGCGACTGGAGTATTCTCTTTGTAATTCTGAAGACGAAAAGGGTAAAATTTAGGAAGCGAAAGACTATTTACAACATGTATAGAAACTAGACAACTAATATAAGAGTCGATGGGCATGAAAGGGAAGCAGTAGTTGCGAAGGGAGTGAGACACGGTTGTAGCCTCTTCCCAATGTTATTCAGTTTTTGTATTGAGCAAGCAGTAAGGGAAACCAAAGAAAAATTTTGGGTATGAATTAAAGTGAGAGAGGAAATAAAACCTTTGAGGTTTGCTGGTGAGATGGTGACTTTGTCAGTAACAGCAAAGAACTTGGAAGAGCAGTTGAATGGAATGGACAGTGTCTTAAAAGGAGGATGTAAAGTGAACCAAAACTAAAACTAGGATAATGGAACGAACTCGAATCAAATCAGGTGGTCCTGAGGTAATTATATTAGGAAATGAGACACTTAGTAGATTAGTTTTGATATTAGGACAGCAAAATAACTGTGATGGCAGAATCAGACAGGATATAAAATAAATGTAGACTGGCAATGGCAAGAAAAATGTTTCTGAAGGAAAGTTTGTTACCATGGAATATAGATTTAATTGTTAGGGTGTGTTTTTTTGGAAGAATCTGTATTGTGTGTAGCCATGTATGGAAGTGAAAGTGGGTGATAAACAGTTTAGACAAGAAGAGAATAGAAACTTTTGAAATGTGGTGCTACAGAAGAATGCTGAAGATTGGACTCGTAGATCACGTAACTAACGAGGAGGTACAGAACAGAACTGGGGAGAAAAGAAATTTTTAGTGTAACCGGACTAGAAGAGTGGATCGGTAGGTAGGAGGCTTTCTGAGACATCGAGAAAGCTCCAATTTAGTATTGGGAAGTGGCGGGGCCGGGGTGGATTCAAATCGTAGAGTGGGACTAGGAGATGAATGTAGTAAGCCAAATCAAAAGGGATTAGGTTGCAGAAGTCATTCGGAGATTAAGAGGTCTGCAAAGAATAGAGTGGCATGGAGAGCTGTATTAAATCAGTCTTCGGACTGAATACCACAATAACCATATACGAGTGTTGCCTAGATGGGGAAACACCGTCGATCCCTGTTTCGCGATGTGTTCAGCATTTCTCAGACTCGTGTGGGGCAGAGCGTTATCGTGTTGCAGTGAAACAACACCTGGGTTGCTGTGGCGCCGAACTCGCCGCAAGCGCGTCTTTAGAGTTTTGTTAATTTGTTGACATATGCTTCTGGATTAATGGTACCGCCTCTTGGCATCACGTCAGTGAGAATCATACCTTCACAGTCACAGAACACTGTGACCATGACCTTACCGGTGAAAGCAGTTGCTTTGAATTTTTTCTTCTGCGAGGAGTGGGAATCGTGCTATTCCATCAGCTGTGGTTTTGTTTTGGGCTCAAAATGGTGAACCCAGGGACAAGAAGGCCTCCCCCTCAGCTTCAAAACGTTGCAACAAATCAAGACAAACGTTTTTTCTGTGCGATCTGTGATCCACCGTTAGTCACGGCGTGACCCGTCATGCACACACTTTTGAATATCCGAGAGTGTGGATAATTGCATCCACACTTCCTTTGCTGATTGACAGATGCAGCGCCAACTGCTGCCGTGTAATGCGTCTGTCCTCGTCAATAACAACATCAGCTCGCTGCAACATGTCAGGTGTGATAGGCATGGAGCTCCACAGATCCGCCTTCTGATGACCTCATCCTCTGTGCCCAGCGACTAACTGTACGTATGTCGACTGCACAAGCGTTTGTGAATAATCCCTACAGTTTCTTTCTCTGTAGTGAGAAATTCAGCGACGGCACGCCGCTTGTGACGTACATCAACATCACCCACAGACTCCATTTTGAAACTGCCCTGCATCTATGCTATCTGTCGGAACTGACGGAAACTTGGCGTACTCTCTCAGGAGACTTCAAATAACACACACGTAACATTTCGCATTCGTAGCATTGTTTTCGGCTGAGAAAAAAAAACGGTGCGTTACGTTCTGGGAAATCCTCGTAGGAGGAAGTACTAACGTATGAATGCACTGAAAAAAGTTAGTTACTGTCTGCCGTAAGTTAACTTTTGTCTATCACAACATAAGATATGTTTTGTACGTCATCCATTTCATGAATTACTAGAAGTGAACTGTGAATTTTTGGTACTCAGTACTCTAGTTCTGTCACTTGTATTTCTTCTTATCCTGTACGATATCTTTACGTTGGCAAGGTACAATTAGTAAAAAAATTCCACAAACTCCAAAAACAAGTGCATGACGAATAACAACCAATGTCAAAAGCCTCCTAAAATCCGTGTAATGGAAACGAAGAAATTTTGTAAATGAGAGAATTACATCGAATACTTCTCTCAAGGTAATAATATCACATCCGTTATGAAAACAATGGCGAACGCTTTAAACATTCAAATTTCTCAGATGGGACGATTAAATTCATAAGAAAATAAATGAAACAGCTTAAGCATACATCATCGACAACATCATCATCATCATCATCATCATCATCATCATCATCATCTACATACCAGCTATTCGCCAAGCCACATGTCCTATCCTCTTCCACTACGTTTTCACTGTTGTCTTGATTACATCTTCCAGTCCTGTTTGGTTCCTGATCGATTTTCTTCTTTTCCTGACTCATCTACTAATACCCAGCATCACACATTTCGCCAGTTCTAACTGAACCATAGGAAGTTATTTTTTAACCCCTTTCTTTTCTCCTATCATTGTACTAAGAATTTCGAAAAATGATTATATATATAAAGAGAAAAAAAGTTGATTAAACTCGTAAAATAAAGTGTTGTATCAGGAAGCGATTTCCAATACTTACACCAGATGAACACAATTTGCATCACGACAGTCTCTTATTTCAACATAATTAGATGCGGTTTCAGACTTTCCGTCCAACAAACATTAGCATTCCAAAACGAAGAGGGATTTTAAATGGTGATGATAAGTGTGTACGTAATATTTTCCGGAAAGGAGATATTACTTCCAGAGATACCGACTTCTGATACTGCGGAAGTTGGATATGCTGGATATGACAGAAAACAGCAAAACATTAAAGTTGAAACATCCCCTCACAAAAAATTTGTAAATGACAGTGCTGGAAACCTGCCCCCATGAACCATGGACCTTGCCGTTGGCGGGGAGGCTTGCGTGCCTCAGCGATACAGATAGCCGTACCGTAGGTGCAGCCACAACGGAAGGGTATCTGTTGAGAGGCCAGACAAACGTGTGGTTCCTGAAGAGGGGCAGCAGCCTTTTCAGTAGTTGCAGGGGCAACAGTCTGGATGATTGACTGATCTGGCCTTGTAACAATAACCAAAACGGCCTTGCTGTGCTAAGGTACTGCGAACGGCTGAAAGCAAGGGGAAACTACGGCCGTAATTTTTCCCGAGGGCATGCAGCTTTATTGTATGATTAAATGATGATGGCGCCCTCTTGGGTAAAATATTCCGGAGGTAAAATAGTCCCCCATTCGGATCTCCGGGCGGGGACTACTCAAGAGGATGTCGTTATCAGCAGAAAGAGAACTGGCGTTCTACGGATCGGAGCGTGGAATGTCAGATCACTTAATCGGGCAGGTAGGTTAGAAAATTTAAAAATGGAAATGGATAGGTTAAAGTTAGATATAGTGGGAATTAGTGAAGTTCGGTGGCAGGAGGAACAAGACTTTTGGTCAGGCGAATACAGTATCATAAATACAAAATCAAATAGTGGTAATGCAGGAGTAGCTATAATAATGAATAGGAAAATAGGAGTGCGAGTAAGCTACTACAAACAGCATAGTGAACGCATTATTGTGGCCAAGACAGACACGAAGCCCACGCCTACTACAGAAGTACAAGTTTATATGCCAACTAGCTCTGCAGATGACGAAGAAATTGAAGAAATGTATGATGAAATAAAAGAAATTATTCAGATAGTGAAGGGAGACGAAAATTTAATAGTGATGGGTGACTGGAATTTGGTAATAGAAAAAGGGAGAGAAGGAAACGTAGTAGGTGAATATGGATTGGGGCTAAGAAATGAAAGAGGAAGCCGCCTGGTAGAATTTTGCACAGAGCACAACTTGATCATAGCTAACACTTGGTTTAAGAATCATGAAAGAAGGTTGTATACATGGAAGAACCCTAGAGATACTAAAGGGTATCAGATAGATTATATGATGGTAAGACAGAGATTTAGGAACCAGGTTTTAAATTGTAAGACATTTCCAGGGGCAGATGTGGACTCTGACCACAATCTATTGGTTATGACCTGTAGATTAAAACTGAAGAAACTGCAAAATGGTGGGAATTTAAGGAGATGGGACCTGGATAAACTGAAAGAACCAGAGGTTGTACAAGGTTTCAGGGAGAGCATAAGGGAACAACTGACAGGAATGGGGGAAAGAAATACAGTAGAAGAAGAATGGGTAGCTTTGAGGAATGAAGTAGTGAAGGCAGCAGAGGATCAAGTAGGTAAAAAGACGAGGGCTAGTAGAAATCCTTGGGTAACAGAAGAAATATTGAATTTAATTGATGAAAGGAGAAAATATAAAAATGCAGTAAATGAAGCAGGCAAAAAGGAATACAAACACAGAGTACAACTTGATCATAGCTAACACATGGTTTAAGAATCATGAAAGAAGGTTGTATACATGGAAGAACCCTGGGGATACTAAAAGGTATCACATAGATCTCAAAAATGAGATCGACAGGAAGTGCAGAATGGCTAAGCAGGGATGGCTAGAGGACAAATGTAAGGATGTAGAGGCTTATCTCACTAGGGGTAAGATAGATACTGCCTACAGGAAAATTAAAGAGACCTTTGGAGAAAAGAGAACCACTTGTATGAATATCAAGAGCTCAGACAGAAACCCAGTTCTAAGCAAAGAAGGGAAAGCAGAAAGGTGGAAGGAGTAAATAGAGGGTCTATACAAGGTCGATGTACTTGAGGACAATATTATGGAAATGGAAGAGGATGTAGATGAAGATGAAATGGGAGATACAATACTGCGTGAAGAGTTTGACAGAGCACTGAAAGACCTGAGTCGAAACAAGGCCCTGGAGTAGACAACATTCCATTGGAACTACTGACGGCCTTGGGAGAGCCAGTCCTGAGAAAACTCTACCATCTGGTGAGCAAGATGTATGTAACAGGCGAAATACCCTCAGACTTCAAGAAGAATATAATAATTCCAATCCCAAAGAAAGCAGGTGCTGACAAATGTGAAAATTACCGAACTATCAGTTTAATAAGCCACAGCTGCAAAATACTAACGCGAATTCTTTACAGACGAATGAAAAAACTAGTAGAAGGCGACCTCGGGGAAGATCAGTTTGGATTCCGTAGAAATATTGGAACACGTGAGGCAATATTGACCCTACAACTTATCTTAGAAGCTAGATTAAGGAAAGGCAAACCTATGTTTCTAGCGTTTGTAGACTTAGAGAAAGCGTTTGACAATGTTGACTGGAATACACTCTTTCAAATTCTGAAGGTGGCAGGGGTAAAATACAGGGAGCGAATTTGTACAGAAACCAGATGGCAGTTATGAGTCGAGGGACATGAAACGGAAGCAGTTGTTGGGAATGGAGTAAGACAGGGTTGTAGCCTCTCCCCGATGTTATTCAATCTGTATATTGAGCAAGCAGTAAAGGAAACAAAAGAAAAATTCTGAGTAGGTATTAAAATCCAGGGAGAAGAAATAAAAACTTTGAGGTTCACCGATGACATTGCAATTCTGTCAGAGACAGCAAAGGACTTGGAAGAGCAGTTGAATGGAATGGATAGTGTCTTGAAAGGAGGATATAAGATGAACATCAACAAAAGCAAAACGAGGATAATGGAATGTAGTCGAATTAAGTCGGGTGATACTGAGGGAATTAGATTAGGAAATGAGACACTTAAAGTAGTAAAGGAGTTTTGCTATTTGGGGAGCAAAATAACTGATGATGGTCAAAATAGAGAGGATATAAAATGTAGACTGGCAATGGCAAAGAAAGCGTTTCTGAAGAAGAGAAATTTGTTAACATCGAGTATAGATTTAAGTGTCAGGAAGTCATTTCTGAAAGTATTTGTATGGAGTGTAGCCATGTATGGAAGTGAAACATGGACGATAAATAGCTTGGACAAGAAGAGAATAGAAGCTTTCGAAATGTGGTGCTACCGAAGAATGCTGAAGATTAGATGGGTAGATCACATAACTAATGAGGAAGTATTGAATAGGATTGCGGAGAAGAGAAGTTTGTGGCACAACTTGACCAGAAGAAGGGATCGGTTGGTAGGACATGTTCTGAGGCATCAAGGGATCACCAATTTAGTACTGGAGGGCAGCGTGGAGGGTGAAAATCGTAGAGGGAGACCAAGAGATGAATACACTAAGCAGATTCAGAAGGATGTAGGTTGCAGTAGGTACTGGGAGATGAAGAAGCTTGCACAGGATAGAGTAGCATGGAGAGCTGCATCAAACCAGTCTCAGGACTGAAGACCACAACAACAACAACAACAGTGCTGGAAAACCTCTGCGTTATTTGATTTTCAAACAGCTGAGCAAAACTGAATGTACTCAGACATTTCTCTCTTTACTTATTCTGGTCAACGCTAAACTGACACGCAGTATTTTTAGCGCAACGCAATCTGACTTTCAATAATCCCTACAAAAGAATGACCCCGACTAACAATAACCTATACCTTTCATGAATCTCTTACCTCACAAAAGTCTTCGTTACTCGAACCACTGCAATACAGCGAGCGCCAATACTGCCAGCTAAATGAAAGCTTGTAACTAATGAGGGCACTAACTACTGATTGACATAGTTAGTAAATGAAAGATTTTGACGGAGAACAAACAATTTATTTACCATAATAGTGTTCGAGAGTCATTATATATATATATATATATATATATATATATATATATATAATGACATTTTTAGTTTATATATATATATATATATATATATATATATATATATATATCAGTTTATGACATCCGGTATTACAAATTTCGTTTTTCTGACGGACACACGTCCAGATCGTCCGCTCTCAAAACTCTGCCATCTCTCTCCTCCCCACATCCACCGCTGTTGGCGGCTCACCTCCAACTGCACAGCACTACGCGCTGTTCACATCCAAGTGCCCAGCACAACAACAGTAAATATTCCAACAATGCAAACCAGCCACAGACTGCACACAGCACAGTCAGTGATTTTCATACAGAGCGCTGTGTGGCGTTACCAGCATAAAAACCTAAACAATCTACTTACAAAGTGTGGCAGTTTGTAAAAGACTAAGAAAAGAAACGTAAACTAAAAAAGTAAAATTGCCATACTAACAAATGCTGGAGCAATTTACGCAACCCTCAACAGTGTATTGGTTTTCCAGACTGTCACGCAGCTGGGCACCTGTAGCGCATTACGTCAAGCTCACTTACCTTCCTCACCGAAATATTTACGACAGCAGTTTCTGCAACAGTTACAGTCTCATATAAAAAAATTTCACAGGTCCAAAAAGTACAGTAGAAATGCGTAGGAACGAAATCTCATGTATAGCAGTGTTGTGATACATTCACACATGGACACACATGTCATACCTCTTAAAGTACGATTCTTGGTTTCTAACATCCTTTTTCACAAATCAGAGTTCCTAACCACTATTTCTCATTCATATACATACAAACAAATAATCACATTCCTCATATAGCATCATCTTATTGATCATAAACATATCTCAAGAGCATAATACACATCGTAGTCGCAATAATAACATCATAACACCTCATTCAAATCTCAAAAATGTTGTGGCTTCCTTCAATAATCTCACAACCTTTAAAAAAAATGCTCTCTGCTCGTTTCAATAAGTCATCTACCTCAAATGTACTTCAAAAATCATGATCCCATACCAAATACATCATTCAAAGCTCTCATAGTATCACAATGGTTCCAAAAAAATATGAACAGTTGACAAAGTACAGACAAAATACAATTTCATCAGTGTGAAGTTGTCCAATTGTGTAATTGCGTAAACATGTTTCACTGACGTAGTAAAAAAAAAATGTTTGTCTCTCTTAGTTAAATGATCAGATAGCTGTGTAATTCTGTGTTAGAGAAATATGGTACTGATGTGTAAAGTAGTATATGCAAATACCATATTAGCTACGGCGCTTAGCGCTTGCCACACGCTTAATACAAAAAGTAGGCATGTACCCCCAGAGGATTAATATAATTATACTTTCAGGTGTTACAGATTGCAGCAATGGAATGAAATGTATCACGTCAGACCTTTGTATCTATGCAATTCAAAAATCTTTAAAAATAAATGTTTTAAGTACAAAATTAATCACTCAGATAGGTGTACTGTAGCGTTAAACCGTGCGTCTCTTTGTAAGATAATCTCTGTCATTACTTAAGAGTAAAAAAATGTGCCAAGTGTCGTAATTATCGTCGTCCGTAAGCAAAGTTCTGTAGAAGTCAATGTACTTACCTCGTAAGAAACAAAAGTGAAATGCTATGCTTATAGATATCGTAGTTATTATGTACATTACCGTGATCAAAAAAGTACTATACTGTAACATATTGTTGTGCTACACAAAAGGCTGTCTCATTGTAGCTATAACACAAAAGTTACTACTAAAACATGTTTTACTTCCATGAAGAATTTAGAAAAACTGTGCAGATATGAAACAAATACAGTTCAAAAGCAGTAATATAAATCGTGTCGCTCATTAGTAGTGCCGGGATAAATGGTTCAAATGGCTCTGAGCACTATGGGACTTAACATCTATGGTCATCAGTCGCCTAGAACTTAGAACTACTTAAACCTAACTAACCTAAGGACATCACACAACACCGTCATCACGAGGCAGAGAAAATCCCTGACCCCGCCGGGAATCTAACCCGGGAACCCGGGCGTGGGAAGCGAGAACGCTACCGCACGACCACGAGCTGCGGGATATAATCGTGTAGCTGTCAAATAAACTAACCACTGTGTCATCTGGCATCTCTCGGAAAGTACTTTAAATCCAGAATGTATTTTCAAGTAAACCAAAATGTAGCATTAAAATCCCATTAGCAGTACCAGTATATGTTCTAAGTATGTAAGCCTTATAGTCGTTACGTAATCATGCAACAAACAAGGAAGAATGTACACAAATAATACTGTGTCGTCTGTTCACTACAAAAATGCATTCGTAATTACTGTCTAAATAAGTTCCCTAGGTTCTTGACTGGATAGTTAACTTTAAAACATAGTTGCATGTTAACAGTTTCTAAGTGTGACAAAGCGTTCTAGTAATGTGAAGTGAAAGATTTTATGGCAAAGCCTAAGTTAAAAAGCAGATTATCTCTCAATAAACGGTTTTCCATGTGAAATGTTGTGTAAGCCTTTACTCTTCCTAGTACGCAGAGTTTCAACTTCAACGCAATTATCATGTGGTATATGTCGGATTCTGTAAGGTCCATTGTAAATCAGAAAGAATTTGTGACTCAAGTGTTTCTTCTTATGTGACAATGAATGAGCTTTAATGAGAACTTTCTGATCAATATAAAGTTTCTTTGCATCTGCTTTACCGTGTAGTTTTCTCCTTTTGTCTGTAGCAGAATTTATATTTTTAATAGCCAAATCAATTATGTCTTCATGTCGAACTTTGCGTGTATTCGGAAAAGGTACAAGCTCTCTGATTCTGTTTGGCGGCCCTTCTTTCGTCAGTACAAGAATAGGTGGTAAAGCAGTGGAGTCATGAGGCATTTCATTCAGCACATTTTGAAATAAGTGTAAGTATCTGTCCCAATACTGATGCTTTCTGTAACAATAAAGTCTGCAAAGCTTATTGATTTCTTTCATAATCCGTTCAGACGGGTTACAATGTGGTGAGTACAATGAAATAAAAATAGCTTTGATTTTACGATTCCGAAGCATGCGTGACCAAACAGCAGATCTGAATTGCGGTTCGTTATCTGAAATGACTTACTAACGTGTCCAACTTCACGTAAGAAATTTTTAACAAAGGCGTTGGATACAGATCGTCCAGTGGCTTTACGTAACGATGTGAAAAAAACAAATTTTGAAGTAAGTTCAACAGCGACTAGAACGTACGAAAATCCATTCGATGTTCTGACAAGGTGTCCCAAGAGATCAACAGCAGCAAATTCTTTTAATTTAGAAAGAATGATAGGAAACAACGGAGCACTAAGTGAGGTAGCAGATGGTTTAGCCTTTTGACAAAGTTTACAAACAGACAAGACTCTCTGAATTCTCTTTTCCATATTGTTAAAATAACAAGTCGTCCGAAGAATATGATAACATTTTCTTGGACCAAAATGTGCGTAGCTGAAATGAATGTACCAAATGAGCTTATTAACAAAATCGTCAGGAATGCAAAGTACCCACAGCGTGTCCTCAACAGTGCAGCGTTTGAAGACTATGTTGTTACTAACCAGATAATAATGACGAATCTGCGTGTTTGCCCTTTCATGCCATTTCTTTTGATGTATTTCCAAATTGGATCTTTATCTTGTTCATGAGCAATGACCTTTAAAAATGTGGTGATGAGGTTTTCAAAGACGACTTTCTGAATGTAAAGAATACTGAAATTTTTTTCGAGGTTGCCTTCTGTGTCACTTTTCTCAAGCCCAGCCGGTGCACGTGATAGTGCGTCCGCAATAACGTTCTCCTTGCCAGGAACGTAGACTATTGCGAAGTGGTATTCTTGCAGAAACAATGCCCAACGTTTTAACCTGTCATGATTTAATTTTGAAGACAAAAGAAATTGTAATGGACTTTGATCACTGTATACTTTTACGTGCTTACCACACAGAGAAAGAAACGGAATTTTTTAAATGCCCAAACGATATCTAAAGCTTCTAATTCAGTAACGGAATAATCTTTTTCTGATTTTGTTAGCACTCGGCTAGCAAAAGCAATGGTTCTCTGAACAGTAGTGTCATTTTCTATGGCTTCTTGAAATAAATGGGTACGAAGACTGACTTTAGAAGAACCTGTGCTAAGGCAGAAATCTTGTGATAGATCGGGATGAGCTAGAATTGGCGCGATAAGTAGCGCTTCCTTCATAGAATTGAATTCCAACTGTGCCTGTTCGTCCCAGTTCCAAATAGTATTTTTTCCAGTGAGAGAACATAGTTTTTGTGTGACTAGAATTTGCATATTCAGAAAACGACGGTAAAAAATTACGAGACCTAGAAAACTGCGGACTTGTTTTTTGTGGATGGAACTGGAATGGCTCTGATTGCTTCTAACTTTTCATGATCCGGCTGACTGCCTTTGACCTACCGAATTCAGACTGTTCCAAGATAACTGTAATTCCAGATTCTGCAAAAATACGTTACACACTGTTGAGGATGCGATTATGTTGTTCCCATGGGGCTTCTGCTATTAGAATATCGTCCACATATAAGGTGATGTGACGTTTTAAAAGCTCAGGTAATATGGAATTTAACCCACGAATGAATGCTGCTGAAGAAATGTTCAAACCAAAAGGAAGTTTCCGAAATTGATAACAAACGCCGAAACAAAGAAAAGCTGTGTATTCACATTCTGGGTGAAGTTCGATGTGATGAAAGCTGGATCTGAGATCAATAGAAGACAACACTTTAACACAATTAAAATTTTGAAGAAGTTCTTCCAATGTTTGCGGCCTGTCTGTTTCAGGAATGATGATAGTATTGATTTGTGTAGAATCTAAGACAAGCCTGAGCGATCTATTTTTCTTCTCAACATGCAATGGATTGTTGTATGAGCTTACTGTAGGCTTAATAATGCCCTCGTCAAGCATAGATTGTATTTCTGTTCTAACACGGTCCCTAAAATGTGCCGGAATAACGTATGGTCTAACACAAAATTTAGTACACTCACGAACACGAAATTGGTATTGAAATCCCTTGATTGTTCCTGTTTTGTGAGTAAAAACTGTGGAATGTGCTTGTAAAATCTCAAAAAGGTCCTGCCTATCAGTGTCATTATAATTCTCAATTGTCTGAATTTTATTCTGAATTAACTCATTAGTATCAAATATGCCGTCGATATCATCCCTGTCAATACTTGCAGAGTGATTGTTAGTGTCAAGTTCCGTCGAAACTTCCGAACTATTGTCTAACAGGAGGTAAAGCCGATTAATTTCCTCGTCATGGTTTGAGAGCCAATCTTCAAATTTCAAAGTTATTGACTTACCTTCTTTCTTTAAACTTATTTCAGCATCGTGAAAGTTTAAGATTGCTTTGTATTCATTCAAAAAGTCTACTCCCAATATAATTTCCGTCGACAACAATGTAACAATAAGAAAGTTCATAGAGAAACTGTGGCTTTGATAAAATAATTCTAAGTTGGTTTGTTGGCGTACATCTACACTTATTCCAACGATTGCACCTTGTAATTTAATCTTATGTAACGGAAGTGTGGGGCAATTGTTCGATTTGTTGCATTTGCTAAAGGCTGTTTCACTAATTACTGAAATGGGACTGCCAGAGTCAAGTACTGCCGTAAATCGTACGTCATTTACTATAATGTGAATTACAGGATAAGCAATGTTGTTATGTTACGTCGTGTTCCTGGAGTAAGATGTCCCTAATGTCTTCCATCGTTACGCAATTACTAGCCACGGCAGTTGCGTCGTCAGCTTCATAAGTACGTTTTGTGGCTGCCAGCAGTGTGAGTCATTGCCTACCGTCTCTTTGTTGGTGCGCGTCGTTATTGGGATTAGGAGACCTAACTTCTACAAATTCACCTTGCCGAGAGGGCCCTGCCCTGTTTGAATCCCGCCAGTTCTGATGAAATTCAGGTCTGTCGCTATATCGGTAGTTTCCATAGTTTCTTTTTTGTCAGTCATGTGGTGGAGAATTTCTCCCAGAATCGTAACTGCGCGGTGGACCATTCCGTCTGAAGTTATTCTGTCTCCCTTGATAATAATAGTTCTGGTTCCTATATTGTCTGTTTCTCTGATTGTCTCTGTCATAGTCATTACCACGGAGAGGTGATCTTTCCCTGTAATTATTATTACTCTGCCATTGATTGTCATATGGGTGGTGTCTGTTTTGGTCACGATTTACGTTGTAAGAATAGCCTTTTCGTGTCCAGTTATTTTTTCTGTCGTCACGGAATTATGACGCATGTGACCTGCAATGACTGTTTTCCTGTTTTCGCATCCCGCGACTGTCTGTGTCAATTTCTAATTCTTGTAAGAGTCCCTGAAAAGCTTCAATGTCGTCTTTGCATCGTCCTGACAAAATAATATGTCTTAAATGTTCAAGCAATTTGATTAAGCAAATGCGGATGAGTTCTAAGGGGCTGTATGGGTTTGACAGGTACTGATTTTTGTGCAACATGTCTTCAAAATATTTGACAAGACTGGAAAATTCATATTGTTCAAAGTGTTTCATCATTATGATGCTATGTTTTAATCGGCCTTGAGTAGCTTGAGACCAATATGCTGAGAGGAAGGCATGATAAAATTCTCCTTCACTGTGACAATCGTGAATGACCGATCGCATTCTTACAGCTGGTTCATTCTCTGTATAGCCACACACAAATTCTAATCTGTGCTCTAATGACCAGTTGGGAGAAAAACAATGAGAGAATTGATGAAGCCACGCTTGTGGATGACTGTCATTGCCAGAATTCTTAAATGTTTTGAATTTTCGTGTAGTAATGAACAGCTTATAGTCAAAGTCGTCGTGCCGGCGGGTCGCATACCGGTCAGTGTTACGTCGTGTCGGCGTTCCATCTCAAAATTCCGTGCACCTTGCCAATTTCTTTCATAATTTCCGAAATGCCCTGTGTTATTATTTTGTAACTTTTCTGTATTTATAAGTCCCTCTTCCCGTGTTGGAGCACGTGTCTCCTCTGAAATATGTAATTATTGTATTACCTGTGTCAATCGATCTTCTACTTCCCGGATTTCTCTTTTGTACGGTGTATTGACTTGATTTTGTTTGAATTTTCTAATTTGTTCATACTCTTCTGTGTCAGCGAAGGCTACCGGTCTTGTGTCATTCAGATCATCATCTACCTTTGTAGATAAGTTAGTGAACTGATCCGAATGTTCGGCTGCTTTCTCCGATAATGAACTGATTTCCTCAGTGTGTTTTTCTGAACCAAGTTTCAGTGTGTCCATTTGTGTTGAAATCGTACGTACTGTGTCTTTTAAGTTTTCCTGAGTTTCGCAGTTTGCGTAACCGAATTGGTAGATGCAACTGAGTCAATTTTAGCTTGAAAGGTGTCGTGATTTTCATGAACAATAGTTTGCAGTTCCTTTATGGCTGCTTCATGATTCTGGAATGCATTTTCATGAAGCGAAAAAATAGTCTGAAAATGCTCACAAATTTGTGTTTTCACGTCATTACAGACTTCTTGACATTTAGATTCAATTTTAGGTAACTCTGCTGTTAAACCTCCAAGTGTTTGTTCAAGCATGGTGTCTAACTTTTGAAGACTTCGTTTCATTGTGTCTACCTTTTGAAGATTTTGCCGTGTTTGTCTCTGACTTTGTTTGATTAATTGCAATAATAATAATAATATATTAGTGTCTGGAATCTGTTCCTCTATGCTTTTCGCCAGTGCTTTTGCACCGGCAACATTCGCATTTTGCAAAGCTGAAGATGTGTCTTGACTTAATTGAGAAAAAGGTGAGGACGCAAAACCTGAATGTAAAGTATTTGCAAAATTTTGCCCTGTCATTTCGGAATCCTGAGGCGAGCTGTTGCTGATCGATCGATCGACAATGCTTCCCTGTTCACTAATTCTTTCACTGTCTACACAGTTATTTGCTTCTGGTCCATTTCCCTATGCACAATTACCAAATTACTATGTTGAACAATAGTTAATGCATTACATGGTGGCGCTAACACACTGCTTTCGTCTTCACTGTCATATCTCAGTTTACTTTGGAGCATAGTATTACGATTTTCACACGCCACAATTGTCACAATATTTCACACGTTAACACAGAAAAGCACAATTTGAGGAGTAAAATAAGAAAACACATTAAAATAACACTGAAAATAATATCTAATTAATTGCAAGCACAGTTGCAAAATATTTGGTGCAAATCTACATGCATGCCACAACTGTTTTACTGTACAACAATGAAAAACTACAACTACAAAGAAGATTCTCTCTAGAATTACGCGCTAGCAATAAACAATAGCTACACTAATTACACAAACTACAAGGGCAGATTCCAGTGAGGTATCCTCGGCTAACGGTCGATATGTGAAACATCACCTTAGAAAAAATTTATAAATAACAGTGCTGGGAAACCTCTGCGTTATTTGATTTTCAAACAGCTGAGCAAAACTGAACGTACTCAGACATTTCTCTCTTCACTTATTCTGATCAACACTAAACTGACACACAATATTTTTAGCGCAACGCAATCTGACTCTCAATAATCCCTACAAAAGAATGGCCCTGACTAACAATAACCTATACCTTTCATGAATCACTCGCCTCACAAAAATCTTCGTTACTCGAACTACTGCAATACAGCGAGCGCCAAAACTGCCAGCTAAATGGAAGATGGTTCAAATGGCTCAACTGGCTCTGAGCACTATGGGACTTAACATCTATGGTCATCAGTCCCCTAGAACTTAGAACTACTTGAACCTAACTAACCTAAGGACATCACACACATCCATGCCCGAGGCAGGATTCGAACCTGCGACCGTAGCAGTCGCGCGGTTCCGGACTGAGCGCCTAGAACCGCTAGACCACCGCGGCCGGTAAATGGAAGATTGTAACTACTGAAGGCACTAACTACTGCTAGGCATAGCTAGCAAATGAAAGATTTTGATGGAGAACTAACAATGTATTTACCTTAATAGTGTTCAAAAGTAATTATATATATATATATATATATATATATATATATATATATATATATATATATATGTATATATCAGTTCATGACATCCGGTATTACAAATTTCCTTTTTCTGACGGACACAGGTCCAGATCGTCCGCTCTCAAAACTCTGCCATCGCTCTTCCCACATCCACCACTGCTGGCGGCTCACCTCCAACTGCACAGCACTACGCGCTGTTCACATCCAAGTGCCCAACACTACAATAGTAAATATTCCAACAATGCAAACCAGCCACAGACTGCACACAGCACAGTCAGTGATTTTCATACAGAGCGCTACATGGCGTTACCAACATAAAAACCTAAACAACCACTTACAAAGTGTGGCAGTTTGGAAAAGACTAAGAATAGAAACGAAAACTAAAATTGTAAAATTGCCATACTAATAAATGCTGGAGCAATTAACGTAACCCTCATCAGTGTATTGGTTTTCTAGAACTTTCTCTTACTCTTTGAAATTTTGCAGAGGATCGCCTCATGCATAAGTTGCTAGACTAGCACTACTAGGTCACAATAACATATGGCAGAAAATGGCCAACTCATGGGTTAGCAGTTAATTAAGATTCGGCCATGGAGTAAATATTGGCTCATACAGAACATGAATGCATGCACAGTTAGTAAAACAGAAAAATATCTACATCTAAGTTCACATCCACAGCATGCAAAATCACTGTTAAGTGCAAGGTAAGGGTTACTTCCTACTATGCAAATTATTTGGGTTTATAGTCATTACAATCGTGAGTGGAGTGAGGAAGAAATAGTCTTCTTCTTCTTGGTTTTGATAGATCATTTGCAATCGTTAATCTCAGGGGTGGTATGTTGGTCTTCTTCTAGCTGTTCCGTTACTCTCCCCATCGCCCAAGGAGGAAGAAGTGTACCACAAACCGCCTGCGTATTGTATTATCCATGTGAAAGTGAGCGAAAGTTTTTCTAAATGTTTGTCAATCGTGTAACTGATGTGAGACTTGGGTACCAGCCAGGTATTCACTTATCCGGATGTGGGAAAGCGACTAAAAACCATATCCAGACTGGCCGGTACAGCGGCCCAAGTCTTTAATTTGCCGGGCGAATTCAGTGCGGAGGCTCCGCATCTGCCTCTATCGCGGAAGCGGTGAGCTAACGCGTGCGGCTATATGAGCGGGTCGAGGGCGGGAAGAAGGACTGCTTAAAAGTTCTGTGCTCGCTCGAATTAGTCTCATCATCTCTTCACAGTCTCTACGGTAGCTATGCGTTGGAGTGTAGTGCATTCAGAGCTTCTTCACCTAATACTGGTCCTGATCATGCTTTTGCGGGTTGGCAACTATCTTGAAGCGGCCTCTAGCTCGGGTTTTCGCAGTCTGCGTCGCTTTCTCCAGAGTGAAAAAGACTTGCGATTACTTTTTCTTCTCTTTTCTGTATACATTCAGTGATATGTGTTAATCCTGATTGCATGGACCAATATTCTAGGAAAGATCATACGAACATTTTGTAAGAAATCTCCTTTGTAGAACCTAGCGTAGTGGCGGTATGGAAACACAGTAGACTCCTATTCGCGAGGAAGACGTTTCAGATTCCCATCTGGCCATTCTGAATCATGTTTACCGTGGTTTCCCGAAATGCTAGGATGGTTCTTTCAGGGAGCGTCAATAACCTTCCACAATTCAAACTTCTGCACCGTTTCAAGTGACCGCGTTGGTGACGGACGTTAGACCATACAACGTTGTAGGCAGATCGAATTTCCCAGTATCCTAGCGATGAAACCAAGTCTACCTCCCGCTTTATGTATGAAGAGTGTTGTGTCTAGACAAGACAGCCTAGACGCAATGAGAGGAAGCCGAAAGGCACGCGCTACGCTCACGCAGATGGGCGTGAGGTCTGAAACAGGATACGTAATGAATGCTATAAAGAAAAGTACGTAGCTTCTGGAATACTTAACTTTAATCCATCCTTTTGGTACATCTGGAGATTGTGGCGATACAAGTGAGGCTCTTTAGATACATGCAATGTTACTAATGGCACCTTGCTAGGTCGTAGCCATTGACTTAGCTGAAGGCTATTCTAACTATCTGCTCTGCAAATGAGCGAGGCTTCGTCAGTGTGCATCGCTAGCTACGTCGTCCGTACAACTGGGGCGAGTGCTAGTTCGTATCTCGAGATCTGCCTTGTGATGGCGCTCGGTCTGCGATCACACAGTGGCGACACGCGGGTCCGACATGTACTAATGGACCGCGGCCGATTTAAAACTACCACCTAGCAAGTGTGGTGTCTGGCGGTGACACCACAAAGAGCACATGGGATCATTCCATTTGTGATCCAGACAAGTCTTTTCAAGTTGTCTTCTTGCGTTCATATGCTGATATAATATCACACGAATTGAATGAGTAGTGTAATAGACTGTAATCCCACTGTACACAACCCATGTAAGATGTACGAAGTGTATCAGAAAAGTAGTGAGACTGGCAATACTGAGAGCGATCTAGCGACGCTGTGTTGTTCTACTTGTGTACACCGACGTGTTCATCCCTTCCAGATGCTCAGTCCGAGTCTCACTTCCGTACAGCCATCACGTGGTTTTTGAGAGCACCATCAGTGAAGTTGTGCTTTCGTTGTGTGTTACGAAAATGGAACAGCGAAATTTAGAGCAACATTATGCCATCAAGTTTTGTGTTATACTGGGGGAATCCGCGCGTGTGACCTTTGAGAAGTTGAACTAGGCCCATTGGGAACATTCCTTGCCAAGACCACAATTTTTTGCTGGTACAAATCATTTTCGGGATACCAAAAACAGTTTGAAGGTGAACGTCGATAAGGGAGATCTTCAACTTCAAAACACGACGAAGACGTCGAACGTGAGCATGCTCTTATGAGATCAAACCGGCGTTTGACAAACAATAAGCATGACGAGTGACCTGTTGAACACTTTCACCGTACATCAAATTTTGACCGTTGTTTTGCACATGCTGAAGGTTTTTGCCAAAATGGTGCAGGAAACCTCACAACTGAGCAGGACTCTCGAAGAAACGTTTGCGTTGATCGTCTTCGGAGGATTGCCAATAACGATCAGTGGTTCAGTCGTGTGATCACAGGTGATGAATCCTGGGTTTTTGAGTACGATCCTGAGACAAAGCGGCAAAGTAAGGAATGGCACACTGAAACATATCCTCGACCGAAAAACTCTCGAATAAGCAAATCAAAGATGTAGTTTTTTCCCTTTTTTTACAGTAGGGATTTAATGCATAAAGAATCTGTTCTTCCACGAGAAACAGACAACCAAGGGTTTTCCAAAGATATCCTTGAAAAGCCCAGCAATAGGCTGAATCGAGTGACACCAAATACTGCGCACAAGTGAATGTTTCACTACGACAAAGCCACATATCATGCGGCCACTTTCACCACGGAATTTTTGACCTAAAAACGTATTCCTGTTGTTCCTGAAATTGAAAAATGCCGTAAAAGGACGCCGCTTTGGAAATCTGGAGAACTCTCAAAAGAATCTGACCGACATGTTAAAAGCCCTACCAGGTGATGTCTTTTAACGCTGCTACCAAAACTGAGAACAACGATCACGGTAGTGTTTATCTGCTGAAGGAACTACATTTGAAAGGAACATTATTGTTATTTGAAAAAATAATAACCTCGGTAGACGAAAAGTGAATATCATTACATTCGTCCAACGCCTCGTTTGCTATGCATCGGGAGAGGCTAGAGCAGCATGTTCCAACTGCAGTGGTGGACATAGCAGGTTGACCCAGTGTTGCAGTCACTGATCTCGTGCCCGGAAGCTTTACGAAGTTAGTTTGAAGCGAGAACATCGTTGCTGCGTACGGCCGGCCGTTGCGACCAGCTTCGCACCGCTATAGCCCACAGGTGGCGCCCGTCTTTCTCTGAGGTCTGCCAATCAAACTCGCGAATACAGACAGCTCGCATTTCACGCAGACAGCTTTCTGCCTCTCAGTCGCATCTGAGCGTTCGCTGCTGTGTCACAGATGGATCGTTCTGTGTTCCCAGGTAGCATTGTTTATTATTATGATACGGCTAGTTGCTTAAAAACTGTTGTCATAACACATTGCCAGTTGCGGTGTTAATTATTTTCCTCATTAGCTGTGAATGTAGTGAAACAGGCCGTTGAGTTTAAAAATAGCTGCGTCTGTCAAACGGTTTCGCAGTTTTACTTACAACTTTCCGCTGAGATTTCCGTTACTGGAGGTTTTTCCCTACGCGAGCCCACTTCAGTGTGACAGAAGTGAACTCCGCAGAAGTGTTCGTAAGTGATACGTTGCTTTAGTACATAAACTACGGTTGTATAAGGGAATTCTTGTTCACGAAGCAGCTACCGAAATTTGTTTGTATATCGGTTTCAGTGTGTTGCATCTATATTCTCAGTATAAAAATTCATTTTATTAATTTAGGGTTGCACTAACTCGGTAGGGCAATGGTATAATACAAGCACCCCCGGGAAACAGTCTAGTGTCGTGCAAGCACGCACGAGAATGGCAATGGAAAACTGAAATACTGATAGTCGCATGAAAACATTAAAAAAGTGTATAGGAGATGCATTCGTATTTTGTTGACCTCGTAACAAGAGATGTACCTATCCTGTCACCATGATCAATAAAAACATGTAATCGGTATTTTACCTGTCATTATCATTCTCATATTTGCATGACAACATTTGCCAAAACTCAGCGCTGCACATTTTTTTCATTGGCGAGTATTAATCGTCTAGAATGGAGCAATATAACACTAAATTAATTAAACAAATTATTGTATAGAAACTAGTTGTAATGTTCCGAAATTAGAAAGCAAGCAGTTTTTTATAGCTGCTTCATGGGGAAAGAATGTGGGAAAAGTCTAAATTCTGATGTTTTCCGTTGTTATTTGACGGACGCAATACATAATACTGTCTAGAATAAGATACAGGCCCATCACAAGCGCATTCTGCAACGAAACTCATACCGTGGAGACTACTGTGCGCATTAAGAAACTCTCAACAAAGACGAGTCGCGCGTAAAGTTTCACTTCAATGTTGACATGGAGAATGTAGTCGAAAGAACTAGTTTGTAGAATCAGTCTCATCAGACTTTCATTGCAGCAAACAGTGTGTCTGTTACTGGAACCAAATGTTAGCCACAGCTCGGTGAGAAAGTCGTATTTTAAGTCATATCTCGTAGCTAGTAACTTTGCGTTGCCAGTAACCAACACCATAATGCATCCAAATGTGCTGATACATAAAGCTTTTATTGTTGCTTCCCATTTGTTTCAAAAATTAAAATTAAGTAGGTCCTGTTACTAATAAAACTTTTCTCTAAACAATTAAAACTTAATTGCATCACTAGTGTCGTGTACAAAAGTTGTTGGTGTTGTCGTTGTTGTTGTTGTAAGGAAACTCAAGACCATTGAATCACTTGCAGATTTTATTTAGCAGTCTCGCATCTGTCGATTAAGTTATCACTTGTTTCGTGTTGTAAGCAATCTACCTTCCAACCTGTTAAAAGAAAAATGGAAAAGAGACGGATATACCGAGGGCAATACAAGCAGTCATCTTTGAAAGTGATATTAACAACCAGTATCGCTATGTGACATTGTACCATCACCAGTGATTATTTTTATGTGTAGATACTCTCCTTATCAATACTTTCAAAAACACTGAAAATTAAGAAATACTTGAAGACTGTGGGATAAATAGGACATTTTCATCCGGTAAGAAAATAAAACTACGGCATGCACAGTGTGTATAGAAGACTACCACGACCCATTTGCTGGCTATGTCAGCTCTGAACCAGGCTACGGCATTCCAACCTTACCTAGACGTCCGCTTACGCAAGAACTCTTTCCATAGCATCCATATTATTATTTACTATTATTGTCTTGCTGATAGTACCGTCATTCATCTGAGCAGAACGGTAGTATCGCGATCATGAATGCACACTATAGACACTAAAGTGCACCGAGTTATTTGGTTGCCTTAGCGAAAAACTTGGACGTTCGTGACGATTTACTTTATAAAAAGAACAGAACAGACTCTGAGATTCCAAACAGCTAAATAAGAACATTTCGGTTTCTGTAGTGGTTACTGTTGCTGGATGTTTTCCGGAGATCTTGTGTTTAATTCCCAAATTTTTCCTTCGCGGAAAATTGTGGTCAGCAGCTGGAGTAAAGTAAGCAGCGAAGTTAACCCACGAGCCACCGAAGTGGCGCCACGTTGAAAGGCTTTCACCGGGCCAGTCAACATGTTCATATTAATTTAAAACTCCAATACACAGCATTACCAGTGCATGCCTTCTGGAATCAGGATACTGGCAAAATTTCTGTAGAAGTGTCTCATAAATACTGAAGTCCAATGGCACTGACAAGGGGAAGTCCTAGACCAACCGATACCTCTCATATTTAGTAGGCAAAATGAAAGACAGTATGGCTCCCCCACCCAGACACCCCCGCCCCATCCCGGTTTTGAGAGAACTGCCCATAAGATTGATGATCCGCCATCGGCTCAAAATTGATGGGACCGATACATAAACGAAAACTTAGAATTTTTAAACATCACATGTCGGTCCGCAAACGCATGTTTTCCTAGAAATAGAGGGAAGAAACTTTAAGACTGCTGCTTATGCTCCCACAACGTAAACGCTACTCATCGAAAGCGCCGCTGGCACAGCGACCAAGAAATCTGGAGCTCATGTTTCATTTCTTTCATTTCGAAATGAGTGGGAATATGAGGATTAATAAAGTAAATAAATAAGGAAAAATACCAGCGTAGGTAAGTAAATTTCTCAAATGTTTTCGATAGATAAAGAATTAAAAATTTAATCCTGGTCTCTTTGCTCACTCTGTTACGTCCTCTATTTCCTTCGAACAGCTAGACAGATGGTACTTGTCGTGTAAACACTACACGGAAATGTACTCGCGGCACCAAAAACATCCAGTGAATGCGATCTTCGCGCAACAACGGCCATCTACGCCCTTCCGAAGGTTTGGCGGAAAAAAGATTTCGTTTACGTTCAAAATTATTTCTTTCTCGGGAATAAATTTTGATACTTGCTGCGCATACGATTACAATGCCTAAATCGGTGCTGAAAGTTGATCATGAATGATGCTGTGAATCGTTACAATCACGTTATTATAAATTTCCCGCTGGCTTTCTAGAAACACATCATGTAGGTGGCACACAGGGATGCAGTTTGGCGGTATTGCTTCTTAGCCAGTAGGTTGACACTCGTCTATAAGCATGCTACTATAAATGGTGCTACTGGTTTGTACAACCCGGAAATCGTCACACTCATCTTACCTGCAAAGGATGGTTTTAAATCGTTTTCATGGTATTTTTGTAAATTTAATTTATTACTATACCGGATTCGGAGCAAATGGAGTAAACTTTGACATGGTTAAACGATTGACCTCTCCTATACCCCGAGGATCAAACTAATGATTATTTCTTACAACCATGAGAAAAATTTAGGCAACAATTTTCTAGATTCTGTGATGGTATATTGCGCCGTGTAAGGCTGCCTTATTTTGTGTTCGTTACCAACTGCAATAAGGGTTAGTCTTTCTTCCGAATGTTCATCTTCGCAGCAGACTTATTCGGAATATTTTCATTCAATGAGGATAAAATATATTAATTTTTCACTAATCCAAATACTCCAAAAAATTTATTTGCCCATCTATTTACGAGGGTCATTCAAAAATTAAAGGGACAAATTGGTCTGGAGAAAAAACGTTTATTTTTACAAAACTTATTTTTCTGCTTTACAACATAATCCCCTTGAACATTTATGCTCTTGTTCCAACGGGCTACAACCTTTTTCATTCCTGCTTTAAAGAACTCTTTATCTTTACGTTTTAACCAATTTCCCACAAACTATTCACGTCCTCGTTCCCTGGAATCTCTTCCCATGTAGTGCCTCCTTCAGTGCACCAAACAAATGGAAATCACTACGTCTCTCATGGCTGGCTTCACCTTGTTTAAAAGCAAATCTGAGTAGTATTGGCTGTTCATTGTACGCTGCTCTTAGAGATAATCACAAAAACTCGGCCTTCAGCGTCCCACAACACCTTCAACATGACTTTGCCTGAAACTTCCTGGCAGATTAAAACGGTGTGCCCGACCGAGACTCGAACTCGGGACCTTTGCATTTCCCGGGCAAGTGCTCTACCATCTGAGCTACCGAAGCTGACTCACGCCCCGTCCTCACAGATTTACTTGCAGCGTACACTCCGCTGCAGAATGAAAATCTCATTCTGGAAACATCCCCCAGGCTGTGGCTAAGCCATGTCTCCGCAGTATCCTTTCTTTCAGGAGTGCTAATTCTGCAAGGTTCGCAGAAGAGCTTCTGGCAAGTTTGGAAGGTAGGAGACGAGATACTGGCAGAAGTAAAACTGTAAGGACCGGGCGTGAGTCGTGCTTCGGTAGCTCAGATGGATAGCCGGCACGGTAACTCAGCGTGTTCGGTCAGAGTGTTAGCTGCCCTCTGCAATAAAAAAACTGAGTGAATGGATCAACGAAGAACTTCAAATGGACATCATAGGACGTTCTCCCCGAACAAATAGAACAAACTACAACGAACAAAATGAGATAAACAACAACAAAAAAATGGTAGAGCACTTGTCTGCCAAAGGCAAAGGTCCAGAGTTCGAGTCTCGGTCGGGCATACAGTTTTAATTTGCCAGGAAGTTTCATATCAGCGCACACTTCGCTGCAGAGTGAAAATCTCATTCTGGATGACTTTTCCTGCTGATTGCTTGATTTGGAATTTTTTATTGACAGGTGAGTTGGTGTGCTTCCACTCCATGCTTTGTCTTTTTGATTCTGGCTCATAATAGTGTATCAAAGTTTCATCACAAGTTAAAATTTTGTTGAAGCGCTCACCTTCTTTTTCATAACGTTCCTTTAGCACTGTGGACACTCTCAACCTTGTTTCCTTTTGTAGCCGCGTCAACTCCTTTGGTACCCATCTTGCACATGTTTTGCGGTACTTCAACTTGTTACTGATGTTATGAACTGTACCAGTACTAACTTGAACCTTGTCAACTATCATTTCCACAGTCACCCGGTGGTGGGCATGAATAATTTCATTAATTCGACTTTCAAGTGATGGAGTTGAAACTGGTCGACCAGAACGGTGTTCGTTAGTCACTGAGTCGCGACCACTTTTGAACTGCTCTACTGACTTGGACGAATCATACAATCTTCAACATAAACTTAAGACATTATAAGGTATATATTCACTGGTTTCTCGCCTTCAGAAAGTAAAAAACGAATAACAGAACGTTGTTCAACTAATGAGGACGTTTGAAGCGGTCTCGATATCTTGAAATGTATTTTTGAAGTGATAAACAAAACAATGTTGGTACATGAGGTGATCAGGGCTCGTCTCGGTGATGTCAACTTAAAGCCATAAAAGTAAAAAACTTTCCCTACTACCAAGTTTTTCTCCAGACCAATTTGACCCTAACTGTTGAATGACCCTCGTATTATTCCTTATTGATTTACTTATCTCATTAACCCTCCTTTAACTACGAACTTAAAACGGAGAAAAAGTGTAAATGAAAAAGGGAAATAAATGCACTTCGGAATCAAACACAGCTAGATTCCTGGTCGATATGCCAGCTGCACAGAGTTGTGCGAACTCGAACGGCAGTCGAAAAAGTTTATTTCATCGATTTCTGGGGAAACAGCCGTTTGCGGATGCCATATATGATGATCAAAATGTTCAGATTTCAGTTACGTCAACTTCGTCAATTTTGGGTCGACGGAATTTGAAGTGGTTTTCTCAAAATCAGGGAGGGAGGAGGGAGGGAGGAGGAACCGATATCAAAATAGTCTTTCATTTAAGGTTGTAGGCAAGCGACTTGCCAAATGTGAGCCTAATGAGTTAGCCATGTTTGAGGCCTCCCCCCCCCCTAGTGAATATATATATATATATATATATATATATATATATATATATATATATATATATATATATATATATATACACAGGGCGGTTCATCTGAAGTTTCGGATGAAATTATCTGGAAAACTACACATCGGGTAAAAATAATGGGTAAGAAAGTTCTTAAGCTCAAAGGGGGACGTCAAATGATACTACACGTTACCTCCAGCCCCCGCCCCCTTGGTGAAGGACTCCGATTTACTTATAATGATCCGACAAGGACGCATCAAATCGATACAAAATGTGAACCAATTCTTTCATTACGCCAAATTAATCTATTTGTTTACAAAATATATCCTACCTGCCACAGTTTTTGATGCTGGGAATCGGAATGGTAATAATATCTCGATAGGGAACTTTTCACAATTGCATTACTCACCCGACTGTGGTGCTACCGTGGCCAAACTGCGAACTATGGCTCAGTATAAAGGTCTGTGCAATACGATCAGACGTCACTTCACTTTCAGATTGTGAACCGTAAACATCAACCGACGAAAGTACATTATTCTTTAGCGAAACATGGCTCACTATCCTCCTACAGAGATTTTTGATATGATGTTAATTATAGGTGAATGCCGTAACAACTACGCTGCAGCTGTGCTATTGTATGCGGATCGTTTCCCAAACAGACGACATTCAAGTGGAAACATTATACGAAATTGCACTCGACGAGCTCGACGAAATGGATACATACACCTTCCAACTGGATACATGCACCAAACTGGAATTCCGAAATCAAATGTTTGCAGGATTTTGAAGGCATATAAATATCATGCGTGTCATATCGCATTGACACAGCCATTAACGCCTAAAGATTTGCAAATACTCGTGCATTTCTGCCAATGGGCCTTGGAAATAAGGGGTGACAATGTTTTATTTTTTTTAGATGTGTTATGTTCACCGATGAAGCCACATCCAAAAACAATGGCAAATTAAACCGTCATGATTGTCATTGTTGGTCTCCACAATCCACACTGGCACAGACCCGTTAATAATCAACACAAATGGTCGTTAATGGTTTGGTGTGTAATTTTAAACGGATACTTGATAGGACCGTATTTTTTTCACCGACATGTTACTGAGGAATCTTATTTACAACTCCCCCGCGATGATTTGTTGGAGCTAATGGAAAATGTTTATTTAGTAACTAAGCAACTAATGTGGTTCCAACAGGACGGAGCAGCTCTCCGTTATGCTAAAAATGTGCGGAACGTTTTAAATTTTACGGTACCCTGGTCGGTGGATAGGACGCGGCAGACCAATTCAGTGGCCTCCACGTTCAGCAGACCTAACATCTGATTTTTTTTGTGGGTTATTTAAAAAATATTGTTTGTGAAAGACAGTCCATAACCCGAAACGATATGGAGCAACGTATATGAAGAGCGTGTGCAGCCATACCACGGGATATGCTGCTAATGCATTGAAAAAATGGGGATAATTTTTGCACCACAACATGGGAGATGCAAGGGTCTCACACTAACGAAGCGCCCCATGGGAACATCATTCTACTACGTCCATGTCGTCGTTCCTGGGTAACGCTACAAGTAGAATACAGTAAATTTTGTACAAAAAATAGCTTAATTTGGCGTATCGAAAGAATTTGTGCACAGTTTTTGTCAATTTGATGAATCTTTCTTGTATAATTCTAAATAAATCAGTTCTTCGGCAATTTTACTTTTTTCTCGATTTCAGCGCCATCTGTCAATGGTTTCAAAATGTTTCAATCAAAACTTGATTACTTTTTTTATGGAGATTCCGAATCTGCAATAAAAAATGGGTGTTTCCATTTAAGATTCAAAAGTTGCCACCCACCCCACCCAAGGGGCTGGTGGCTGGAGGTCACGTGTAGTATCATCTGATGTCCCCCTTTGAGCTTATGAACTTGTCTTACCACTATTTTTACCCGATGTATAGTTTTCGAGCTAATCTCATTCGAAACTAACATTATATATAAAAAATAGAGATATTGAGAGAGAAAAAGTGATGCACTCACAACAACTTAGTACATTATTCTGATGTTGACATATTGCAGCATTGAAAGTAGCAGTTGCCATATACTACTGACTTACGATGTACTTCATGTGTGACTTAATACCCACAAGTGACACAGACATAATTTTCTTTGCAGATAATGGCACACCAGACATTCGTCACTGTCCACTGCAGTTCAACGCGCCAAGGGTGGTAAGATACTAGTAAATCTTTGTTATCGTGCTGATAAAACAGCTCTTATTTCAAGAAACTAAATCAGTTATCCAGTTTCTTTTAACATCTTTCAGAGGGTAAGCAAAGAGCTTCCATTACCACAAAGCTTGGTCTTAACATACGCTGGCAGTAGAGTGTAGAGAGCAGAGATGGCTAATTAACTTGTGAAAATCAGTTAACGATCGATATACAGCCTGCAGAGCACACTAATTCCTTGGAAAAATAGTTTATACATTTACATCCTTTCCCGCTCCCAACAGTATCTTAACTTGTAATTTATGCCGTCACTAAACTCTCCCAGTACCAAGAGATTTCAAGTGGGGGGGGGGGGGGGGGAGGGAGAATTAACGTCTATTTTTAAAAAAAACTAATCTCGTCAGTTTCTTTATATTTTAAAATTTGAAATACTAAGTTTTAAATTTTTCAGTTAAACTTGGCCCAAAATTTAAGTGTCCGTGGCAGACGTCACTTTTCCTAATAGGAAAATGAAATACTTCGTCATACTGACACGCATATAACACTGTGCTTCGATGGGTAATGACGTGAAAGGTTTAGGATTGTCACTAGAGCTTTCATTAATAATGAACTGTTACTTTTCTCCGCAGAAATTCTATTGATTACAAAAATCAGCTTCGGACACAACCTTGTTTTTCATAAATGTTGTAACAAAATCTGAAATCAGTACTGACTACTAGTCAACCTCCTGGGTAAACTGTGGGAGCCAGCAGTCTGTGGTTGGAGCAGTAATTTAACCCTAGGGACTCCAATAGTCATGAAAACCCGTTTGCTAGTTATAATATTTAGTCTGTCACTGCTACTAAATTAGGTGTAGTTAAGTCGTTTCCTGACCAATTTTATAGCTTTGACAAAAAGACGGCAAGAATGTTTCAACGGACTGAAAAATATCTCAAGTCACATCCACTAAAACTAAAGCAGCGAGACTGAACCCATAACAGAACTTTATTAGGTCACGTAGTTCTATTGGTAGCACAATACTGTATCATATACAAAGTTAAAACCGAGCGAGGTGGCGCAGTGGTAGCACACTGGACTCGCATTCGGGAGGACGACGGTTCAATCCCGCGTCCGGCCATCCTGATTTAGGTTTTCCGTGATTTCCCTAAATCGCTCCAGGCAAATGCTGGGATGGTCCCTTTGAAAGGGCACGGCCGACTTCCTTCCCCATCCTTCCCTAATCCGGTGAGATCGATGACCTCGCTGTTTGGTCTCTTCCCACAAAACAACCAACAACCAACCAACAAAGTTAAATTTTAATGAGCCAACCCCCCAGGGGGTCCACAACTCTTTTGTGGATACGTGCGTGGCGAGCACGGGGCCCCGAGCCATTGCAGCCTTCTTTCTCTCCCGGGCTGCATTTCCTTTCCCTTCCCCTCCTTTCCCCTCCATACCCCTTTCCCCTCGCCCTCTCCTCTCCCTCTATTGGTGTCCTTGCTTATGTTGGCCCCCGCTAACCTCCTGGTTCTGTTGGTTTTACACTCCGGCTTTGTTGCGTAATCATCTCCTCCTTTTGGCATTCCTTGGTCCCCCTCTGGGGTTTGACCTCCATTCCAAAATTTCTCTTCCGTAGTGTGAGCCATTTGGGGAAGAGCACCTTACCTAGTGTCTCCGACGTGTGCCCTCCTAGTACATTCCACCTTTTCTTTTACGTCGTTGTCTGATGCTAGGGTGCATAGCCAGCACGGTAGCCAGCCCGTGTGGTGGGGTCGCTATGTACCCTTTTGGTTGAGCCCCCTGAACACACAGGGATCACACTTCTGATACCTGAGCTGTGACCTCCTCATGCATGCCTTGGAGTGGTTGCTCATCATCCTGGAGCATCGGAACTCCCGGCAATGGCCGCCGTGCCAGACGGCCCTTGCTGTGGCTGGGTGGCGCCCGTGAGGAGAGCCCCTGATCGGAGTGGGTGGTATCAGGGAGGACGCTATGCAGATGAAACGCATACGGGTCCAAAACTCTGGCCGCTCTTCTGCGGCCGTCTCTCTGCGTGGTACTGATTCCTCAAGTGCTGCTTCTCTTGCCCCTTCGGCCTTCCCTTCCGTGGCTACCCCCTGGGAGGAGGGTCAGGCCCGTCGTCTAGGGGCAAAACCTTTCCCCCGTTATCTAGTTTGCACCAGGACTGATGGAGATACTTTCACCAGTGTCAAACCTTTATTCTTTGTGGAACACATTGAAGACAAGTTCGGCGAAGTGGACTCCCTGAGCAAGATGCGGTTTGGTTCGTTGCTGATAAAAACTGCTTCGGCTGCCCAATCTGCGGCCCTTCGTGCCTGTACCCATCTTGGCACAATTCCCGTGTCCATTACCCCTCACCAGTCTCTAAATATGGTACAAGGTGTGATTTTTCACAGAGACCTCATCCTTCAAACTGATGAGGAACTTCGGGACAATCTCGGACGGCGGGGTGTTCACTTTGTTTGGCGTGTTCAGAAGGGTCCTAAAGATAATCGTATTGATACTGGTGCCTTTATCCTGGCCTTTGAAGGGGATACCCTCCCTGAGAAAGTTAAGATTATGGTCTATCGCTGTGATGTGAAGCCGTACATCCCACCTCCTATACGGTGTTTTAAGTGCTTGCGTTTTGGCCACATGTCTTCTCGCTGTTCCCAGGACCCTCTCTGTGGTGACTGTGGACGTCCACTCCATGAGGGGAGTCCCTGTGTTCCCCCTCCTGTATGTGTAAATTGTCATGGTAGTCATTCTCCACGTTCAGCAGATTGCCGAGTCTATAAGAAAGAAAAAAAGATACAGGAGTATAAGTCTCTTGATCGTTTAAGCTACACAGAGGCCCGTAAGAAATATGCACGATTGCACCCTGTGTCCATGACATCTAGTTACGCCTTGGTTACATCTTCATCCCTTCCTCCCCCTTCCTTACCCCCATCCCGGACCCCTCTCCTTCCCCCCTCCCCTGCGGCTCCCACACCTTCTCCTCTGGGCGCTGCTCCCCCTCCCCAGCCGGAGAAGTGTCCCACTCCTTCGGCGTCTGCCGGTCAAGGGCGCCTCTCCCGGGATGCCCCTTCCCGGCACCTTCCAGGTCAAAGGTCTGCTGCAGCGCGGCGACCGCGAGAGCCGCGGTCTATCGGCCCCCAGGTCGCCCAGTCTCTTTCTGTTCCTGATCTTGCTGCAGCTGGCTCCATTATGCCACACAGCCCTCCTCGATCTCAGCCTGAAAAGAAGAAGAAACATAAGTCCCGGGACAAAGAGCCTCTGGTGTCACCGGAGGTCCCTTCCCCGACTTCACAACCGGATTCTGACCTGTCGTTTATGGATGTCACCCCCTCCTTGTCGGTGACGGGTGGGGACCCGGCGGTATGACTGGATTTAGCGTGTTCAGCCCTCATTTAAACCATCGTTCTGTGGTTCTCCAATGGAATTGTAATGGCTACTATCGTCACCTTCCGGAATTGAAATCCCTTCTTTCGTCCTACTCAGCAGCTTGTGTGGTTCTCCAGGAATCTCATTTTACTGATGCTCACTCACCGACCCTCCGTGGGTTCCGTGTTTTCTGTCGAAATCGGGTCGGACCCTTGCGGGCTTCTGGTGGCGTTTGTACGTTAGTCCGTACAGACATAGCTAGCACGTGGATTCCTCTCCAAACTACATTGGAAGCGGTTGCTGTTAGGGTCCACTTAGACTCTGCAGTCACAGTATGCGATCTTTATCTCCCTCCTGACAGGACTCTTACACCTGCTGCCTTAACCACCCTTCTTCAGCAACTTCCTCCTCCCTTCCTCCTCCTTGGGGATTTTAATGCTCATCATCCTTTGTGGGGCAGTGCCTTTCCATCTAGACGAGGTCTTCTTATAGACCAATTTATTGCAGACCACGACCTGTGCCTTCTTAATGATGGCTCCCCTACTCATTTCAGTGCTGTTCATGGTACCTTTTCTGCCATTGATCTTTCTCTTTCTTCTCCCTCTCTCCTCCCTTCATTACACTGGTCGCCACACGACGACCTTTGTGATAGTGACCATTTCCCGTTGATTATCACGCTCCCTTCCCGCTCCCCGATGGAGAGGTTACCTCGTTGGTCTTTCCACCGCGCCGATTGGCCTCTATATACTGCACAGGTCGAGTTTTCTCCCTCTTTGTCGGGTTGTATTGATGACGTCCTACGTGACGTGTCTGACGCGATTGTTCGCGCTGCTAACCTTGCTGTCCCGCGCTCATCTGGACAATTTCGTCGTCGGCAAGTCCCGTGGTGGAGTACGGCCATTGCCATTGCCATCCGTGATCGCCGTCGAGCTTTGCAACACTTTAAGAGGCACCCATCTGTAGCCAGCCTTTCTACCTTTAAGCGCCTTCGCGCTAAAGCCCGTTATTTAATCAAACAGAGCAAGCGGATATGTTGGGAACGATTCGTTTCTTCCCTTGGTTCCACTGTCCCTCTGTCACGGGTATGGGCTACACTTCGCTCTCTCCAAGGTTGCCATCGGCAGTCCACCCTCCCAGGCCTTCACCTCCCAGATGGCATTTGTACGGACCCATTAGTTCTCGCAGAACATCTTGCGACCCATTTTGCAGTGGCATCAGCGTCGGCCTCCTATCCAGCTGCTTTCCTTCATCAAAAACAGCAGGCTGAAGCTGTCACCTTATGTTTCACCACTTGAGAGTCAGAATCTTACAACGAACCTTTCACTGAATGGGAATTTCTTTCTGCTCTATCTTCTTCTCACGATACGGCCCCTGGCCCAGATTCCATTCATAACCAGCTGCTTCAACATCTCAGTGCTCCACAACGGCACCATCTTCTTCGGGTGTTTAACCGTATCTGGCTCCAGGGTGACTTCCCTTCTCAGTGGAGGGATAGCATTGTGGTTCCTGTCCTTAAGCCTGGTCAGAACCCCCTATCTGTTGACAGCTATCGGCCAATTAGTTTGACCAATGTTGGTTGTAAGTTACTTGAACGGCTGGTAGCCCGTCGGCTCACTTGGGTCCTCGAATCTCGGGATCTATTGTCCCCTTACCAGTGTGGCTTTCGAGAGGGACGATCTCCAATCGATCATTTACTTCGCTTGGAATCCGCAGTTCGGCAGGCTTTTTCCCAGCGCCGCCATTTGGTTGCAGTGTTTTTTGACCTTCACAAGGCCTATGACACGGCCTGGCGCCATCACATCTTACTAACCCTTCATCAGTGGGGTCTTCGGGGCCCACTCCCGATTTTTATCCGCCAGTTCCTGATCCATCGGTCATTCAGAGTTCGAGTTGGTACTGCTTTTAGTTCTCCACGGACCCAGGAGACGGGCATCCCACAGGGTTCTGTCTTGAGTGTCCTTCTTTTCCTCATTGCTATCGATGGACTTGTGGCCTCTGTCGGTCCCTTGGTCACCCCTGCCCTGTATGTGGATGATTTCTGCATATGGGTTAGTTCCTCCTCGATGCCATCTGCAGAACGGCAGCTCCAGGTGGCTATACGGCGTGCCTCTGCATGGACCCTCTCACACGGGTTTCAATTCTCTCCTTTAAAATCGCGGGTGGTCCACTTCTGTCGCCGTACTACGGTCCACCCTGATCCAGAGCTCTATCTCGCTGCACAAAGATTGCCTGTGGTTCCACAGTTTCGTTTCCTAGGTCTTCTTTTCGACAACATGCTCACTTGGCTGCCCCATATCAGACTCCTGAAGGTAGGATGTTTCCGTAAACTCAATGTCCTTCGCTTCCTTGCCCACTCCTCTTGGGGTGCGGACCGTTCCCTCCTCCTCCGTCTTTATCGTGCTCTAGTTCTGTCACGTTTGGACTATGGTTGTCAAGTTTATGGTTCAGCTGCTCCTTCCACGCTGCACGTGCTGGATCCGGTCCACCATCGTGGTATCCGTTTAGCCACCGGTGCATTCCCTACTAGCCCTGTTGATAGTCTTCTGGTTGAAGCTGGGATCCCCCCCCCCCCCTTTCTGTTCGGCGGTCCCAGCTTCTGGTGTCTTATGCCCTTACTATCCGTTCTTCTCCCGCTCATCCTTCCTATTCTATCCTATTCCCAGACCATGGACGTCGCCCGCCTGACTCCCGCCCTCGGGCGGGTTTACCAGTTGGACTGCGCCTTGCGTCTCTTAACCGTGATTTTCGGCTTCCTTCTTTGTCCTGTCTTCCTCGCTCCCTCCCCTCCACCCCTCCTTGGTTAGTTCCTCGGCCTCGAATTCGGATGGATCTCCGCCGCGGTCCGAAAGATTCCATCCCCCCGGTGGTGTTCCGTTCCTTTTTCCGCCAAATTTTATGGGAGTTTCGGGATGCTGTTGTTTTTACACTGATGGCTCTAAATCTGCTGATCATGTTGGGTATGCCTTCACGTCCTTTGTTGAAACGGAAAATCATCTACTGCCACCCTCATGTGGGGTGTTTACTGCGGAATTGATGGCAATTTCCCGGGCCCTTACCTTTATTAAACAATCCCAACACAACCGCGTTTTGTTATGTACGGACTCGATGAGTGGCCTTCTTGCTATTGACCGGTGTTTTTCGCGCCATCCCTTGGTCTCTGCCATCCATGACCATCTCGCTGATCTTCACCGTGCTGCTTGTTCCATTGACTTCCTATGGGTCCCGGGCCATGTGGGTATCCCGGGTAATGAGCTCGCTGATCGTTTGGCTGGGGGAGCAGTTACTTACCCCCCCGTTTTCTGTAACCCCTCCTGCAGCGGATTTACGGCTTCACATCAAATCCCACTTTGCACAGTCATGGGCCAATTCTTGGGAGGCTACTCCACTGTCTAATAAACTTCGTGCCATTAAGGTGAATCCAGGCCCATGGCGTTCTTCCTTTCGCCTCTCCCGCAAGGACTCGACCACACTGTGTCGTCTCCGCATTGGCCATACCAGGCTGACCCATGGTTTCCTTTTGCGTGATGAGCCACCCCCGCTATGTGGTTGTGGAGCCTTCCAGGCAGTGGCCCACATTTTGGTTGAATGCCCCCTTCTTTTGGCTCTGCGTGCTAAGTACAGACTCCCCCACACTTTACCTTTGATGTTGGCTGACGATTTCCGGATGGTCTCTCTGGTTCTAGGTTTCCTCCGGGAGAGTGGTTTTTATTCTCAGTTTTAAAGTTTTTAATCTCCCTCTGGTGTTGGGGCAGGGCGGTGAGTGTTTGGGTGTCTCCCACTGTAGGCAGTGTTCAGAGATTCCCGATTCACCTCCCTGACCGGAATCCTCTTTTCTTTCCCTTTTACTCTGTTTTTACCCCTTCTTTTTAAGGCTTGGTTAGTTTTTCTATTCCCATACGTACTTTCTGCATTATAGCAGTTGTACCTTTTAAGTCACAGGTGGTCTTGCCTATGCTGCTTCAGCATAGTGTTGGGTTCGTTCTCTTGCCAACTTCCCTCATTTGTTTTTACTAATGACAACGTGACTGCCCTTTTACGTTTCCCCTTTATCCGTTTTATTTTTCTGACTATACTGAGATGTCCCGTTAGCAGAATGGAGTCTATTTGAAACAAGGGACTGATGACCTTGCTGTTTGGTCCCTTTAACCTCAAACAACCAACCAACCAACTTTCTCTCTTTCTTTCTTTGTGCCCCCCCCCCCCCCTTCCCCTCACCCTTAACCTTGCTCTCGGCAGAAAGAACTGCCAAGATACGCTACATCAGCGCGTAGTGATATGAGGAATAAGAATTTTTCAAGACCAGTCTGACGCAGAAACTGGCGCCAGCTCTATATACAGAGCCCATAAAATTGCGCGTTTCACGAATACAAAGATATAGTAGCTACATTTCGTCTGTGTATTATTGAATGTCAGGGTTAATCATGACTTAAATAATGGATGTACTGAAATTCACAGCGTACGGGTTTCTTACCACTGACGTCAGTCAGCTCCTTTCTAAAATGGTTGTGTCGACAGACTAATCTGTAGACCAAGGTTCGAGGTCTAGGTCACATCGGGAGGTGAAGGACTCGTAGCGAGTTAACGAAGCCAACGTATTAGTCGTGACAATCTGTCCTCTTATATATTGCGTATTCCATATTTATATTTTCGTTCCCACTGAAAGATATTTTCTTACCGTACGCTTATACAGAAAATTAATAGCAGGGAAGGAGGGCCTAGTCATCGAATGACTCTGCAGCCCGTTCCCTAGGCCACTATGGACAGCGTAACAATTTTATCCGAAGGAGACAGATTAGGAGCGATGTTGGAGAGTCAGAGAAAATAGTTGGGCTATCGAGTGCTT
Source organism: Schistocerca serialis cubense (assembly GCF_023864345.2). NCBI lineage: Eukaryota > Metazoa > Arthropoda > Insecta > Orthoptera > Acrididae > Schistocerca > Schistocerca serialis. Next base: position 239,737,944 of record NC_064642.1, on the reverse strand, counting down.
CATATTGATGCATCAGCGTCACATGTTTACAGAATTGTGCAGAGACTTGAGACGTTAATACTGTCGTGGAGGAAATGTCAGTACCCCTACGTAATGGGTTCAGGGTGCGGTAAAGGATACATGTAGTAAATACTACGGTAAAAACTACACAGCTTTGACGAAGCAGTAGACCCAACCGTCACTGAGACCGCGATAGCAGAAAGTTAAAAGTAAGTAGATGTAATGTGAGAAACGTGCGCTCTGCGTTTCACATCAACGATGTTTTTCAGACTCCATGCTGGTTAGCATGGACGATGTTATTCTGTGCGAGAAACCACATTACATTTTAGCTCTGAATGTGTTATAAGAATCTGTAACAAATGGATGTCAAGGATAATCGACTAAGTTCTCTGGATCACTTCTGCTACTCTGCTTTTAGACGGGTGTGACGCCGGCTTTCTTCTAATTAGCGGGTACGGTTCTTGTTTGGACGATCTGTGGAAGAGTATGGGTAAAAGAAGGGCTAATTCAGCTGCATATTCGTTATAGAATCTGATGGGGATTCGATAAGGCCCTGCAGTTGTGTAAAATTTTAGCGATTTCAGTTATTTCTCAACCTCGCCGATACTAATATCTATTTCACTCACCTTTTCCGTGGTACGAGAATTAAACTGGGACAGTAACTCCTCGGTGTTCCTTTGTAAACAAACATCGTAGCAGAAGCATCAGAGCACGCAGATAAGCAGTTTTGGTTTGCTATCCTCTGTTTCCATCTCCTTGAATCGCTAGACCCTCTTTGGTGCCACTAATGGAATTTATACAGGACCAAAAGTTCTTTAGGTTTTGCGACAGATCTTCAGAGAATATTCAGCCATGGTAGGCACTGATGACGTCTCTTGACAAGCCAAATGCATTTCACTGAACATCTCTCTAACTGTAGTTCTATGCTTTTTTTTCACCTGTTATGTGATAGTCTGTTTTTTTACAAGTGTCTTCACAGTGATTGCATACCATCTAGCTGTCCATCGTCAGGAACGGTTCTACAAGGTACAAATATTCGGCGTTCTCCGTCAGAAGGCATCCATTTCTAATCCAGAAACGTTGCGAATAGTAGTCCGAATTAACTAACCTAGACAGAATTTTAGGCAGTAAATAAGTATTGTAACAATGTTAAAACAGAACAATATTATAAAAATGAAAAGAGAAATCCTAAATTGGCGGGACAGAAGATAATTTATATTCGCAAAAATAAAAATGTAATAGACAAGCAACAAAATTTTCAAAAATGTGCTTTCCTTTACAAGTACCCCACTGCTAAGTTACTTAAACAAGTCGATTTCCGAAAGACGTTTTTGCCAGTGTTCTCATTTTATATACGACAAACATTGCTATCGTGTACTGTACACACGATTCATGTGGTAGTAATCTTAAGGAATGTGTAGCCCGATCATTGTCTTGAGAGCTATCTGATTAATAATATGTCTAGATTCTTCTTTCCTTGTCCTAGGTTTTACTCCGGAAATATGAATAATAGTGATTGCTGAAGATTTTATTCCGAAGTTCACTGACAGTACTCGGAAAACTCAGCGTCTTCCTCCGTGGAAATACGCACACGCTACAGACAAAAAGTCATTCTGGATAAAATGTGCTACACTGACTTCATTGCTGTTTACATAGTTCACATGTTTGTATGATATGCGCTCTAAACGTGTTCCGGGATAGCTCCATCAGTATAGTACAATCTATTTCTGCGCCATGTAGAAAGTAATAAGAGAACAGCAGCTTCATTTTACCATCAGAATTAATTCTGGACCTTGAGTCATATTGAGCCAATGGATTCTGCAGCCGTGGGTAATCAAAGCTGATGTGGCATCAGAACGAGTAGAATTAAAAAAGTGGAGCTGTAGTCGGTAGTGGCAAAGTTAGCGTTTCATAATGGAGGCCATGTCTCTGGAACCATGAACTGTTATAATGAAAAACGCAGTGAGGGTCACTGTTTCTTAATAACTACTGGTTTCGATCATACTAGCAGATAATCAGATCTCAGGCTGCAAGCTGCAGTCCGTCAGCAGTGGTAAGAATTCGTACTGGTACTGGCAGTCTCCACCTTGCAGCACCAAATCTGAAGATGATCTGCTAGACAGAAGAACACATTTAGTAATGGGAATAGTAGTCCAGACGACTTTCATCATTGTAAAGTTAGCAATGGGGTATAAGACTGGACTGTGGTGAAACCTGATGGCTTAGGTGAAAGAGGTTGAAGAGATGATGCAAGTCCGCCAGAATCTGTTAAGTCACAGGGTTGTAACGGGTAGGAAATTAAGGATTTTTGTTAACTTTGCGGCCGTCAGTATAATGTTAAGCTAGAGACAGAGGCTGAAGCAGGATGCATACCGGTCTGTACAGTTGTCATACCTTCGACACATTAATACACAGTGTGCTGAGTAACACATATTCAGCAGCAAGGAGACTGTGATAAAAACCAAGGGAAGAGCCACTACGGGCCAACAGCTCTTTTGCAGGTACGTGTGCAGCGTCCCCGAGCCATTGTTGCCTTTCATCTCTCCCAGGTTGCATTCCCCTCCCTTTATCTTATCCTCCTCATCCTAGCTCTTCCCCTTCCTGCGACCCTCTCTTTCTCCATCAGTGTTTCCTTCTGTGACGACACAGCTATTACCTCGGTTCTGCTGTTCCCTTTTGATCTTGTCCTGTTTCCACTCCCTCTTTTCTTTCCCTTGGGGGTTTGATCTCCCTTTGTAAAATTGTTTTCGTAGTGTGAGCCACTTTGGGAAGAATTCGCTTCACAGCATCTCAGGCATGGGTTCCTGTCTCCCTCCTTCCTCCCCTACCCCCCATCCTTCTCCACTGTAACAGTCCCTTCGCTAGGTCACCAGCATGTATAGCCAGTCGATGTAGTGGGACTGTCATGTGCCCATCTGTCTGAGTCCCCTGACAACATAGTTATCACACTTCTGCTAGCTGAGCTGTCACTGCCTCATGTGTGCCTAGGAATCGTTATTCATCTTTTGGGGAGCCTTGGAACTCCTGGAAATGAGTGCTGTACCAGGCAGCCCTTGCAACAGCTGAGGGGTGCCACCAGGGTGAGCCCCTGATTGGATTCACCTGAAAATGCTAGGCCACATTCTTCTAGCCAGTCTTCCACAGGTGTCTCTACAGACACGAACGTCTCTCTCTCTCTCTCTCTCTCTCTCTCTCTCTCTCTCTCTCTCTCTCTCTCTCTCTCTCTCTCTCTCTCCAATCCTACTCCTGGTTTCATGGCCTTCTCTCCTCCATGGCCATCCCGTGGGAGGAGGGTTGGGCCCACTGGCTTGGAGCAAAACCCTTTCTCCATTACTTGGTTCGTTCCAGTACAGACGAGCTGACTATCACCGCTGCCAAACCGCTATTTTATGTAGAACATATCTAGGATAAGTTTGGTGAAGTTGACTTGATTGCTAAGCTGCGATCTGGTTCCCTACTGATTGAAACCACCTCTGCTAATCAGCATATATATGTGCTTGCGAGCACTTAGGAGACACCCTGGTGAGCGTTAATCCCCACCAGACCTTAAACATGACCCACGACATTATTTTCCACAGGAGACTAATCCTGATCCTTCAATCTGATGAGGAACTCTGAACTAATATGGCATAGCATGACATTCCTTTCGTCTGGTGAGTCCAGAGAGGTCTTAACGACAGTTGCGTTGATAGTGGCAGTTTCATCCATGCTTTTGATAGGGATACCCATCCGGAAAAAGTCATGATTTACTGTTATGGCGTGAAGTCCTCTATCCAACCTCTCATGCAATATTTCCAGTGTATCTGTTTTGTTCGCAGTGCGAGGTGAATCCTGTTTGCTTGCATCACGCCACTAAAGTGTGTGAAGTGTTCTTGCCACATTCTCCTTGCTCACCTGATTGTCTGATCTAAAAAAAGGAAAGGAATATTCAGGAATTTAGGACTTTTCGATTATCTGTCCTACTGAGAGGCTCGACAGTAATTCGATCGTCACCGACCAGTATCTTTAATGTCTCTTTGCTTATGTTGCGTCCTTCACTGTTCCTACTTCATCATCTCCATCCTGCTCCATTCCCTTTGCTCCTCCCTGGTGGTCCTGTTCCGTCACCTCCCACAAAATCTGCTCCTCCTCGACCAGAGAAAAAACCTCTTCTCTGGCACTCACCCAGGATGGGGATGGGGCTCCCTTCCAGAATCCAATCGCTGTCGTCTCCAGGACGAGAAGGCTATTGCTTAGTCAGACACGGTACCTGCCCTTTGTGGACCTCAATGCTGCTCATTTCGGATCCTGATATTGCTGACACTTGCTCCTCTCACCCGCGAAAGGAGAAGAAGAAAAAGCGTAGGTCTTGGGATGAGGCCTCTGGACATCTGAAGGGGTGACACACAGTACTTCTCAATTGTGATCCGATCTTACGCTCACAGATGTCCCTTCGGATTACAGACGACGACTCAGCAGAATGACTGGTTCCAGTATGTTCAATGTCCATCTGGTACGTTGTACTATCCTCCTCCAATGGAACTGTAATGTTTACTACCGTTACCTTCCAGAACTGCAGTCTCTTCTTTCTCTCTATTCTGTGGCTTGGGTTGCATTGCAGGAACCTCGTTTTGTGGGTACTTATTCGCTGACTCTTCATAGCTTCCAAGCCTTTTGCTGGAAGTGGGTCAGCACTTTGCGAGCCCAAAGTGGTGTCTGTACGACGGCACACATGGAAATAGTTGGTTCCTGGGTTCCTCTTCGTTCCAGACTGGAAGCAGTAGTGTCTGTGATAACGACATGCAGTCTTTCTTCCTCTAGACTGGCCTCCTATTCTACACGCTCGTCATCTGTCGAGAGTTCAACCCCCCACCCCTCTCCTTCTTTTGTGTCGTCTAGTTGTCAGTGTAGGCTTGTCCAATGGGAAGCAAGGAGAGGATGTTCTTTGGCCGGTATCCTCTTTCTATAACACAACTGCAAGCGTTTATTAACATGGTTCTTTAGTACTATAAACAGAGCTACTTACCTTAAAGCAAGTTGTCGCGGTACAAGCTCTTCTGTAGTAGACCACGTCAGCATCACTGATGGTGAATCCCAAGAACCGCTATGTACACTACTCTGGTTGCTATGTACTGCCTGGAACTGAGACTCTTTCTGTGACTGCAAGTGACTGGGCTGCGACTGAGACTCGACTAGGTGACTGACTGACTGACTGACTGGGTCCTCTGGTTCGTGGCGGTGATCAAAATACTAGCGCTCCAGAGGGTGTTGGGGGTGTATTGCATGAGAGTGTGAAACCTGGTAGTCAAGGGAAGGCAGGATTCGGTTACGATTGTGGATGGGGCCGTAATCAGTTACTGTTGGTTGCCTTTTATAGTTACACACAATTTGTTTTAAACCAGTAATTCCAGACTCAACAATAAATAAAAATATCACACCTTATTAATTAAGGAATAAACAACTGTGTAAATAAGTGTTTTCAGTGAGTTACAATTTAGCACATCACCATTACAGATACTACAGATACTGCAGATATTGTTTTAAAAGCAAGCCACTGTGATCTGGGTAGAAGGCCTTACAAGCCAGGAATGGCAATAAATTAAGAATTTTTTAAAACTCGCTGCAACTTACAAATTACAGGTATTGAAATATGAAAGGCAAGTCACCACAAAGACAGCGGAAGGCACCAGACGCCAGGAATGGCATTAAATAAGGCTTTAAAGGCTTACTGCGTAAATACAAATACCAAATTAGAATTTTAAGGCAAATGACCATAATCACGGCTGAATGCCTTACACTCCAAGAACGGTAATAATATAAAGAATTTAGAAACCTGCGGTAAAACAGCAAATACAATAGCAAAGGTTAATTTAAAAAGGCAACTGATCACCAGACGGGTGAAATAAGATGACGGTAAACTTTGTAACACAACCCTTAACATCCACTGAACGCTACAGTGCTAGATTTATTCCAGAAGGCGACCATAACTATTAACTAGACATATATAACATTTAATGTAGGCATTACAAGCTATTGTAATAAATAATACAACAATAAAACACAGAGACCAGTACATAAGTTCCTGAAAGGGTACTGAGGCAGATTATACCCGCAGAAGGCGTGGACTGAAGGAGCGTTACACTGAACTATTGGCCACCAGTCCTCCTTTTAGAACACACACGTCTCACAAGAACCAAGGGGCCACAGACGGTGCTCCAGGAATCTACCTCTGAGAAGGTCTGGGAACAAACACTTTCGCGAGCGATGAGATAGGCAGCCAAGAGTTGCATTCACTTCACAAGATGATAACTCAAACTAGTAGCAGTCTAACGAATGACTAATGATAATCTTGCTGAAGCTACCTGACTTTCGATAAACCAAATGCAACGATGTAACAATACGCCAATGCCGGAACCGGTGGTCTGCACTACGTCCGCAGAATGCCGTGTTCAGAGCTCCTGGAACGAGAAAGGAACCACTACTACCAGAGTAGAAGAATCACCAAACTGCCTACAATCAAGAATGTCAAAACTACACTCCTTACCAGACAGCAGCGGCAAGTCGAGGAAACGTACACTGCCGTTACATACACTAACCCCTCAGGGTAGGTAACTGGGATGTTAGCGGCCTGCAGGCAACAAAAATTACCGCTGGTTGAACTTAACAAATTGTAAAAAGTTGAACGCAGTAAATAGTAGTAAGAATTGCGAAAAAAATAGAATGAAATATCGGAGTTCGATATTTACATTTCAATATCGATGTATACCGGTATCTTTTTGAAAAAAAGATATTTTATCAATAGCCCTAATCCCACCCACTCCACCACAGAATGGCATTAATGAGTCTGTACGGAGTTCGACCAACGCCATTCTTTTCACAGCTGCTTCGGCGATTCGTTCATCAATGAGTTCTCCTCGACAGAAGACTGTCCCTTGGTGGACCCTCAAACTTTCTACGGCTATTAAAAATTGCCGTTACGCTCTCCGACGCTACCAATTTCATCCATCTCCCGACGACCTCCTGGCCTTTAAATGGCTTCTTCACTGGGCTCTTCATCTTCTTAAACACCAGAAATTTATTTTTTTTTGGGAAATATATGTTATTTCCATAGGGCTGCATACTCATTCTTTGCAGATATGGGAAAAAATAAGCAGCATTTTTAGCCGCCGTCTCTGACATGTCCCAGGAATTTCCGTGAATTGTTTCATTGCCACCAGCCTGGACTTCATCGCTGAACATTTTGCTTAGAATTCCGCCCATGCCTCAGTGTCGGCCCACTATCTGCCTATATTCTGTCTTCTTAAATTATGTTTGGAGTGAATCCTTTATCTTTCCTTCCCTGCTGCCTGGAGAATTAAAACAACCAGTTTGGTGAGAGGGGATTCACCAGCGCCCTTGATCTCTATCCCATCAAGTCTCCTGGACGGATAGCCCACAACCAAATACTGCAACACTCACCAGTGGCAAGCCAACGTCGTATACTTGTCCTTTCTTAATAGCCTCTGGAGCGAAGGGAAATTCCCTTCCCAGTGGCGAGAAAGTGTCATTCCCGGTCTGAAATTGTGTAAATTGTCTACCATCTTATGGTTTTAACCAATGTCTTCTGCAAGATACTTGAACATGTGGTGAGTGGACGGCCGAGACCTGGCTTTGTACCTGGCTAGTCTCCTCCGAGGCAACTCTACTGCAGATAATTTAGTCCACCTGAAGTCTGCTGTCCGAATGGCTTTTTCCTGCCTTCATCATCTTGTTGCGGTCTTCTTCGATCTACATAAAGTTTATGACAACACATGGCACCACCACTTGCTTGCCACCTTACGTGAGTGCGGCCTCCATGGCCCACTCAAGACTTTTAACTAGAACTTACATTCACGTCGTACTTCTCAGACACAGGTTGGTGCCTTCTGTAATACCTCCCATCTGCAAGAAAATGGGGTTCTGCATAGTTGTTTGGAGTGTCCCTCTCTTTTCAGTGTCTACCAGAGGTCTGCTGCCGGCTGTGGGGCCTATGGTGACTCCCTGCTTGTATGCTGATGATTATTGCATTTATTTTCGTTTGTCCACTTGGGAGACTGCAGGGAGAACGACACTGAGCACAATCTGGGGCTCTCACACATGGATTAAACTTTTCGGTTGCCAAGACCTGTGCTTTGCATTTCTGTCATCATACAGTGCACCCCCATCCAGATCTGAACCACGATGGCCAACCTCTCAATGTGGTGTACTCTCATCTTCTTTTGTGACTGGTCTTTGATGCCCGTTCGACATGGCTTCCCCAACTTCATCAACTATAGCGGACATGTTGATAGCACCTCAATGCTCTTCACTACCTCAGCATCATCAGCTGGAGTGCAGATCACTCTACTCTGATTGGCTCATTGATCCAGTCCCATCTCGATTACAGGAGTCTCACTTACTGCTTGACATCACTTTCGACGTTACAGGTTATGTACCCAATACTCGATTATGGGATATGACTGATAAATGGTGTCATTCAGACTAGATCCATGATCTGCCTCATAACAGAAGCAGGGGTTCCATCATTGAAGATTCTGCAGCCACGACGATTGATTGCTTTTGTGTTAAGCATCTGCTGCTCCATGGAGAAACGAAAATACCATATCCTCTTTCCACGTATGGAGAGCCACTTCCTGCAACAGTTGCCCAAACCTGGGTTTATGCTCACCATCTGCATTCCACTGAACTTCAACTTTCCCCTCACCACCTCTTCTTTGGGCCCACCCACGTGCACAACCATGGTGCATCCCCTGTCTACTGCTGTCTTGACCTATCATAAGGCCCAAAAGACTGGCCTCATCCTGAAGCCCTCTGCAGCCAATTTATTCTTCTCCATTCTCAGCACTTTTCAGGTTTCAGAATTAGACTATACTGATGGCTCGATGGTTGCCAGTCATGTTGACTTTACTTACTCCCATCAGAGATATAATGAACTCTGCTCCTTGTTGGATGATCGCAGCGTTTTCACTGTAGAGTTGGTAGCCATCTCTCGTAATCTTGAGCATATCCATTACTACACTCGTAAAGCCTTCATCTGTAGCGACTGTTTGAGCAGTTTATAAGCATCTTGACTAGCGCCACCCTGGGCATCCTTGGTCCTGACTATTCAGGATTCCCTTTTTGCTCTTGAACAATGTGGAAACTTGGACTTCAACTGTAGCATGGGTCGCATTGGGATCCTGGGGAATGAACTCGCTGACAAGGGGTGGTCAAATTGGCTGCCAGCAAGCCACTTCTTGAGATAGATATTCTGGAATAGGATCTTCGATCAGTATTATGCCATGAAGTTCAAAGGATCTGGAATTCGGAGTAGCGTACTCTGACTCTGAAAAACAAACTAAGGGTGATAAAGGAGACAAAGAATCTGTGGAGGTCCTTCATGTGGACCTCTTGCGAGTACTTCATCATCCTTTGCTGGCTCTGTATCAGCTATACTGGGCTGACGTGGATCTCCTCCATCACTAGGATCCACCCATTGTTGCTGTGAGGTGTGTTTGACGGTGTTCCAAGTTTTGCTAGACTGTCATAACGCGGTCATCCTGCTGCAGGTTCTTAATCTTCCTGACTCGCTACCAGTGGTGTCAGTGTACAATGCTTCAGTGGCAGAGATGGTCTTACAGTTAATCGTGAAGGGCGATTTTACCACTCTCTCTAATGGAGGGTACCTCATCACTGTTATCCCACCTAGAGGTTGACAGGGCACCCTCTTGCCTTTTCTACCTGGAATATTCAGTGGCTTACTGGGCTTGATGACACACCCCATCCCTCGCCCCACCAGCTCTCTTGCTCTTCTTCCCCTTTTAATGTGTTCTGTTTGAGTTAGTAGTCTTCCTCTGTTTTCATGTGCTTCTCTTACCCTATCCATATTGCTAGTCTTTGCTGAGTATTGTCAAATGGGGTGCCTCTGATAAGTGGCAGGAGATATGTCCTCTACCACACTTTGTCTTTTAGGGACTCTGGCTGCTGCTGAGAAGGTGTACCTTGCTGTCTCCCTTTCTTTCTTTCCCCTTTTCTTCTTCCTCGTTCTCTTCTCTAGACTCTGTTGACGTTTAGGTAGACCTTGGGATGTTCTTTCTTTGGGTTTCACGCACTAGGCCCTTCTCTGGTGCGTAGTTTTGTTGACTTTCTGTTCCAGGTAGGAGGGACTGATAACCTTGTAGACCTTCTAGTTTAGTCCCTTTAATCATTAAACAAATCAACCATCCAAGCTACTAAAACAAAGGGGAGAGAGACAAGCATACCCATTAGCTTGTAAGAAATGGCGCAAGAATGTCTACCTGTTTCACAAGAACACACAGTGAGGACCTGATACAGCAGTTATCAGCCTGTTAAATGAATATGACAGAGTGAGGGTACAAGCGGTCCTTACGAACAGTCTCCCGTCGTAGCATCATGCTAGCTTTCTTTAAATACTAGTTTCCAGCTCTCATCGGTCGATCATGGGGGTCGATGGCATTCACAGCAATGCCACTCGATTCTACGATTACGATATTGTATGAACCTATGATCCAACAACACTACATTTCAGTGTTGCCAGCAGTGAACGTCAATGCAGTAGGCAGCAATAGGGCCTCTTGGGATCCACATTCGTGTTAAGCACCCAGCATCCTCCAGATGCTGGAACCTACCAGGTCGATAGGAAGGAGATCAACCGACCATACGACTAAGTCACCAGATCATCGTAGAATTCGGAATGGAACCGAGAACACTCCAACAGCCAGAGCGATACCAAACTCTCGTGCTAGGCTCGGCCGCAGTCTGCTAACCAGCAACACTCCGTGGCATCGTGGTAATTGACACCATCACCTGGGGCTGCAGATGTTGAGATGACTAAACAGACGGCAGTTACAACCAACATGCAGCTGAATGAAGCATCAGTCGAGGCTGGTGCGGGACAGTAATGAATTGTAAACACAGTGAATGAGTGACTGAACTTTGTTTTACTAGCGTCGCAAGCGCTTCACAAGTTCTCAGAGGCTTTCCAGACCTCACACAGGGGTTTCCCACTTCCGTGCTCAGTCACCTCAGTCTAAATGTCTCCGAAGGATCCATTGCTCTGGAGACCATGGACAAAAGTGTGCAGACAATGCAAAGAGTTGTATATTTTGACAAGACAAATAAAATAGTCCAAGTTAAAATTCATGGTTTCAGACAAGTAGAGACGAAAACGTTTCTTCTGTTAGGGAGTAGTCATTGGAGGTGAATGTTTGAACTATGTTTTACAGAACTCCAGGGGTAGGGGATACCAGGTAACTAGTATTTTGAGGCCAAGTGCAGTTACAAGTAACGTCAGTAAAATGAAAATGACACTCCCGTCTCCAAAAGAAGTAACATCCATCATAAAATCCTTAAAATCAAAATATTCTTGTAGTTATGATGACATATCAATGAAGTTAATGAAAGAGTTCTCATTTGAGTTGAGTTCTTACGTTGATCTCTCATCAGCGGAACATTTCCAGACTGGCTAAAATATGCTACAGTTAAGCCTGTTTAAAAGAATGTGGATAAAGAGGTACTGTCAAACTATCGACCAATTTCACATTTTCCTGCTTTTTCATAAATATTTGGAACAAACGCGTTAAAGCATCTTCTTAAGCATCTGAAGGCTAATGATGTATAGACAGTCACAGTTTGCGTTCTTTGGGGATCCCATAACAGAGGTTATTTGCATGTACAGTGAGAATGTACTTAATTTATTAGATAACAAATTATAGGCTACTGGCATTTTCTCTGAGTCGTCAAAAGTCTTTTACTGTGTGAATCCTAGCATTCTGTTAAGTAAATTAGAATATTATGTTATCGGCAGTGGTGCAAAATAGTTAGTCTTACTTAACTAGCAAGAAACAAAGGATATCGTTGCGAAATACCTGCCGAGTAACCAGTTACACTTCGAAATAATTACATGTGATGTTCCTCAAGGTTCCCTCCAGGTTCTGTTGCTTTTTGCTGTGTACCTTAATGACCTCTCGTCTGTTACATTGCGATGCTAAGTTCGATTTGTTTGCAGATTATACAAACATTGCAGTAAATAGCAAGCAAAGTACAGATTTAGAAATGACTGCTAATCAAACTTTCACTGCCCTTAATAAATGGTTTAAAGCTCTCATTGTTATTAAACTTGTGAATACCCACTCTATGCAGTTCAGAAAATGTAAGATTTCCTTCTAGCATATGTATAACTTACGAAGACATGCAGTAGGGATTCATTTGTGGTGTAAATTAAGGATCATCATGTGTAAATCTGTTCAATGACCTTTGTATTCTAACCACTCCTACTCAGTGTATTTATTCCTTAATGAAATTAACTGCAAGTCATATACCTCTATTTGCAACTGATAGCTCAATACACAGTATCAATACTAGGAATAAGAACAATCTACATAAAGACGAGAAATCACTTACCTTAGTCCAAGAAAGGGGGCAAATATTCAGGTACAAACGTTTTCAATAAATTATCAGCAACCATTAATATTATAAATAACAGCAGTTCCAGTTTACTGTAATGTAATCACGTATTTTGACAATTTCCTGACAAATTATCAGGGAAGTGAGTATCATATTCAAATGTTTTGTGTTTTTCATGTAATACTTTGACTTGTTCCACAACCAAGAGAATCATCTTATTCTGGGCCTATGGAACGAAACCTGTATCTAATGTAGGATTCAGCAGTGTTGTGTGTTTTCGGCTCTGATGAAAGATATTGGCAAGTATCATATAGTGGCTATTGGGGTAGGCAGGTGTATTTGCTGTCCAATTGAGGATATCAGAAATAAATTTGTTAATGTTGTTCACATAAATATGAGGATCATATCTCTTTGAATGATATGGCAAGCCCTGAACTAAGTTTTCTGTAGAATGTGTAAATGCTAAGCTCCATGAGCCAAACTGGCAAAAAAATGGTAGGTTGGACAGCACAAAGGTTAACAATTTTGCATTAGGACTTTTGTATCGAAACATTAAAAGCTCATTCTGTGAAAAAAAATAGCTCATATCATTTCAAAACAATGAAACAACTAGAAATATTTCTAGAGATGTGCTCTGTTAACAGATCATTTGGAAGTCAAAGAAATGAAACGGACACTACTAGATGGGTAGCAGTAAGTGCCACATTACATGAGGACGAGGAGTAGCTGGATACAAAAAAGTAACAGCTCCAAGCTATAGGCATTAGTGAATACTACGTTCTCTACCAGTCTGTAAGACCGCCAAAAGGAAACGTTAGCTTCATTAAGCAATTCGAGGATCTACTAAAAGATTAAGTAGAAATAATTGGGAAGTAACTGTTCGTGTAAATCTACAGATAGATTTTGTTTTGGATAGTTCTAATAGAGGACTCTCCTTCATGATGAGATTTATGCGACTGGCTGGCTGACTGAGTGACCGACTAACTCACTCCACCATATCAACTCCGTCCATCCTCCCCACAGGGGGCTCGCTACTCTTTCATAGGTTCGTGCTTGGCTACTATGGGCCCCCGAGCCTTTGCAGCATTTTTTCCCTTTGGTGCTTCATGTCTATCGTCTTGGTGTTCTTTTCCCTTCCCTTGGGGCACATGTCTGGGGTGTTATTGGGAATGTTCCTCATTCTGGCACTGACATAAGAACAGAATCACCTTTGTTTTCCGCTCCCTTTTCCTTTCTTTGTTTCCCTTCTCATCTGGTTCCTCTGCTTCAGCGTTTGAAATTACTCTTTTTCTTCTTCCTCCCCAAGTGCTCCTGAAGGCCAGCCCACCCATCTGACACGTAGCAGGTAATGCATAATTCCCCCCCCTGAGGTTGACAGATAGAGTTCACACGTACCCCCTGGTACAGGCCAGGCTCAGGGAGGGGTGATTGCCTTAGCTGCTACGTTCCCAAACCGCCAATTGGTCCCTCTGTCCGGTGTACAGAAGATGTGACCTAAAGTGTGAACAATCACTGAATTCGGGTGCGCCCCCCTATGAGGGGGCCCACAGCTGGAAGGAGTGCACCATCATAAATCCTAGCAGTCATGGGGATTTTCTCGCCATGAGCCAGTTATCTTTACAGTCAATGGCTTCGAAACGTAAACGAAATAAGGCTAACGATTCAGAGGCCATCCCAGCTGCACCACAGTTCCTCGTGGTTTCACATACTGAAGACAGTCAGTCCTTTGCTACAGTAAATCCGTTTATTATTCAGAAAGGCGTTGATGCAGTCAACAGCCCTGTGAAATCTTGCTCTCGTTTTTGCAGTGGCACTTTTGGAGACAACTTCTGATTCTCAAGCACAATAACTGCTTCCAGCTTCGCTCCTCCAAGGCAATCCTGTTCATGTAGAGGCCCATCAAATGCAGATTTCTTCCTGTGGTGTTACTTACACTAGGTTCCCCCCTGCGGGTCCGGGGTAAGAATAGGCCCGAGGTATTCCTGCCTGTCGTAAGAGGCGACTAAAAGGAGTTTCAACCATTTCGGCCTTCCATGTGGTACCCCTTGGGGTTTGACCTCCATTTTTTTCAAAATTCTACAGAAGTACGAGCCTTTTGGGGAAGGACGCCTTACGTGGTGTATCAATGCTCCTCCGTGCACTAAGACCTTGGCACTCAGCATTGTAACGGCGTTGTAACCACACCCACTATTCCTCAAATTGGGCCTAAACGCCAGATGGGTTGCACAAGTTACGCCCATAGTGCGTCCCCATCTGCACCTACGATCACGATGGACCTTCCACGGCACCCGAAATCCAGCACGGTAGCCAGCCCATTGTGGTGGGGTCGTCATGTACCCTCTAGGTTGTAGCCCCCTGACAACACAGGGATCGTACTATCGATACCTGAGCTGCACCCTCCCCACGTCGGCCAAGGAGTAGATGCCCGTCTCCTTGGGGCATCGAGACCCCCGGCAATGGTCATCCTGCCAGGTGGCCCTTGCTGAGGCTGGGTGGCGCCCGTGGGGAGAGCCCCTGGTCGGAGTGGGTGGTATCGGGGCGGACGTTTCGCAGATGAAACGTCAACATGTATCAGGTCGCTCTGCGGCTGAGTCTTTTAAAAAGAAAGGTACTGTCTCTGGTTCTGGTTCTCCTGCCCTTTCCCCCTTGGCCACTCCCTGGGAGGAAGGACAGGCCCGCCGGCTTGGGGCAAAGTACTTACCCCGCTATTTGGTCTCTTCTTGGACCGATGGGGGGACGTTCGCCACCTCCAAGCCCATGTTCTTTGTTCAGCACATCGAGGAAATCTTTGGGGAAATCGAGGCTCTCAGTAAAATGCGTTCGGGGTCCGTTCTTATAAAGACCACCTCCGCCACACAGTCGGCGGCGCTCCAGGTGTGCGACCAACTAGGGGACATCCCAGTGTCCATTGTCCTGCATCTGGCACTGAATAGGACGCAGGGGGTTATTTTTCATCGGGACCTACTGCTGCAATCTGATGAGGAGCTCAGGGCCAACCTGGAGCGCCGAGGCGTGCATTTCGTCCGGCGAGTCCATCGCGGCCCCAAAGACCATCGCATCGACACCGGGGCCTTTATCCTCGCCTTCGAGGGGGACGTTCTCCCAGAGAAGGTAAAGGTGATGTGCTACCGGTGCGACGTGCGACCTTGCGTCCCGCCTCCTATGCGCTGCTTTCGGTGTTTGCGCTTTGGGCACACGTCGTCACGGTGTGAGGCTGAGCCCCTTTGTGGCGATCGTGGACGTCCTCTTCGTGAGGAACATACATGCACCCCACCACCTTGGTGCGTCAATTGTCCTGGCATCCACTCGCCTAGATCTTTCGACTGCCCCACGTATCAGAAGGAGATGATGATTCAAGAACTCAAAACTTTGGATCGTCTCTCTTATTCTGAGGCCAGGAAGTAGTATGACGGCCTCCATCCCGTGACATTGACAACTTCATTTGCCTCAGTCGTGTCCACTCCTTCCACAGTATCCTCACCCCTATCCTGTCCCCCCTCCACCTCCTCCCCCCATCTGGGGTCTACGCCTCCACCTCCCAAATCCCTCCCTTCCAAATCCTCCTCCCCCATGGCCCCTGCCCCCTCTGCCCCAGGGGCCACCCTTCCTCCTCCTCTCCCCCCCCCCCCGCCGCCTGAGAAGCGATTCTCTTCTCAGGCGTCCATCGGGGAAACGTTCCGGACCCCAGCTTCAGAGGTCCGGCATTCCAAAACGGACCCCGCGCGTGAGGACCTTCTTCGGGTCCAGCCCACCATCCCTGTGCCTTCTCGGACTTCCAAGAAGGCCTCCAAGAAGAAGTCTCTATCCCCCTCTCCACTTCGGCGCGTTTCGTCTGACGCTCCATTCGTGAGTCGCTGCTCCCGGCCATCCTCAGTTTCGCCGGGACGCTCTGCTGCCAGGCGCTCAGATGGCCTCTCATCGGCAAATGATGCTGCCCCTCCTACACAACCAGGGACAGCGGCCGCAGCTGGCGACGACTCGATGGAACCGGATCCGCCTCCCGCCGGTTGTAGCGTTGTTCCCTCGCAACCTGGCCCTCCACAGCCGTCGAGGTGACCAGCTCTTCCCCCGTCTCGTTCCCCCAACTTTTTGACTAGCGATGGCCTTGTTACATTGGAACATAAGAGGTATTCGATCTAATCGGGAGGAATTACAACTGCTCCTCCGCCTGCACTGTCCACTTGTTCTTGGTCTCCAGGAAACCAAGTTGCGCCCGACTGGCCGTATTGCCTTTACCCACTATACCTCGGAGCGGTATGACCTCACCCCTGTGGACGGTATCCCAGATCATGGTGGGGTCATGTTGCTCGTTCGGAACGATGTCTATTACCATCCCATCCCTTTCACCACCCCACTCCAAGCAATAGCTGTCCATATTACTCTTTCTGCTTTTACTTTCTCATCTGCTGTTAGTCAGGCTGACATGATGCACCTGATCGTTCAGCTTCCCCCACCGATTTTATTGTTTGGCGACTTCAATGCCCATCATCCCCTTTGGGGCTCTCCTGCATCCTGTCAAAGAGGCTCAATCTTGTCTGCCTCAATACCGGCGCCCCGACTTTCCTCTCGGACTGTACTCATACCTACTCCCACTTGGACCTCTCGATCTGTTCTACCACTCTTGCCCGTCGGTTCGAGTGGTATGTCCTTCCTGACACCTATTCGAGCGACCATTTCCCCCGTGTCGTTCGTCTCCTGCACCACACCTCATCCCCACGTCCTTCACGCTGGAACATACTGAAGGCTGACTGGGGACTTTACTCCTCCCTGGCGACCTTTCCAGACCACGATTTTCTCAGTTGTGACAGTCAGGTCGAATACCTCACGGATGTTATCATCAATGCTGCCGAACGTTCCATTCCTCGTACTACCTCCTCTTCACGTCGCGTTTCCGTCCCCTGGTGGAATGAGGCTCATAGAGACGTTATCCGTGCTCGACGACGTGCTTTACGCACCTTTCGCCGCCATCCTACGTTGGCGAATTGTATTGGATACAAAAGACTCCGAGCGCAATGCCGTAGAGTCATCAAAGACAGCAAAAAAGCTTCTTGGGCCTCTTTCACCAGCTCCTTTAATAGTTTTACTCCCTCTTCTGTCGTCTGGGGTGGCCTGCGCCGGCTGTCGGGCATTAAGGCCCACTCCTTGGTACCTGGCCTGACCTCAGGTAATGAGGTCCTTGTTGATCCTGTGGCTGTCTCCAACGCCTTCGGCCGCTTTTCGCGGAGGTTTCGAGCTCCGCCCATTACCACCCTGCCTTCCTTCCCAGGAAAGAGGCAGAAGAGGCTCGGCGACCTTCCTTCCACTCGCTGAATCTGGTAACTTATAATGCCCCCTTTACTATGTGGGAACTCGAACGAGCGTTTGCACTGTCCCGGTCCTCTGCTCCGGGGCCAGATGCCATTCACGTTCAGATGCTGGCACACCTTTCTCCGGCCGGCAAAAGCTTCCTTCTTTGTACCTACAATCGCGTCTGGACCGAAGGCCAGGTTCCCATGCGTTGGCGTGACGCTGTCGTTGTTCCTATACCCAAACCCGGGAAGGATAGACACCTTCCTTCTATTTACCACCCCATTTCTCTTACAAGCTGTGTCTGTAAGGTGATGGAGCGCATGGTTAATGCTCAGTTAGTCTGGATTCTTGAATCTAGACGGCTACTTACCAATGTCCAATGCGGCTTTCGTCACCGCCGCTCCGCTGTTGACCACCTTGTGACCTTGTCGACATTCATCATGAACAACTTTTTGCGAAGGCGCCAAATGGTAGCCGTGTTCTTCGATTTGGAGAAGGCTTATGATACCTGTTGGAGAGGAGGTATCCTCCGCACTATGCATAGGTGGCGCCTACGCGGTCGCCTGCCCCTTTTTATTGATTCCTTTTTAACAGATCGAAAGTTTAGGGTACGTGTGGATTCCGTATTGTCCGACGTTATCCTCCAGGAGAACGGAGTGCCTCAGGGCTCCGTCTTGAGCGTAGCCCTTTTTGCCATCGCGATCAATCCAATTATGGATTGCATTCCACCTAATGTCTCAGGCTCTCTCTTTGTCGATGACTTCGCGATCTACTGCAGTGCCCAGAGAACATATCCCGTCTCCGGCCATCCTGATTTAGGTTTTCCGTGATTTCCCTAAATCGCTTCAGGCAAATGCCGGGATGGTTCCTTTGAAAGGGCACGGCCGATTTCCTTCCCCATCCTTCTCTCACCCGAGCTTGCGCTCCGTCTTTAATGACCTCGTTGTCGACGGGACGTTAAACACTAATATCCTCCTCCTCCTCCCCAGAGAACATGCCTCCTGGAGCGCTGCCTTCAGCGTTGTCTAGACAGCCTATACTCGTGGAGCGTGGCAAATGGCTTCCGGTTCTCTGAAGAGAAGACGGTTTGTATCAACTTTTGGCGATATAAAGCGCTCCTTCCGCCATCCTTACATCTCGGTCCCGTTCGTGGAAACAACTAAGTTTCTAGGGCTCACATTGTACAGGAAACTTTGTTGGTCTCCGCACGTCTCTTATTTGGTGGCCCATTGTACACGTTCCCTTGACGTCCTCATAGTTCGTAGTGGTTCATCTTGGGGAGCGGATCGCACTGTCCTGCTTCGCTTGTATCGGTCGATAGTCCGATCGAAGCTGGATTATGGGAGCTTCGTCTACTCGTCTGCTCGGCCATCCCTCTTACGCTGTCTCAACTCCATCCACCATCGGGGGTTACGTCTTGCGACCGGAGCCTTCTACACTAGTCCCATTGAGTCTTTATGCTGAAGCTGCCGAATTACCATTGACCTACCGGCGCGACGTACTGCTGTGTCGGTATGCCTGCCGGCTGTTGTCAATGCCTGACCACCCCTCTTATCAGTCCTTCTTCGCCGATTCTCTCGACCGTCAGTACGGGTTGTATGTGTCTGCCCTGCTGCCCCCTGGAGTCCGCTTCCGTCGCCTGCTTCGACAATTGGATTTTGCCCTCCCTACCACCTTCAGAGAGGGTGAGAGCCCGACACCACCTTGGCTCCAGGCTCCGGTTCATATTTATCTCGACCTCAGCTCACTCCTGAAGGAGGGTACTCTGGCTGCAGTGTATTGCTCACGGTTTGTCGAACTTCGTGCTCAACTTGCCGGTCACACCTTTATTTACACCGATGGCTCCAAAACTGACGATGGTGTCGGCTGTGCATTTGTCATCGGGGCCATCACCTTTAAATACCAGCTCCTCGACCAATGTTCCAGCTTTACGGCCGAGCTTTTTGCTCTCCATCGGGCCGTTCAGTATGCCCGCCGCCACCGCCATTCATCGTATGTACTCTGCTCTGACTCACTCAGTGCTCTTCAGAGCCTTGGAGCTCCCTATCCGGTCCATCCCTTGGTGCAACGGATCCGGCAGTCCCTCCATTCTTTCGCTGATAATGGTTCTCCTGTCAGCTTTCTGTGGGTTCCCAGACATGTAGGAGTGCCTGGGAATGAGGCTGCTGATGCTGCAGCCAAGGCTGCAGTCCTCCTGCCTCGGCCAGCCTCCCATTGTGTCCCGTCATCTGACGTTCGTGGGGTTGTTTGTAAGAGGCTTGTGTCTTTGTGGTGGGATGCTTGGTCATCCCTTCAAGGAAATAAGCTCCGGGCAGTAAAACCGCTCCCAACTGCTTGGACAACCTCCTCCCGACCATCTCGGCGAGAAGAGGTCCTTCTGACCAGGTTGCGGATTGGGCATTGCCGGTTTAGCCACCGCTACCTGCTCTCCGGTGACCCAGCCCCACAGTGCCCTTGTGGTCAAGCATTAACAGTGCGCCATGTTTTATTGTCGTGTCCCCGCTTTAGTCAATCTCGTGTTGTCCTGTCCCTGCCATCTACTTTACCGGATATTTTAGCTGATGACGCTCGAGTAGCTGCTCGTGTTCTGCGTTTTATAGCTTTGACCGGCTTGTCCAAAGACATCTAACTCTTTTACTTATTTTATCTGCATCTTTGTAAGGACTTTCTGGTGTCTCCCCCCCCCCCCCCTTGAGTTTTACTAGATTCTATGTGCTCTAACGATTGTGACTGGGCGCTAATGACCTCAGTAGTTGAGCGCCCTTAAACCCTAACAAAAAAAAATTACACTAGGTTGCTCGATGATCTGAATGAGGTAGGAATCCAGACGTACCTCTCTGATCAGGGCATCACTGTAGTGCCTCGTGTGATGGAAAAGATAGAGGCGTCCTTAGTGCACTCTTTTCTCACTTTCGGTAGAGTGTTGCTTCTGTCAAAGATCAAAGCAGGTTATGAAGTTATCGTAGTCTGGCTGTACATTCCGAACCCAATGCGCTGCTATCAGTGTCATCATTCCAATCAAACTCGAATATCCGGTCGAAACATTCCCGAATGTGTAACCTGAGCTAGGGATTCTCACAACGGCAATTGTCTGCCTCCTCCTGTGTCAACTGCAATGGCGACCTTGCTGCCTTCTCCAGAGATTGTCCCATGAATCTCGATGAGCAGGCTATCCAGAAGATCCAAGTGAAGGGAAAAGTACCTTACCTGGTCGCTTGCAAGATATCGGCTAGTTTGAAACCGTGCAATCTACCATCTAACGCTTACAGTAATGTTCTTGCTACTCTTCCTTCACAAAGGACATGGCAATGCAGACATGCGACATCAAATTCAGCACTGCAGTTGTGAAATTGCGAAGTGTCGTGGTCGAGTCCCTGTCTAATCCTCCAGCAGTGCAACAAGGCACCAATCTTTCACCTCACATGGCCAAGTCACCTGCTAAACAAACTGGCAGGTCAGAAAGGACAGAAGGAATGATCCTGAGAAGACTTCCTAAGTCCCTCCACCAAAACATTTGTCTTCCTCTGACAACCGAAAAGGCTCGAAGAAGTCCAACAAAGGCATACGGTCTTCTTGTTCGCTGACTAAGAGATCCTCTTCGACGCTGTCGCCACGTGATACCCTCGCCCAGCCGACCTCAGTGTCGCTGGTGTGCACTACCAACCGTTTTTCTGCCATGGACTCCCCAAACCAACAGAAGAAGAACGCCGACGTCTCTATAGATCTCGTGGAGTATGATCCTCCAGCCTCTTCGCCCTGCAGCAGTGAGTCTCTCAGCCACCTAGGTGACGCCCCTTCGTCTGTTCCCTCTTCCCCTTTCCTTATCATGACTCTCCTCCAATAGAACATTTACGGTCTTGGGTTCCACAAAGAGGACTTACGGCTGATCTTAGAAACACAGTGTCGACTTGTTCCCTGCCTCCAGGAAACAGAATTAAGTCTTCACGACCACCTTGAGCTCTGCCATTTTTCCCAGTCCCGTTTTGACCACCCCTCCTCCCCCTGAGGATGGCAAACCATCTCATGGAGGAGTCATGCTGCCCATCCAGGATGATGATCATAGTCAATCCACCTCCCTAACAACCCAGCTGCCACATGTTGCAGTCCACACTTTCCTTCCTCACTTGACTTTTTCCTTTGTACAGTTTACATCCCTTTGTCATTCGATGCCGCCAGGGCAGACTTCGTCCAGATTATTGGATGACTCTCATCTCTTTCTGCTGCTCAGTGACTTTAAAGCACACCATCCCCTTTGTAGTTCACCCAGAATATGTCTGAGAGGTGCCCTCTTGGCTGACTTCGCTATCATCTTAACCTCATTTAACACATGAGCACACATGTTCCTTTCAGATTCCAAGCATATCCGTTCCCATTTGGACCTCGCCTTCTGCACTACCCAGCTTGCCCAACGTCTGGAGTGGTCCCTTCTCTCTGACACCTACTCGAGCGACTATTTCCACGCGGTGGTCTAGCGGTTCTAGGCGCGCAGTCCGGAACCGCGCGACTGCTACGGTCGCAGGTTGGAATCCTGCCTCGGGCATGGATGTGTGATGTCCTTAGGTTAGTTAGGTTTAAGTAGTTCTAAGCTCTAGGGGACTGATGACCACAGATGTTAAGTCCCATAGTGCTCAGAGCCATTTGAACCATTTTTGACTATTTCCAGTGTGCTATTAGATTGCTGACTCCTACCCCACCTAAGTGCACACCAAATGGCAGTTTTCTAAGGCTGCATGGAGGCTTTAATCCTCCCTGGCGACTTTCCACAAACATTTCCCCAGGTAGAATGTCACACTAACGTTATCCTTACCGCCGCAGAACGTTCCATACTTCGCATTTCTTCTTTACCGCGTCCGCAGCTCGTGCTCGCTCGGTCGCGTTCTCGCTTCCCGAGCACGGGGTCCTGGGATCGATTCCCGGCTGGGTCAGGGATTTTCACCTGCCTCGAGATGACTGGGTGTTCGTGTTGTCATCATCATTTCATCATCATTCATGAAAGTGGTGAGACTCGACTGAGAAAAGGTTGGGAATTTGTACGGGTGCTGGTAACCGCGCAGTTGAACGCCCCCACAAACCAATCATCATCACGCTCTTTATCGCGCTGTGTCGCGGTCCCTTGGTGGACTGAGGCGTGCCGTGACGCAGTTTGCGTGGGGAGATGTGCTCTCCACGTTTTCAACCGTCATCCTATGATGTCAAATTACATTCTTATAAGCAGTGGCGTGCACAGTGTCGTCGAGTTCTTCGGTGTAGCAGAAAAGCCAGCTGGATTTCCTTTGCTAGTTCTTTTAACAGTTCCACTCCCTCTTCCGTCGTGTGGGCCAGCCTCCGACAGCTCTCTGGGGCCAAGGTCCATTCCTTAACTTCCGGCGTGACAGTAGCAGATGTCATAGTGGAATGTACTGCTATCTCTAGCGCCTTGGGACGCTATTTTGGGGAAATTTCGAGCTCCATCCACAATCACCCTACCTGCTTCCATCGGAAACGAGTGGAGGCGGCTCGGGCGAACACTTCTTTTCTCAGAATTGAGTGTGCTTCAATGCCGCATTTACTATGGGGGGAGCTAGAGCGTACTCTCACTTCATCCCGATCCTCTGCCCCAGTGCTGGAAGACGATAACATTCAGATGTTGCAGAATGTTTCTTTTGCGGGCAAGCTCTTCCTCCTTCATATGTACAATCGCATCTGTGCAGAGGGCATGTTTCCCAGACGCTGGCGTGAAGCCACTGTCATACCCATACCTAAGCCCAGCAAGGACAAACAGCTTCCTTCTAGTTATCGCCCCATTTCTCTCACCAGCTGTGTTTACAAACTAATGGAACTTATGACTACGTAGGCTTTCCCGGCGTAATAAGTCTTGAAAGTCTTTTCGGGTTTGCTGCCGGATCCTAAAATCAACTTGACTCGATATTTCGGCGATCCAACTATTCGCCATCTTCAGGAAATGCTGCTTCTGCTGATGAGTCCCGCTGAGAACTGACGCAAGATAGCAATTCGACGTCCTATATAGGCCACCGTTCAGTACACGGCGCATGCGCCACCCATCACGGTTTCTGACTTCCAAAACAGGGAGGTGGCGCCGCCCTTAGTGAAACACTGCTGGCAACGATATATCGCAATCAAGGCCGCACCGAAGAACGTTCAGTTTTGATGCGAGATAATACAGGATTCCACGTTTTGCTAAGAGGAAACCCATTGTCCCTGTTGATTAAATTATCAGCCAACCTAATTTCGATCGCCTCTTTATACACACTATTCCAAAAACCGGAAATGTTGGCAATTACAACAGTTTCCTGAAATTTCATTTTGTGTCTCTCATTCAGGCAGTGTTCTGCTACGGCCGATTTTTCCGGCTGTTGTAGCCTCGTGTGACGGCGATGTTCCACACACCTGTCATTCACTGTGCGAATAGAACGGCCAACGTAAGCTTTCCCACATTGACACGGGATTTTGTACACCCCGGGTTTCCTAAGTCCCAAATCATCCTTCACAGAGCCGAGCAGAGCCCTAATCTTAGAGGGTGGACGGAACACACTCTTAATGTTAAAACTCCTAAAAATTCGTCCAATCTTAAACGATAAGCCTCCAGCATAAGGAAGAAAGGCCACAGATCTATGTTCTTCGGACACCTCCGGAGACGGTCCAAATTCCATAGCCTGACGAATCTGTTTCTCAGTGTATCCATTTTCCTTAAAAGCAGTCATCAAATGCTCAAGTTCTTGGGTTAAGCTGTCTGCGTCGGAAATGGCATATGCTCTCCGTACCAAAGTCCTAAGGACTTATGGTATGGTGGCTCGAGTCTCGCAATATACTAACCACTGCAGTGTGGATTTCGGGTGCTCCTATCTGCAATTGGCTGTCTCATCACTTTGTCATTCCATGGTTTTCTGCGGAAATACCAGACTGTGACCATGTTCCTCGATTTGGAGGAAGCCTGTAACACCTGCTGGAGGACTGGTTCCTTCGTACTCTCTACACATGCGGCTTCTGTGGACACATGCCGTGTATCCTTCAGGAATTTTCAAAAGACCGAGTTTTCAATGTATGTGTGCGTTCTGCCTTGTAGGACAACTTTATCCAGGAAAATGCTGTTCCTCATGGTTCCGTCCTGAGCGTCGTCCTCTTTGCTCTCACCCTTAAACATATAATCTCCTGTCTCCCGCCGGGCACGTATGGCTCCCTTTTCGTTGATGATTTTGCTGTCTATTGCCGTTCTCCACGGATTTGTCTCCTTGAGCGGCGTGTTCAGTGATGTCTCGATCGTCTTTACTCACGGCGCATCGACAATGACTTTCACTTTTCCACTGACAAAACCGTTTCTATTAATTTCTGGCAGCGCAATGGGTTTCTGCCCCCATCTTTACATCTTGGGCCTGTTGCTCTTCGGTTCGTTGAAACTTCGAAATTACTGGGTCTCATATTCGATAGGAAGCTTTCTTCGTCCTCCCACGTGTTTATCTGTCCGCATGGCCGCTATCCCTCAACGTGGGGAGCGGATGGGTCCACCCACCTCCATTTTCATCGGTTCTTTGTCTGTACGAAACTAGACTATGGGTTCTCATTTTATGCATTTGCACGGCTGTCAATCTTACGCTGTCTGAATACTATCCGCCACTGTGGCTTCTGTTTGGCCACTGGGGCCTTCTACACTAGCCCGGTTGAGTGTCTGTATGTCAAAGCTGCCTAACTACTGCTGCCATACTGCCATAACTTTCTCCTCAGCAGATGCGTATGCCATTTGTTTGTCATGCCTGGCCAACCATCCTACACCTCCTTCTTCGATGATGCTCTAATCGCCTGTTATGGGGCGCGTCCATCTTCTGTTATCTCCTGGAGTTTGTTTTGGTTCTCGCTTCTGCTCTCGCTACGTGCCACTTCCCCGTTGGATGTGAACTGTTCACCACCTTGGCTTCGTGCTGCTGTCCGTGTACATATTGGCCTTTATTCCCTTCCTAAAGACACTACTTCAGCCTCGCTCTATCGCTGTAAGTTTCACGACGCTCGCACAGAACTTCGCGATAGTACCTTTGTGTACACTGATGGCTCTCGGACTGACCGTGGTGTCGGGTGCGCCTTCATCTTCACCGACGATTTTCGGTATTGAGACGTTGCTCAGCATTTACAGCAGAACTCTTCGCCCTGTATTAGGCCAAGGAGTACATCTGGCGACAAAGGCTTTTCAATTGTGGCATCTGATCAGAGTATCTCAGTGCCCTTCAGAGCCTCCGTGTGCTGCACACCTCCCATCCCATAGTGCAACGTTCCATGAAAACTCTCACTTGCTCATTCTTGATGGAGCTACTGTGATGTTTATGTGGGTTCCTCGTCATGTTGGTCTGACGGGAAAAGAAGCCGCTGACGCTGCTGCCAAGGCTACAGTCCTCGTACCTCGGCCCGCTAGTTCTTCCATTTCTTCTTCTGACTTCCGTGTTTCCGTCTGTCAGCAGGTGCTGTCTCTTTGGCATCACCACTTCAGGGGAATTAAGCCTCTCCCAGCGGCTTTGGACGACCTCCTCTCGGCCCTCTCACCGCAAGATCATTTTGCGTATTGGGCACTGTGTTTCTAGCAATCGCCAATCGGCAAATGATTTTTATTCCAGTCTTTGACCACAATAAAAAGATCTTTCGACGATGACCGGTTTCAATCAGTAATGACCATCTTCAGATTAGTTCTACACCATGTCCTGATGTTACAAAGTCGTTAAGGGATCGTCAAAACCTATAAATACACTCAGCAAAGCATCGTCACGTAGAACTAAAATATGGTATCAAATAGGTCACATCGTCCAGTCACTTTGCAGCTGGCGTTACTGTACAGAACATACTGAAGTCATTACTAACTGAAAACGGTCATCGTTGAAGGACTTTATGTTGTGATCAAAGACTGAAATAAAAAACATTTGACATTTTTGTGCAACAAATTCACTCGAACTAGCGACTGGCACTCTTCCAAAATTCTGATCGTTTGAACATCCGTTGTTCATGGGTTTTACAAAATTACTGCCTATGCTTGTTATTTAGCTAGCACCCACATGAATGTAACTGCCCGATAATAAGTTTCCTATAATTTTCTTAATTTCCAGATGGAGAAATCAGAATCGACCCGTTTGGTTCGGTCTGTGACGTTAAGTGGATGCACAGTACAGGTAAGAACCACAGGCAGGTATGACTTACTTTCGGATATTCTGAGGTTAAAGCATTGTCAGAGATAACTGCCTATACAGGTTATGGTTGCTAATAGTCAATTGTGCCATAGCTAAAACTTCACTGGGATAAAAATGAATCATTATTGTGATAAAATATTTAAGTTTTGTTTATTTTTAACTAAGACTCATTTTAATAAATCACCGCTCACTAATCGTGATGCAAGCTTATCCCAAAACCTGCTGCCATAAGAAGTCTTTCTGTACGAGCCACGCTGTACCAGCCATGTCTGATGAATTTGTGGAACAGGGTGGGAGTCGGAGACCGCCTGGATCTTCCAGTCAGTCACGGGCACAAACGGTTTCTCTCTATGTACAGGCCTGGGCCAGTTCTGTTGTCATTTACAGCCTCACTATGATCGCAGACAAAGAGATAGGTACATGAAACGTATTCGCGGTTGCGACTGTGATCAACCATGAGTTATATAATGGAATGACAATGAAAATGTGAAATTAGTGACTGACTGAGAATGCATACTACTCAGGCCACAATAAAGTGCGTGGTTGAGTGTATTTTCTACTGCTACAAATAATCCCCCTCCTTTTTCCATTCGCAAATGGAAATATGAGAGAAACGAAAGGGCCCAACTTACTAAACAGTGTGTCACGTGTTGAACCAAACGATGCCCATTGTCTGCGCACTGTCATACCGTCGTCATTCCAAAGATTGGAGTAGACAAAATTTCCTAGAATCTTCCCAATAAACCGAAGTCCACAATTCGTATTGTCTACTACTGTTTCCTAGTTACTCGTTCAATTTCATAACGCCTTGCAACGCTACAAACTAGATATTTTATCGATATGACTGTCACAGGCAGTACATCATTCGGTTGTTTTCAAATTTAAAGGTTGTTTTTCCTGCTCATTCGCATTAACTTATACACACACCAAAAAAAGTTTTGCATCACCCCGGTTCCCAGAACTCCTGAAGATAGACGTTGACTGTGGACGCTGTATCACAGGCACAGTCCCTTTGACTGTTCACAGATGTCACTAAACCGTCCCAAAGATATAAACTACCATGCATGAGCAGCGCCTATTAGACGAAGGGGATTCGACATCCGATCAGTTCGTTATTCCACCAGGGAAGAGGTAACACGGCTCGTGTTGTCTGTAGTTCAACCATGCCTAGACGGTCAATACCGCGGTTCCATCGCGTCCTCTGTTACTTTGTGCCAGGAAGAGCTCTCAACATGGGAAGTGTCCAGACGTCTCGGAGTGAACCAAAACGATGTTCTTCGGTCATGGAGGAGATACAGAGAGACAGAAACTGTCGATGACATGCCTCGCTCAGGCCGCCCAAGGTCTGCTACTGCAGTAGATGACCGCTACCTACGGATTATAGCTCGGAGGAACCCTGACAGCATAGCCACCATGTAGAATAATGCTTTTCGTGCAGCCACAGGATGTCGTGTTACGACTCAAACTGTGCGCAATAGCCTGCATGATGTGCAACTTCACTCCCGATGTCGATGGCGAGGTCCGTCTTTCAACCACGACACCGTTCAGCGCTGTAGAAATAGGCCCAACAACATGCTGAATCGACCGCTCAGGATTGGCATCTTCACCGCTGAGTGTCGCATATGCTTTCAACCAGACAACCGTCGGAGAAGTGTTTCAAGGCAACCCGGTCAGGCTGAACGCGTTAGACACGCTGTCCAGAGAGTGCTGCAAGGTGGAGGTTCCCTACTGTTTTGGGGTGGCATTATGTGGGGCCGATATAAGCCGCTTGTGCTCATGGAAGTAGCCGTAACGGTTGTACGATACGTGAATGCCATCCTCCGACCGATTGTGCAACCATATCGGCAGCATATTGGCGAGGCATCCGTCTTCGGGGACAATAATTCGCGCCCCGATTGTGCACATCGTGTGAATGACTTCCTTCAGTATAACGACATAGCTCGACTAGAGTGGCCAGAATGTTCTCCAGACATGAGCCCTGTCGAACATGACTGGGATAGGTTGAAAAGGGCTGTTTATGGACTTCGTGATCCACCAGCTACTCAGAGGGATCCACGCCAAATCGACAGTGCTTTAATGAACTTGTGGTTAGTATGCCACGACGAATACAGGCATACATCAATGCAAGAGGATGTGCTACTGGGTATTAGAGGTACGGCTGTGTACAGCAATGTGGACCACCACCTCAGAAGGTCTCGCTCTATGGTGGTACAACATGCAATGTGTTGTTTTCATGAGCAATAAAAAGGGCTGAAATGATGTGTATGTTGATCTCTCTTCCAATTTTCTGCACAGGTTCCGGAACTCTCAGAACCGAGATGATGCAGAACATTTTTTGGTGTGTGTATTTTTCTACACTTAGAGGAAGCTGCCATTCATCATAACAAATAGAAATTGTCATCAAATTACAGTCACTCAATGACGGTACTTTCTCGTATATTGCAGTGTCATCACTTTGTCAGATGATTTATGTTTATAGATGACACGAGTGGTCCTATAACATTACCCTCTGGCACTCCTGACCACACTCTGCTCTCTGAAAAACACTCGCCGTACAGGGACAACGTACTCAGTGCTGTTGTTAACGAAGTCTGCTACCCGACTCACGTATCTGGGAACCAATTCCTTACCCTCGGACTTTCGTTGACAGTATGCAATAGGGCGCCGCGTCGAACGCCGAACGCTTTCCGCAAATCTAGAAATATGGTTCGTCCGATGTGTGGAAAAAGGACGAACTGAATTTAGCACGAGCGACGCCTTCTGAAGGATACTGGTTTGTAATTTTTGGGGTCGGTTCTTCTACCCTTCTTACACACAGGAGTCACATGCACTTTTTCGAATCGGTGGGATTACGCGTTCGGCTAGTGATTCACGATAAATGTAAGCTGAGGTGCAAGTGCCGTAGAATAATACCTGTAAAACCGAGCTGCGATTACAATCGGACTTCGAATCTTTTTTTTTTTCTTTTTTTCATCTGTTGCTTGTCAGTAGCATAGGTGAATATTCGTGAGTCCGTCATAAAGGAATACGACTGATATACGAGGGTAAAAGTGTACCACCGTCGTTGTGAATGATTTTTTAAAAGCGAAATTTGAGGCTTCAGCTTTCCTTTTGGTGCCAAATCAGACTGGTCGACGAGTAATTGGACAGCAGCCTTCGAGGGACCAAAGTTTTCTCGGTGGAAGCTGAACTTCATGTTGGGTTCTCCCGTCCTTAATCCAGTTACTCGGAACCAACTTCTCCTGAGCACGATATATTATCAATTTAAACCTTGCCCATAATTCCTGTACTTTCGTTTTGAGTCATAAGTGTTCTGACTGGTTTGATGCGGTTCACCACGAATTCTCTCCTGCGCGGACCTCTTCACCTCAGAGAAGTACTTGTAACCTACGTCCTTAATTATCTGCTGGATGTATTCAAACCTCTCTCTTCCTCTACAGCTCCCTCTAATACCACGGAAGTCATTCGCCGATGTCGTAATAGATGTCCTATTATCCTGTCCCTTCTCCTTGTCAGTGTTTTGTACATATTGCTTTCCTCTCCGATTCTACGCAGAACCTTCTCACTCCTTACCTTATCAGCCCACCTAGTTTTCAACAATCGTCTGTAGCAACACATCTCAAATGCTTCGATTCTCTTCTGTTCCGGTTTTCCCACGGTCCATGTTTCACTACAGCTGTTATACATTATATGTGAATTGAAGCTGAAGAGGAGAAGAAAGGAATGAGGAGGGCTCACTGCGGTCAGCTGCACTGGGAAATTACGCGGAATCGGCGGCGGCGAGTGAAAATGTGCGCCGGACTGGCATTCGAACCCGGGATGTCCTACTTACTAAGGCAGCTGCGGTAAACACTGCGCCATTTGGGACCCAGGGTTATCGCAACTGGATGGACTATCTCGGTTCGCCTCACAGTCGCTCCACCTACCTATCCGCAGCCCCGGTCCATTTCCTCCACATTCGCTCTTCCAAGATTCCCACAGGAGGTGGGACGTATTTGTGCATCCGCACTGAAGAAGGTGGATTCGTTGCCCAGCTAGGCTTACCAAATTATATAAGTGTTTGGAGTCTGTTCATTCGGAGGTGTCCAAAGCGGAAATCACCGTAAGTAAAAAGCAACATACTGTTAACAAACAGTTTTCGATCTTGAAAAACAAATCAAATTACACACATCTTTACTTACAGCCCACTGATGATGCTTTCCCTCAATAAAACGAAACGTGTCTGGTGAAAAGAAACACTCATTCTCTTGTGGTTTTCAACGAGAGAACGAAAATACCCTCAGGAACTGTAAAGCAGCTACGCACATTATGGCCCCACAAATGAAGAGCTTTATGTTCGTTTATTCTGTGACATTTCTCAGTGCCTCGTTTTCGAATTCTTCCACAAATAAGTTTGCTACAACCGGACTCAGCAAGGACACACCATTCACATTTAAGTCCACAAATTTTCTCCTGCTGGATCGCCGTGATGTTAAGTCTACTAATATCACATGCTTGATGTAAGAGTCCGATCAGCGTAAATGCGGTCGTAATAGAGTTGTCAAGGACACCGCAGTCGCATGAGTGGGTGCACCAATGGCACTTAGCGGAACGTCTCCTTCGTGAATTTTTGACGACGCATATGCCTCGGCGGTAGCGCAGCTGAACGGAACAGACTGCTGCGTGTTCAAATCGAATGAAGAGTTTTTATGAAATTGTTACAGTTCCGAGGACTTCATCGGTAAGGTCTTTGTTCAGATTTTTAGATGTCTGCTGATGTAATAAGTACGTGTTCTTAGTACCACAGTCGGCCACTTCCATTACTACTGTTGCAGTGGCCTTGTCAGCGGGAAGTATAGCACCATCGTCGTCATAAAGGCATCACGTAGTGTTCATTCCACCCACACTTTTATTACCTTTTTGTAAAATTTCAGGTGTCTCCACCCGAGCTAAAACAGGGCGATCCTTATAAACCTGAACTACTTAAATGGATCATAATTTCCATTCGAAAGTTCGTAGAGACGGGAAAGTTGTTTTACTCATCTCTGAGAGAGTGAAAAGTACCACCCCTTGTTGGCAAGCTGATTGGAAGTCCGCGTCACGTAGGAAGGCGGCTCAATTTTCGACCGTTCTGCGCGTCCCCCTCTATTAGCCACTGCAGCCAATAAGATTCATTCTGTTCCGAGCGGCTAGTCGCGAGTTACAATTGCACAGCGAGAAACTCTCTCCTACGTGCTGCCGAACTTCGTGACAACCGAATTATTTATTCAACAATCGGTGCTTTTTTCCTCTTTGCAGCAATCTGGTTTTAAATGCGTATCTGCAAATGTTTTAATGCGCTTACAAAATTTCAGGTATTGGCAATAAACGTGAAGTGCTTCACAAGCAAGCGAGGGGGATTATCAACCGCATTTATAACTTTTTCAAATGTGAATTTCAAAACCAGAGTTCTGCTGTTGACATCTGAACAACACAACAACGAACTGCAGGAACGTGTGGAGTTGGCAAAAAAACTATAAAGGAAAATGTAAACAGAAGTGTCAGAGTTGTAGGAAACATGAAAAATTGGTTTTGTGTCTCTTGGAAAGCATCGAAAATGCAAGATACCTGTAATGCAAATGGATGGTTTTGACAACGACGTTTTAAAGCGGTCCGTGTGAATGCTGTACTTCAGACATCAAAAAACTTGTTACAGTTACGCATGGCTTCAAAGGTCGCCCTTCGTCAATGTAAAGAATTTTAAGACACAGGTTTCAAATAGAGTATATTAAGAAGAGAGTTTTTAGTTGAAAGAAAGGACATAGGTGCAGCACGAACCATCTCCCACATAAAGATGCACGATGTAAGAGAAGAACGTATTTAAACAGTGCGCCACATTGTTGAAACATAGACGAAACAGTCATTCCAGGAAAACGCGCTGGAAAATGTATGATGATACTGGCGGTTTTAACTCTTTTGAAATGATCGCTGTGTGTTTCGTGAAGAGGTTCACTGAACAATTCTTGCCATACCTCGCTTCGAAGTCTGTCATTGTAATTACCGAATCAGTTATCATTCAGCTGTTGTAGAGATATTTTGCCCTGGCTTAAAAATA
The DNA here is from genome assembly GCF_023864345.2 of Schistocerca serialis cubense. Lineage (NCBI taxonomy): Eukaryota > Metazoa > Arthropoda > Insecta > Orthoptera > Acrididae > Schistocerca > Schistocerca serialis. The sequence continues at coordinate 239,705,019 of NC_064642.1, read as the reverse complement.
AAAAATATTTCGCACAATACGAACCAGACTCTTATCGAACTCCTGCAGCTCGTTTATTTATATGGACAAACTTTACTCCCTTGCACGTGAATGTTGTCACACAGTCTTGCTGTCGCCCACGTATTACTGTCGGTATAATCCCATGGAATTGATTTGGGCAAAGGTCTTGAGGCGTAGCGCCTTCGCATCGCTCCTGCCACTTGGTTGGAAGATATCATTATAGGCATGAGTCATCGTCAGATGTCACCAGCTGACATGGACATGAGTTGCAGAACTGCACGTAGTTGTACTAGTAGGCGGCAGAGGTCAGCAGTTGATGGAGAGTGCTAGCAGTCGTAGTCAAAACAATGTTGTAAAGTTATGTTTGACTAATATTTAATGTATTTGCATAATTATAATTGTTTTATATGTGTAGTAACAAGCAGTGTGAGTGTTGTATGAGTGAAGAAGAACAGAAGTAAATGAAAATTGTTTTGTTTATTCACGAAGTACCAGTTAAACTATACAGGGATTTACTATAATTGTGCAGTCAGTTTATGGTACTAATGAATCGTGAGTAGAACACCAACTAATCGGTAATTTCAGAAGGAGTAATTTTATATTTGATACTTCCCTAAATTTATTTATTTAGCAATTGCCATAGAAAGAAATGTTTTATTATGATTGGTCATTAAAGTAAAGCGCGGGTTAGCGCGGGATAATACTGCAACCTAATTTGCTGTTTGTGATATCAGCCAATAAGAAAAATGCAGGCTCGTGCCAATCTATGCTGAGAAAAAAGCCTTTGGTGTGATCTAAGTAAGTCAGGGCTGAGGGTTCGAACTAGTAACATCTCACTGAAAGCAGCTCCGACGAAAGTACTGTAAAATCGCGGAAAAATTACGAGTTCGCGAAGTAGTACAATGCGTATTTAAGTGAACGGTATAGTGGAAGTCGTGTGGAATTTCGGACGGAATATCAAAATTATTGCTTTTGACTGTTAGTTAAAACCACGTGGCGTGTTGTGCGGTCTAAGACTGGAACAGGTATTACGTGTAGAGCGGAGGGCACAACATTTGGGCGACCATTTTCATAACTAAACGGTCTAGTGAACTCTATTAACTTCGGTAACGGGTGTAAATACCATCAACTGGCTACGTGTGTGATTGTGGTGTGCGTGGGAGCTTTACATTGTGTAGACACTTAGTACGGACTTGGCAGTATTAACTGTGATCTTTATCGTAAAATTACACCTGAAAATTTACATTGCCAAGTTAAAACTTTTATTTCAGTACTAGCCACATCACGTTTACCGGACAATTCTATGTATGTTGCGACCTGCAGTAGACATTAGTGGTCTAGTATTTTCTACTACAGCTTTTAGCTACACAAATGAACATTGCTGGACACGGGCAGGGCAGATAAAAAGAAATGTGAGGAAAAACATTATTCAGGCTAACTACACTGAATCGCTTGTGCATGAAGCAACATACATAATCCCCCCTGCCCCCTTCCGATAGGGCGCATAGGGCGCATAGGGCGCATAGGGCGCATAGGGCGCATAGGGCGCATAGGGCGCATAGGGCGCATAGGGCGCATAGGGCGCATAGGGCGCATAGGGCGCATAGGGCGCATAGGGCGCATAGGGCGCATAGGGCGCATAGGGCGCATAGGGCGCATAGGGCGCATAGGGCGCATAGGGCGCATAGGGCGCATAGGGCGCATAGGGCGCATAGGGCGCATAGGGCGCATAGGGCGCATAGGGCGCATAGGGCGCATAGGGCGCACAGGGCACATTCTGTGCAGCACACTGAGAAGACTTCTATAGAGAGGTGAAGATTGATATAGGTCCTGAGCCTATTATCGTAAACATAGTCAAATGGTTTGGACTCACTCAGATAGCAGTGAGGATGGTACAACGATGTAAATTTTGGAACAAAGTAAAGTAATAATAGTTCTTAGTTTTAAAGACCCATGGTTTAGGAAATGGTTGTCAACATTTCAGTCGCACACGTAGTATTCGAGAACTTCCTAGCCTTTATTGATTAGAAATTTGTGTCCCATATTATTCAACATGAATCGAACAGCCAAAACATTACGACCACTGCCCACTGCCTGGTGACAGTGTGGGCATGTGACGCGGTGACAGCAGCATGTAAGCGGAGACGACGCGGACGGGGGATCGCCCTAGGGAAGATATGGGCTGCAAATAGGTAAATCCATTGAGATAAGTGACTTTGACAAAGAGCAGATTATTATTAAGCAGAGCGTGTTAAGGAGTATGTCGAAAATGGCGAAGCTGGTCGAATGTTCACGTGCTACTGTCGTGAGCATCTACGGAAAGAGGTAAGACAATGACACTACCAATAGACGCCAAATTATTGGATGTCCGCGACTCTTCATAGAATACAGGGCTGTGTAAAGTAGGGCAGATGGTGATATGTGACATCTCTGCTGAAAGAGCACAATGCTAGTGCACACAACTGTTTCGGAGCACATCGTTCATAGAACATTGCTGAACATGGCAGCAGACCACCAGTACATGTTCACACGTTGACCCAACATCGTCAGTTAAGATTGCAGTGGGCACGGGACCATCAGAATCAGACCATCAATCAATAGAAATGTGTTAGCTCTTAGAGTGAACGACATTTTTGCTACACAAGGTCGATTGTCGTCTCCACAAAAGCCGCCAGAGGCGAATGGCAGCTTAAACCTTGCAGCCCGCCATGGACGCAGGTTGGTGGCAGCAGTATTTATACAAAGATAGACATTCTCCTGCGTTTACGTGGGGCCTGTAGTAGTAATCGAAGACAGGCTGACAGCAGCGAACCACTCGCATTGATGTCTCGGCGGCCAGATTCGCCTGATGTCAATCCTATGGAAGTCATCTGGGTCGCTATCTGGCGCCATCACCGAGGATGTAAATCAGCGGCCGGCCGGGGTGGCCGAGCGGTTCTAGACGCTACAGTCTGTATCCACGCGACCGCTACGGTCGCAGGTTCGAATCCTGCCTCGGACGTGGATGTGTGTGATGTCCTTAGGTTAGTTAGGTTTAAGCAGTTCTAAGTTCTAGGGGACTGATGACCTCAGAAGTTAAGTCCCATAGTTCTCAGAGCCATTTCAACCATTTTGTAAATCAGCGACCAGTTGTTTACGCGGATTACAGGACCTTTGCGTAGACATCTAATGCCACATAACTTCACAAACCTACCAACAAGCTGCTGGATCATCGATACGCAGAATCAGTGATGTATTTCGTTACAAAGACGGACCAACAAGCTGTTAAGCAGGTGGCTGTAATGTTTTGGCTCATTAGTGTATTGCCCAAGGAGAAGTTAAGCCTTTCCAAGCTTGTTGTATGCTCTAATAACTCGCGAGAATGCAGCCGTATAAATTCGTCAAAAACTCAAGACATTCCCACAGGTACGAATTGGGAAATACATTAGAAGGATAGGGACGATTACCTGTCGAGATACCGGTGGTTTTCGATGTTATTGGGCAGCATTCCCTTTAGTTATTCACAGAAGATGGTTCACTGGTTGTTTGTTCAATGGATTATAAATGTAATGTCGAACGGGTTTATTTGCACTCATAATGTCCGCTGACAGAGAAAAATACAACATGCCGACCATTTTTACAATAGTCTTTTACGTTAGTCTCTTCTACCAACAATTGTTTTTTCTGCAGACTGAGTATACTTAGACACACACACACACACACACACACACACACACACACACACACACACACACACACACACACACGCCTTATATAAATTTGCAAATATTGTGTGAAGCAGCAGCAGTTGTCAAGCAAATGTGATTCTGGTGGGTGTTTAAAGTTAATTTTGCTGTTTATTACGTTTTTATTTAAGACACAGTCCAAATCGCAATAGCTGACAATTATAGCAAGCAGTTTCAATTACCTTCTCGTTAGGCAATAGTCATTTTGAGGAAATTGTACTTGGCGCCTTCACAAAGCTGTGTCAGTTGTTCTCGCCTTCCGACGTCACGTAGAATAAAGCTACGGAGCAGTGGACGCCACGTCGTCAAGATCTGAAGTAAGACTTCTCTCAGGACGACTGAAAGAAATGAATTTTAAAATTTATTATTCCCGTGACAGATGTTGTTGTTGTTGTGGTCTTCAGTCCTGAGACTGGTTTGATGCAGCTCTCCATGCTACTCTATCCTGTGCAAGCTTTTTCATCTCCCAGTACATACTGCGACCTACATCCTTCTGAATCTGCTTAGTGTATTGATCTCTTGGTCTCCGTCTACGATTTTTACCCTCCACGCTGCCCTCCAATGCTAAATTTGTGATCCCTTGAAGCCTCAAAACATGTCCTACCAACCGATCCCTTCTTCTAGTCAAGTTGTGCCACAAACTTCTCTTCTCCCCAATCCTATTCAATACCCCCTCATTAGTTACGTGATCTACCCATCTTATCTTCAGCATTCTTCTGTAGCACCACATTTCGAAAGCTTCTATTCTCTTCTTGTCCAAACTGGTTATCGTCCATGTTTCACTTCCATACATGGCTACACTCCATACAAATACTTTCAGAAACGACTTCCTGACACTTAAATCTATACTCGATGTTAACAAATTTCTCTTCTTCAGAAACGATTTCCTTGCCATTGCCAGTCTACATTTTATATCCTCTCTAGTTCGACCATCATCAGTTATTTTACTCCCTAAATAGCAAAACTCCTTTACTACTTTAAGTGTCTCATTTCCTAATCTAATCCCCTCAGCATCACCCGATTTAATTTGACTACATTCCATTATCCTCGTTTTGCTTTTGTTGATGTTCATCCTATATCCTCCTTTCAAGACACTGTCCATTCCGTTCAACTGCTCTTCCAAGTCCTTTGCTGTCTCTGACAGAATTACAATGTCATCGGCGAACCTCAAGGTTTTTACTTCTTCTCCATGAATTTTAATACCTACTCCGAATTTTTCTTTTGTTTCATTTACTGCTTGCTCAATATACAGATTGAATAACATCGGGGAGAGGCTACAACCCTGTCTCACTCCTTTCCCAACCACTGCTTCCCTTTCAAGCCCCTCGACTCTTATAACTGCCATCTGGTTTCTGTACAAATTGTAAATAGCCTTTCGCTCCCTGTATTTTACCCCTGCCACCTTCAGAATTTGAAAGAGAGTATTCCAGTTGTTGTCAAAAGCTTTCTCTAAGTCTACAAATGCTGGAAACGTAGGTTTGCCTTTTCTTAATCTTTCTTCTAAGATAAGTCGTAAGGTTAGTATTGCCTCACGTGTTCCAACATTTCTACGGAATCCAAACTGATCTTCCCCGAGGTCCGCTTCTACCAGTTTTTCCATTCGTCTGTAAAGAATTCGCGTTAGTATTTTGCAGCTGTGACTTATTAAACTGATAGTTCGGTAATTTTCACATCTGTCAACACTTGCTTTCTTTGGGATTGGAATTATTATATTCTTCTTGAAGTCTGTGGGTATTTCGCCTGTCTCATACATCTTGCCCACCAGATGGTAGAGTTTTGTCATGACTGGCTCTCCCAAGGCCATCAGTAGTTCTAATGGAATGTTGTCCACTCCCGGGAACTTGTTTCGACTCAGGTCTTTCAGTGCTCTGTCAAACTCTTCACGCAGTATCGTATCTCCCATTTCATCTTCATCTACATCCTCTTCCATTTCCATAATATTGTCCTCAAGTACATCGCCCTTGCATAAACACTCTATATACTCCTTTCACCTTTCTGCCTTCCCTTCTTTGCTTAGAAATGGGTGGCCATCTGATCTCTTGATATTCATACAAGTGGTTCTCTTCTCTCCAAAGGTCTCTTTAATTTTCCTGTAGGCAGTATCTATCTTACCCCTAGTGAGACAAGCCTCTACATCCTTACATTTGTCCTCTAGCCATCCCTGCTTAGTCATTTTGCACTTCATTTTTGAGACGTTTGTATTCCTTTTTGCCTGCTTTATTGACTGCATTTGTATATTTTCCCCTTTCATCAATTAAATTCAATATTTCTTCTGTAACCAAGGATTTCTATTAGCCCTCGTCTTTTTACCTACTTGATCCTCTGCTGCCTTCACTACTTCATCCCTCAGAGCTACCCTTTCTTCTTCTACTGTATTTCTTTCCCCCATTCCTGTCAATTGTTCCCTTATGCTCTCCCTGAAACTCTGTGAACGTAGAATACGATGGTTCATCGTGGGCGAAGGTACCTGAGTATTGTTCGCAGTAACACAGTTCGGCAACGTGGACTTTGACAGCCCTCTGCTGTCACGCACACGCAGTTCCCGTCCCTTCCATTCTTCCTTGCCGCTCCACCTCTATTCGCGGAAGCGCCGTCCAATGTGACGCGGACAACCCTCGTCGTTGGCGGTTTGTGAAGTCTGAGTGTGTAGTTAGGGCTGCGTGAAAGTCGCGAGGAAACGGATTCCTTAGCAGTCTTTAGCTGGCCGAAACATGCAGTACACACTTCGAGAGCGGCTTTTTAATGCGAAAGCATATTGAGACACTCAGTGGATACAACACAATGGGCCCTCCGGAGAGAATCACTGTGTGCGATGTTCCAACAAAGACAATTTTTTTCGAATGTAAGGAAGTTGGAGACAACTGGTGCACCAAACAGTGGCAGTGGTAGACACAGACTATCAATGAGTCCAGAGATTATTGATAATGTTCGAAGAGCTTGCATAACTCTCTAAGGAAATAGTTGCGTCGATTGAGCAAGGAGACAGGCATTTCATATGACACATATGAGAGAGCTATGATAAATAGACATTGCCATCGTAATAGTGCACATGATGCAAACAATGCAAGAGACAGATACGAAATAAGAATGCGTTACTCTCGACGGTTTCAGGGTTTCTTACTCAACATCCAGACGTTCTCTCTATAACCTCGATTATAGATGAGATATGGTTCCGTATGTCAGATTACATCGACACGCAAAACAGCGGATACTGAGCTGATGTAAATCCCCGTATCATCTGCGAAACACAACGACATAACGCAAAGGTTGGAGTGTGATGCGCGGTGTCACCTTTCAGGATTGTTGGCTCCATACAGTGAAACAAATACAGTTGTTCATCAATGCTGGTGGAGGGCACTTCCAGCATTCGCTGTGAGGACTATGTATGTATGTATGTACATCTATATATACATACGCACCAAGCAGTCTGTGGTGGAGGGTATTATTCGCGCCAAAGTCATACTCTTTCCCCACCCCACCTCCCGTCTGTTCCACTCGCAGATCGCGCGAGGGAAAAAAAACTGTCTGAACACCTCAGTATGAGCTCTAATTTCCCTTATCATTGAATAGTGTTCATTCCGCGATTTTGAAAGTTCGTTGTAGTAATATATGCTCTACATCCTCGGCGAAGATCGGATTTTGGAACTTAGTGAGCAGCCCCTTCTGTTTAGCGCGTCGTCTATCTGCAAGTGTGTCCCACTTAAAACTTTCTATGAGATTTGTAACGCTCTCGCGATGGCTAAATGTACAAGTCACGAATCTTGCCGCTCTTCTTTGGATCTTCTCAATCGCTTGAATTAGATCCAGCTGGTAAGGGTCCCAAACAGACGAACAGTACTCTAATACTGAACAAACTAAAGTATTGTAAGCAATTTCTTTTGTTGGACTGCATCGCTTCAGCATTCTACAAATAAACCGTAATCTAGAGTTCGCCTTACCCGTTTCTTGTGTAATCTGATCGTTCCATTTGAGATCATTTCGAACAGTCACACCCAGATACTTGACGGATTTGCTGCTTCCAAAGACTGGGCATTTATTTTGCACTCTTACATTAATGGGGATTTTCGCTTTGGTATACACAGTAGGTTACACTTACAAATATTGAGAGATAACTGCCAGTCATTACACCACGCATTTATTTTCTGCAAATTCTCATTGATTTGTTCACAACTTTCGTGTGATAATACTTTCTTGTAGACTAAAGCATCATCGGTAAACAGTCTAAGGCCACTGTCAATACCATCAACCAGATCGTTTATGTAAATTGTAAAAAGCAGCGGACCTATTACGCTGCCCTGGGGCACACCTGATGTTACGCTTGTTTCTCTTGAAGTCTCCCCATTGACGACGACGTACTGCTCTCTGTCTGTTAGAAAACTTTCTATCCAACCGCATATGTCATCGGATAGATAGTAAGCGCGCACTTTTTGGAGCAAGTGACAGTGCGTAACTGAGTCGAACGCCTTTCGAAAGTCGAGGAATGACATCAACCTGGAAGCCGGTATCTAGAGCCTGTTGTATATCATGCACAAAGAGGGCCAGCTGTGTCTCTCATGACCGCTGTTTCCTAAAACCGTGCTGGTTTCCGCAGATGAGCTCCTCTGAGTCTAGAAAGGTCATTATGTCCTGAGCATAAAATGTTCCATGATTCTAAAACAAATTGATGTTAGTGAAATTGGCCGGTAGTTTTATAAACTGCTATGACCTGGGCCTTCTTCCAGTCCCGTGGAACTTTCCGCTGTTCCAGTGATCTGACAGTTGATGGATAAGAATGGTTCTATATTTGTAGCGTAGTCAACATAAAATCTTACGGGGATACTGTATGGGCCAGGTACCTTCCTGGCGTCTAAGGATCTTAACTGTTTTACAATCCCAGGTACTCCAAACAATATATCAGCCATCCTTGCGTTTGTTCGATAGTTTAATGGGGGAATGGTGCTGCAGCCCTCAACCGTAAACGAGTTTTTCAAAAGTTAGGTTTAGAATTTCGGTCTTCTGTTTAACATCTGTTACATTACCCGTACTGTCAGCAGGAGAAGGTATTGAATTATTTGTAGCGTTCATAGTATTTTACGTAGGACCAAAATTTTTTGGGGTCATTTTTAGAATCTGCAGATAAAATATTGCTTTCAGATTCGTTAAAAGAATCTGTCATTGACCTTTTGGCAGCTGGTTTCATTTCGCATAATTTGTTTGTTGGTGTGTATTATCCTCTCCCAAATCTGCATATGAGTCAGATTATTGGTTCAAACGTTATGACCCATTATAATAGTTCAGGTTTATATGGCTAGCACTGTCCTCTTTCACTTACATACTGATTTCTTCACCTATCAATACGTCCGTACTATGAAAGCCTGCTTCGTACACAGGCTAAAATTTCCTCCGTAGGCTCAACAAGTTAACGGCAAAATTCCTGTCACTGGCAAGCAACGACCTATCGTCATCATACCGGGTGATCAAGAAGTCAGTATAAATTTGAAAACTGAATAAATCACGGAATAATGTAGATAGAGAGGTACAAATTGACACACATGCTTGGAATAACATAGGGTTTTATTATAACCAAATATTACAAACGTTCAAAAATTTCCGACAGATGGCGCTTTATCTGATCAGAATAGCAATAATTATTATAACAAAGTAAGATAAAACAAAGATGATGTTCTTTACAGGAAATGCTCAATATGTCCACCATGTAGTCGACGAATAATGTTGTGAACAGCACTGTAAAGCATGTCCGGAGTTATGGTGAAGCATTGGCGTCGGATGTCGTCTTTCAGACTGCCTAGAGATGTCGGTCGATCACGATACACTTGCGACTTCAGGTAACCCCAAAGCCAATAATCACATGGACTGAGGCCTGGGGACCTGGGAGGCCAAGCATGACGAAAGTGGCAGCTGAGCACACGATCATCACTAAACGACGCGCGCAAGAGATCTTTCACGCCTCTAGCAATATGGGGTGGAGCGCCATCCTGCATAAACATCGTATGTTCCAGAAGGTGTTTATCAGCCAGGCTAGGGATAATGAGATTCTGTAACACGATTGTCATGCGCAGTCACTGACGTTTTGCTGTCCAGCGCCATCTGTCGGACATTTTGTGAACTTTGTTTCTTTTTTGGTTCTAATAAAACCCCATGTCATTCCAAGCACGTGTGTCAATTTTTACCTCTCTATCTACGTTATTTCGTGGTTTATTAAGTTTTCAAATTTAGACTGACTCTTTGATCACCCGGTATAATTAATATTCCGATAAAGCCGTAACAGTGCGTGAAACGGCTAAGTACTGTGTCGTCTGATCACACTGGAAATTACCAATATACGCTTCCCTTATAACACTATGCAACAGTCTATCAATTTTATCCCTGTCATCAACACACAATTTATTAGTGGGTAGCAATCTGAAACAGACTACTTAATGCTGTGGCTGCCAAGTTCTGACGGGTGCGCAGAACGCGCTTTCGTGCTAACACCGCCTCCGTCTATTTGAAAATCGGCGGCACCTTAGCAGAGTCGAGTAGCCCAGAAACTTCGGAATAACGACTGCTCTGCAACGACACGTAGGTGTGAGGGGAGAGCACACAAAAGCTTCCTCTGGAGGTCTTCCAGCGTCGCTCAGCTCTTGACGTCTTCTCCTCGCAGAGGCGTATAATCGTAAAATGTAAACTTTCGCGGATGGAAATGTCAAACTTATTAAAAGTTTTTGAAAACGTGTGATAGTACACCTCTGCGCAGTCAGTAGTGACACACCAGACGTTCATAGAAGCTGCAAAACCCCCCTTCAATTGGTTCTCTACAGACAAGGACGGAACGTTCCATTCGGCCACGGCAAATTTTAATAAGCGTGACATTTCCGGCCGCGAAAATTCACATTTTACAACTTGTATTACAGTAGATTGTTTTTGCATGTTCTAGACCACTAGACCACCCACTAGTGCAATACCGCAATTTCTGACTAATTCAAACGATTTTTTAAATTCAGTCTATTTAAATCATTCCAACCGATTTCTAAGCTTCAGCTCAATTGTTAAACAAATAGTCTTTGTAATCTTGTAAACTTATTCTGTGTTTAACTACACATTTCTTAACTCCTTTTGTTCTTTTCTCTATTTTGTTACCAACTTTATATGCATACATTTTTGCTCTTAATTTATCTTCAGATTTATTTCCATTGTCAATCGCAACATCAGATTTTCCTTTCTGGTGCCCTTACCTTTCAGAAAGCAAAACGGAAACTAATAATCCCAATTTTCTTTCCCGTTCTTCAAACCAGATGCCTCTGAGCACTATGGGACTTGACATCTGAGGTCATCAGTCCCCTAGAACTTAGAACTACTTTAACCTAACTAACCTAAGGACATCACACACATCCATGCCCGAGGCAGGATTCGAAGCTGCGACCGTATCAGTCGCGGGTTCCGGACTGAAGCGCCTAGAACCGCTCGGCCTTAGAGGCCAGCTCCCGTTCTTCAGCACATTATTCTTATCAGAAACTTGGATGCATGAGCCTTTAACCTGATAGTGGGATACTTACCTGTTCTTTAGATGTTCTGCTCTGTGCGGATGATATTTTTTAGAAAGTCTTCTGAGTAATAGGTCCTACACGTTAAGTTGAATAGTCGCTCGGCTGCAACGTCACCAGTGATATCGGGAGTTTCGAAAGAGTGTTATCTCTGCCTTCTGCCTTATTCAGTTTGTCTTCCAAAGATCTGTTAAACTCTATACGCTCTATACGCGATTCCCTACGTTTCCCATGCCGCCTCTTCTTTCTTCCTCAATCAATTCATCATTAAAGACCTTCCCGCGTAGAGGTCTTCATCCTATTTTACCTACCAGCTCTCTCCTACGCGCGTACCAGTGGGTTCTCATGCGCTCTTAATGTCGACACCGTAGGTTTATCTAGTGGCTAGCGTTACTGCCTCTGGATCACGGGGTCTCGGGTAAGATTCCTGGCCGGGTTGGGGACTTTCTCTGTCCGGAGACTGTGTGTTTGTGTTTTCTTCATCATTTCATCATCGCTGTGTGTAAAAAAAAAAAAAAAAAAAAAAAAAAAAAGAGCTGTCAAAATTGGGACTTCGTACGGTCGCTGATGACCGCGCAGTTGAGCGCCCCATCATCAACGTAGCTTTAAATTTCACTGAAAGTTTTTTGAATTTTCTGTATATTGTTTCGGTCCTTGAACGACCATTTATTTTTCAATTACCTCGTGTTTTTCCTTTGGGCATTTCACCTTTGCTTCCATGCACTTATATTTACTTCATTCCTGAGTGGTTTACATTTCCATATTCCTGTCACTTCTCGAACATTGTTGACCTTGTTTCTTTCGTCCAGCATTCAAAGTCTTCTTCCTTTACGCAAGGATCTTTCGTAGTTACTTTCTTTAACCAGTGTTTCTGTCCCACTGCTGTGATTGGCCCTTTCGGCGCTGTCCATTCCTTTCCAACTGAGCTGCGTAGCGTGGTATTCACTAGCGCATTATTTACAGCCTTGTAAAACTTCAATCGCGTCTCATCATTCCTCAGTACGTCAGTATCCCACTTCTTAGTACACTGATCCCCCAGACGAATTTTTTTAACATCATTGTACTCTTCATCATTAGTGATTAGGGACAAAGGTTTATATCTACTGCTGGGTGCGTCTTACAATCCAATATCGGATCTCAAAATCTTTATCTATAATGTAATCCAGTGGCAATCTTCCCACTTGCGACGCCTTTTCCAAATATACCTGCGCCTCTTGTGATTTTTGAATAGTGTACTCGGTTTTACTAACTGAAATGTACTGCAGAACTCATTAGGTTTTTCTCCGTTCTCGTTCCCACTACCAATCAACCATAATGTTCCGTAACTTCCTTCTGTTCCTTCCCCAGTCTCCCTACATGCATGTATGTATGTATGTATTGTAACCTCCCCACAAAAAATTTAAAAGACAATATTTAATAGAAATGGAGCCAAGCGTAACCTCCCTAGCAATTAAATTTAATGACAATAAAAATGAGAATCGCAATCTGACTCAAGGTGTAAGCTATCACGAAAATAATGAAAAACAATTCAATGCTAATGAGACTTCAGTGACAATGTAAACTCAATGGAACCGAAATATCGGTCTTTGGCCCTGTGCAAAAAATCATAATTAATTTCTTACCTCATTGAAACTGCATGTCAAATTTCTGCTCTTATTGTTGCCCACGGCTTGGAGGAACTGCATCGCAAGTAATATATATTTTTTTTATTTAACTGAAACTTTTCTTTAAAGGAAATGGAAGGAAATCGTTCGTTCAATTAAATAGTTCTTTTGTTAAAAATATAGCTTTGAAATCAAAATTATTATTGGGGCGATTATTGCACAAATTAGTTACAGTTAATTTACATTATTAGCTGAGCGCATTTAAAAATAATATACCCCATCCTGAATCTTGACCAGAGTGCCATGTCGACGCCCGCCGACTCCTCACACACAACTGTACTCGACTACTACTGCGGACCGACTACATCACACAATTGCACTGGGCTGCTACTACCGACATACTGCTCTGCCCTACTGCTACTGACAGACAGCCCACTGACTACTGCTCGCAACTGTACTGCACGACGACTACTCACAGAGTACCGCTCGCAACTCTCGCGCGGTCAAGCGCAGACTAGCCACGATAAATGGCTCTCTGGTCAGAGACTCTGCAATGCCTCGCCATCGCCGCCACACAACATACGTGTTTCAGTATGTATGTATGTAAGTGTGTGATTGAACTGGGGGACACAGTACAGTTGCGAGCAGTAGTCAGTGGGCTGTCTGTCAGTAGCAGTAGGGCAGAGCAGTATGTCGGTAGTAGCAGCCCAGTGCAGTTGTGTGATGTAGTCGGTCCGCAGTAGTAGTCGAGTACAGTTGTGTGTGAGGAGTCGGCGGGCGTCGACATGGCACTCTGGTCAAGATTCAGGATGGGGTATATTATTTTTAAATGCGCTCAGCTAATAATGTAAATTAACTGTAACTAATTTGTGCAATAATCGCCCCAATAATAATTTTGATTTCAAAGCTATATTTTTAACAAAAGAACTATTTAATTGAACGAACGATTTCCTTCCATTTCCTTTAAAGAAAAGTTTCAGTTAAATAAAAAAAATATATATATATTACGTCGGAGAGGCGTCGTCCCCGCCGTAGCCCTCAGTGGTACACTACCCCACAACAGACAAAGCAGTCAACTTCACCCCACCGCCGCCCACACAATGAACCCAGGGTTATTGTGCGTTTCAGCCCCCAGTGGTAACCCCCCCCCCCCCCCCCGCCCCCCGGAAGGTCTCACCAGACGAGTGTAACCCCAATATTTGCATGGTAGTGTAATTATGGTGTTTGCGCAGCAATCGCCGACATAGTGTAACTGAGGCGGAATAAGGGGAGCCAGCCCGCATTCGCCGAGGCAGATGGAAAACCACCTTATAAACCATCCACAGGCTGGCCGGCACACTGGACCTCGACACTAATCCGCCGGCACGCTTTTACGCTCGGGAAGCGGTGCATAGACGGCAGAGCTAGCCGAGCGGGCCTCCCAACATTATTCGGTTATCATCTAGTTTTGCATACTGAATTACTCGTTTAGTAATTTGATACATTATCTGTCGCCTCAACTTTTACTTGGAACTACGGCACGTGTACCTGAGCTATTGTTGTTGGCGTAAATTTATCGTAGACTCTGAGAACGAACCTATCATTGAACTGTTCGCTGTAACTGTCTCTGTCTCTCTCTCTCTCTCTCTCTCTCTCTCTCTCTCTCTCTCTCTCTCTCTCTCTCTCTTTCTCTCTGCGACGGAGATAAGCTGTGTGTCACTTGTATAATTTATAAGCTTTTGTTGACTAATTGTGTTAATTTGATGTTAAGCTGCAGTGTTACATTTGAAGATCCGTTTCTTTGCTACTCTTGTTATGTGCTCCTATTATGCACCTTTTAAGTCCAATTTCAGGGTGCTTCGAAGAGGAGTTGATAGCGCATTTGTTAGAACTCATTCACCATTTAATTCATCAGATTATAATTAATACGTCCTTGAGATCGTTCTTACCACTCTTTCTCTCTCAAAACCCGGCCAGTGCTATTACGCAAACCGCGTAATATTCATATTGGTCATTGGCCTCCAAACATACTCGTCTACCAACGCACTCGCCTGTCAAATGTAACGATGGCCGAGTTCACCTTAATTAGAAAACGGAGTAAAATTTCGCTGTCACATATTTCACCATGTCAATAGTATTGTCTACAGCAAAGCAAGAAACTTTCAGTAGTTTTCTCAACCAGTACTTACAAATGTCAAATCTTTCTTACGTCATTTTTACTAGCAGAAATAAAGTCTATTAACATTCCATCTTAGTTAATTCTTATCCAATCTAAGAAATAATGATATAAAATACATTATTATTATTATTATTATTATTATTATTATTTATTTCTTGTCTCAGACGTTATGTCTGTTTAAAAATGGAAGGTGACGCGGACCTTGATCAAGCGTGACTTCCTTTTAACTGTACGGTATATGTTACATTGCATTTAGGAACTTTCGGGTAATTCAACAAGTGTCAATAATTACAGATTTCTGTAGTTGTATATATAAGTTTGGATGTAGCTGTATTGCATTGATGTACTGGTGGATATTGTGTGGTATGACTCCTGTAGTTGATAGTATAATTGGTATAATGTCAACTTTTTCCTGATGCCAAGTTGTGTTAATTTCTTCTTTTTATTGGTGAGTATGATGTCAGGTTTGTTATGTGGTGTTGTTTTATCTGTTATAATGGTTCTGTTCCAGTATAATTTGTATTCATCGTTCTCCAATACATTTTGTGGTGCATACTTGTATGTGGGAACATGTTGTTTTATAAGTTTATGTTGTAAGGCAAGTTGTTGATGTATTATTTTTGCTACATTGTCATGTCTTCTGGGGTATTCTGTATTTGCTAGTATTGTACATCCACTTGTGATGTGATCTACTGTTTCTATTTGTTGTTTGCAAAGTCTGCATTTATCTGTTGTGGTATTGGGATCTTTAATAATATGCTCGCTGTAATATCTGGTGTTTATTGTTTGATCCTGTATTGCAATCATGAATCCTTCCGTCTCACTGTATATATTGCCGTTTCTTAGCCATGTGTTGGATGCGTCTTGATATATGTGTGGCTGTGTTAGATGATACGGGTGCTTGCCGTGTAGTGTTTTCTTTTTCCAATTTACTTTCTTTGTATCTGTTGATGTTATGTGATCTAAAGGGTTGTAGAAGTGTTTATGAAATTGCAATGGTGTAGCCGATGTATTTATATGGTGATTCCTTTGTGTATTTTGCTAGTTTCTGCTCGTTCTATAAAGAATTTTCTTAAATTGTCTACCTGTCCATAATGTAGGTTTTTTATGTCGATAAATCCCCTTCCTCCTTCCTTTCTGCTTAATGTGAATCTTTCAGTTGCTGAATGTATGTGATGTATTCTATATTTGTGGCATTGTGATCGTGTAAGTGTATTGAGTGCTTCTAGGTCTGTGTTACTCCATTTCACTACTCCAGATGAGTAGGTCTATATTGGTATAGCATAAGTATTTATAGGTTTTGTCTTGTTTCTTGCTGTCAATTCTGTTTTCAGTATTTTTGTTAGTCTTTGACTATATTTTTCTTTCGGTTCTTCTTTAATATTTGTATTATCTATTCCTATTTTTTGTCTGTATCCTAGATATTTATAGGCATCTGTTTTTTCCATCGCTTCTATGCAGTCGCTGTGGTTATCCAATATGTAATTTTCTTGTTTAGTTTGTTTTCCCTTGACTATGCTATTTTTCTTACATTTGTCTATTCCAAAAGCCATATTTATATCATTGCAGAATACTTCTGTTATCTTTAGTAACTGGTTGAGTTGTTGATTTGTTATTATTATTATTATTATTATTATTATTATTATTATTATTATTATTATTATTATTATTATATTTGAGAAACGCTACACAGTGATTTCCATTTCCTTCTGCATGTTTATTCACTTGATCGTTGCTGAATCTTCCGCCTTTTAGGAGCATTTTCCCATCCTAAGGAAATCCACTCCTCCGCCGTCTCTAGCAATGCCTCTGGCGGAGCGTGGGCTACTCCTTACGCTGATGGCTTTCATTAAAAATTTAAGCAGTGGCTGGATTCGAATCTAGGACCCAGGACGTTTTGATTATAAATTAAAGGCTCTCCTTTTATGTTGTCATTACGTAGGGGCTGTTGAATCTTAGTGGAAATTTCCTCTATCTTTTCTGGGCGTAATTTCACTTACTGCAGTTTACAGGATATCCCTAGCTCTGCAGGTAAGGCAGCTGGCGCCAGTAGCACGGTGTAACACCTCTCTCCCCGGTCTGTAACTGTAGGTTGAGGACGCTCCGCTGCCGGTGGAGCTGCCAGAGGATCACGTGGAGGTGCGCGTCTCCCACTGTGGCCTCAACTTCACCGACAACTACCTGCGCCTGGGCATCATCCTCAACCTGGACTTTCACGTTCTCATGGGCAGCGAGTCTTCCGGGACCGTCACACGCGTCGGAAGACGGGTCAACGACGTCCAGGTAAAGCGTGCAGACAGTGGGAATGGGCATGACGGACGTCTTTACTCGATCTGTCGATTCAGTTCGAAAGCGAAGGGCCTCATTATGCAGCTCGGCTCGGAAGAGTCGGCATACAGTCACTTGTCGCAGAGATTCCCAAATAGAAGTAAGCATAAGTGCGCCCTACTCTAGCTGTGTTGCACCAGACGATCAACACAAAACTCTGTTAATGTTATACTTTCGTATTCCTACTGTAGCTGCTGATTTCATGTTTATGCATGATATTTAGATACCGTACCAGTCCTCTCCTTTGGATACTGTGAGCTCATTTGTTGTTTAGTAACTAATCTATTCAACCTGACAAATTTATGGCTCACAGGGCTCCCCTATTATATGTACGAGGGACATCAAATGAAAACCGAACACACACCACAACGGGACCATGGAATGATTACATTTGGAAGTAATCACCTGACGTGCTAAGACATTTGTCCCACTGTTAGACGAGATGCTCAGTTCCTCTTTTGTACAACACTGTCTGTTGATGGCGGATTAATATGTGCACCCACTCTTGGTCTGATTGAAAGGGACGTCTATGCATGTCTTCCTTCAGGTCGCCAAATATGTGATCAGTTGGTGAAAGATCGAGGCTATACAGAGGGTGTTGCGGTGTTTCCCAACCAAATCGCTGAAGCGTGGCATTCGTCCGATTGGCAGCGTGGGAGAGGGCTTTATCATGGAAGAGAATGATTCCGTCTGACAGGGAAGCTAACAGTGGATAACACCCGCATCTCCCCTGTCCAAGAAATGCAATGATGTTCACCCAAGCTCTGGTATGGTTGTGATGACCGCCTCATACTTGGAGGGGCTCTCTGCTTCTAGAGATCCTAAAGTGTGGTACCGCAAGCAGTGCTCAGCGCTATGAAGACACTTTGTAGAAATTGTGACCATAGTCAGAACGCCCAGGGACGCTTTGGGACGGATTCATCATGTGGCACGGTGACGCCTGTCCTCACTCTGCCAATTGGATTGGACAAAGGCTACAATTCAGCGAAACACTGCAACATCCTCTGTACAGTCCATATCTTTCACCGTGTGATTTTCACACCTTTCACGACCTGAAGGAAGACGTGCTAGATGTCAGTTCGTTGAACGAGGGAGTGCAAGAGTGTGGGCAGTCGAGGATCCGTCAGCAAACGAGCGCGTTCTACGAAACAAGAATTGACCGTCTCGTCTCCCAGTGGGATAAATGTCTTAAGGTGTGTGATGATTACTTTCAGCCGGCCGCGGTGGCCAAGCGGCTCTAGGAGCTTCAGTCTGGAATCACGGTGCTGCTACGGTCGCAGGTTCGAATCCTGCCTCGAGCATGGATATGTGTGATGTCCTTAGGTTAGTTAGGTTTGAGTAGTTCTAAGTCTAGGGAACTGATGACCTCAGATGTTAAGTCCCATAGTGCTTAGCCATTTGAACCATTTTTTGATTACTTTCGAATGGAACCATTCCATGCCTCCGTCGTGGCCGATGTTCGGTTTCCATTTGACTACGCTCTCTAACTAGGCATTCTAGATGCTTTGCGTTAGGATCATTAGGATAAGCATATTTTAAGTTAACATTATGTAAGGTACAATATTACATAAGATTTGGAAATTATTACAGTGAAAAGTAAAAGAAAAATCACAAGCTTATATTCATTTATAAAAAGCATATAAAATTACGGGCAAGCTGATTTTAAACTATCGGTAATGGCGACAGGTTTTCAATCGAACCGTAATAAAATAAAACGAAGACAGGGGCATGACTGATTAAGAAACGAAAAAAAGCTGCAAGAATAACTGGGTGAAGTTAGAGCAATAGCTGAATTGTTTCACGGATGGAAATATGGCCTTAGATTAATTTTGGGGAAACATCACGGACGTGACAGAAGAAATTGTTTTAGTTGCTTCTAAAGACCAACAAGGTATTTAATTGGGTGCAGAGTGGATGTTAGGTTGTTGCACAGTTGGACGGAGGAAGAGTTGGTGAAATGTTTTCTTTTACAGGTGGTTATAACTAGGGTACATGAGAAGTGAAACTTTCTTTCAATAGTATTGACATGATAGGTGCTTATATCTAAGATGGGAGGTAATGGGGTGCATGTGCACAGAAAGGCGGATGTATCTGCAGTCTAGGATTCGTCTACATATCATGGCTTGCGGAATCTGAAGGCAGAGACGACGACGACGACGACGACGACGACGACTGGGTCGGTCGTAGATATGTTGTGCGTAAGACAAGAAACGAACAGTTCCACAACTCTTCATCAATCGTCCTGGTAAAGCCTGACAGATCAAAGAAGCACGCACCTCTATACAGAATAAAAAAGAGGATAGAGTACAGAATAAAAAAGAGGATAGAGAGAATAATCATTTGTGTGATAGATTACTAAATTAAAAATTCCACAGGCTACAATTCAATCGAAGAAATACCAGAAAAGGTTTTCGTGTCTTACAGAATGAGTCAAGAGAATTTTTTAATACACTACTGGCCATTAAAATTGCTACACCAAGAAGAAATGCAGATGATAAACGGGTATTCATTGGACAAATATATTATACTATAACTGACATGTGATTACATTTTCACGCAATTTGGGTGCACAGATCCTGAGAAATCAGTACCCAGAACAACCACCCCTGGCCGTAATAATGGCCTCGATACGCTTGGACATTGAGTCAAACAGGGCTTGGATGGCGTGTACAGGTACAGCTGCCCATGCAGCTTCAACACGATACCACAGTTCATCAAGAGTAGTGACTGGCTTATAGTGACGAGCCAGTAGTTCGGCCACCATTGGCCAGACGTTTTCAATTGGTGAGAGATCTGGAGAATGTGCTGGCCAGGGCAGCAGTCGAACATTTTCTGTATCCAGAAAGGCCTGTACAGGACCTGCAACATGTGGTCGTGCATTATCCTGCTGAAATGTAGGGTTTCGCAGGGATCGAATGAAGGGTAGAGCCACGAGTCGTAACACATCTGAAATGTAACGTCCACTGTTCAAAGTGCCGTCAATGCGAACAAGAGGTGACCGAGACGTGTAACCTATGGCACCCCATACCACCACGCCAGATGATAAGCCAGTATGGCGATGTCGAATACATGCTTCCAATGTACGTTCATCGCGATGTCGCCAAACACGGATGGGACCATCATGATGCTGTAAACAGAACCTGGATTCATCCGAAAAAATTAAGTTTTTCCATTCGTCCACCCAGGTTCGTCGTTGAGTACACCATCGCAGGCGCTCTTGTCTGTGATGCAGCGTCAAAGGTAACCGCAGCCATTGTGTCAGAGCTGATAGTCCATGCTGCTGCAAACGTCGTCGAACTGTTCGTGCAGATGGTGATTGTTTTGCAAAGGTCCCCATTTGTTGACTCAGGGATCGAGACGTGGCTGCACGATCCGTTACAGCCATGCTGATAAGATGTCTGTCATCTCGACTGCTAGTGATACGAGGCTGTTGGGATCCAGCACGGCGTTCTGTATTACCGTCCTGAACCCACAGAGTCCATATTCTGCTAACAGTCATTGAATCTCGAACAACGCGAACAGCAAGGTCGCGATACGATAAACCGCAATCGCGATAGGCTACAATCCGACTTTGATAAACGTCGGAATCGTGATGGTACGCATTTCTCCTTCTCACACGAGGCATCGCAACGACGTTTCACCAGGCAACGCCGGTCAACTGCTGTTTGTATAAGAGAAATAGGTTGGAAACTTTCCTCATGTCAGCACATTGTAGGTGTCGCCACCGGCGCCAACCTTGTGTGAATGATCTGAGAAGCTAATCATTTGCATCTCAAATCATCTTTTTCCTGTCGGTTAAATTTCGCGTCTGTAGCAAGTCATTTTCGTGGTGTAGCAATTTTAAGGCCAGTAGTGTAACTTCAGGACTTAATGGACTTCGCTGATGAGTTAAACTGAATGAATAGTATCTTGAAAAGAAACTGAAAGAGCAACAAAAAAATGATTAATGTAATGTAGTCGAATTAAATCAATGATAATGGGGTAATTAGTTTAGAAGAAATGGTTATGACTTTCCTATTTGAGTAGCGAAATAACTGACGATGGCTGAAGTAAAATGGATATAAAAGAAGATTGGGTTTAGCTAGAAAAGCTTATCTAAAGAGAATATTTGTTAATATCAGATGTAAATTTAAACGATAGGATTCCTTTCCTGAAGGTATTTACTAGGAGTGTAGCCATTCTCGGAAGTGAAAAGTGGACGTTAGCATTAGACACAAGATGACAGAAGCTTCTGAAATGTGGTGTTAAAGTAATTGCTGAAGATCAGATGAATAGAATGAATGATGATTAAATCGGTGCTGCATCGAAATGGAGAGAAACAGCTTTATGGTTTGTAAGTAGGCTGCTTAGGTTTTTATGTTGGTAACGCCATGTAGCGCTCGTATGAAAATCACTGACTGTGCTGTGTGCAGTCTGTGGCTCGTTGGCATTGTTGGAATATTCGCTGTTGTAGTGTTGGGCAGTTGGATGTGAACAGCGCGTAGCGTTGTGCAGTTGGAGGTGAGCCGCCAGCAGTGGTGGATGTGGGGAGATGGCAGCGTTTTGAGAGCGTATGATCTGGACGTGTGTCCATCAGAAAAAAGGAAATTTGTTAGACCGGATGTCATATATATGAGTTTTGAGCACTATTAAGGTAAATATATTGTTTGTTCTCTACCAAAATCTTTCATTTGCTAACTGTGCCTATCAGTAGTTAGAATCTTTTATTTAGCTGGCAGTATTGGCGCTCGCTGTATTGCAGTAGTTAGAGTAACGAAGATTTTTGTGAGGCGAGTGATTCATAAAAAGTATAGGTTATTGTTAGTCAAGGCCATTCTTTTGTAGGGATTATTGAAAGTCAGATTGCGTTGTACTAAAAATATTATGTCAGTTTAGTGTTGATCAGAATAAGTAAAGAGCGAAATGTCTGGGAATGTTCAGTTTTGCTCAGCTGTTTGAAAATCAAACGACGTAAGAGGTTTACCAGCACTGTCATTTATTAATTTTTCTAAGGGAATGTTTCAGGTTCACCTCTATTAAAAGAAAGAATAGGTTGATAAGACACATTCTTAGGCATGAACCAGAAGTCAGCTTGGTTGTGGTTGAAAGTAAGGGAGAAGGCGATCAAAAATAGTGTAGGATTATTAAGGCTTGAATACATTTAGCAGTTCCTGTGGATGTGGGTACCAATACTTACAACGTCCAGTAGGTAAGAAAATACTTGCATAGTACTGACTAACTTAGACACTTTTAACAAAATCTTTAGAATGAAGAAATGGAATGACAACCACACATTACTACTGCCCAGCAAAACTAACTGAAGACCTGGCCAGGGTGACAACACCGTTGTGTTTACACCAGAGAAACGGGGAGGGAATGTGCTAACAGCGTTATTCCGGTATTCTTAAGACAAGCATTGTCACATTCTACTTCTCTATACGCCAATGCCTTGCAAAGCACAACAAGGAACACTGACAGACCATTGTTTGACAATACTCCTCTCACTCTTCGTCAATATTCCTTTACACTGTAACCAGTTTTAAATGGCGTTCCGTTTAAATGAACTGCTGGCCTCTATTATTCTCACAAATTTTCACGTAAAAATTTAATGTAATGTACCTATATCCAAACTATATGGTCTCTTTCGCAATAAAGACGTCTGGTTTATTCAGGTGTCAAGTTTCCATAGGCAGGATAGTTTTCTTAGAGTGCTCTTGCTAGCTCTGAAGCCTCTTTATGTTCGACAAACTATTGTGTTTTCACAAAATTGGTATTTCCTTGCATTTCTCATAATGCTGAAGAAATTTCTGCCCTGATGACGCATTAACCCACACCGTCAGTTGTTTGTCAGCAGTCTGCTTCTTATACTAGACTCCAACATTGCTCAGTGCCGTTTCCTCTCCGTGATTTACGCACCATCGACTCCCTCAAATTTCATCTTCACATTTTCCATCATAGGGTCATTCCTATCCTCAATTTACACTGGCAATAAATTTATGGAAGCCAACAGCAAGCGTCAGAGACTGCTTGCTCACGAAGGCATTTTCCGCAATAAATTTTGTGCTTGAACTGCGAGGTATCACCTCAGACTGCTTTCAACTGAAACTTGACTGCTTTCAACTGAAACTTGACTGCTTTCAACTGAAACTTGACTGCTTTCAACTGAAACTTGACTGCTTTCAACTGAAACTTGACTGCTTTCAACTGAAACTTGACTGCTTTCAACTGAAACTTGACTGCTTTCAACTGAAACTTGACTGCTTTCAACTGAAACTTGACTGCTTTCAACTGAAACTTGACTGCTTTCAACTGAAACTTGACTGCTTTCAACTGAAACTTGACTGCTTTCAACTGAAACTTGACTGCTTTCAACTGAAACTTGACTGCTTT
This sequence comes from Schistocerca serialis cubense, assembly GCF_023864345.2. Lineage (NCBI taxonomy): Eukaryota > Metazoa > Arthropoda > Insecta > Orthoptera > Acrididae > Schistocerca > Schistocerca serialis. The sequence goes on along the minus strand of NC_064642.1, from coordinate 239,681,312 downwards.
CAACTGAAACTTGACTGCTTTCAACTGAAACTTGACTGCTTTCAACTGAAACTTGACTGCTTTCAACTGAAACTTGACTGCTTTCAACTGAAACTTGACTGCTTTCAACTGAAACTTGACTGCTTTCAACTGAAACTTGACTGCTTTCAACTGAAACTTGACTGCTTTCAACTGAAACTTGACTGCTTTCAACTGAAACTTGACTGCTTTCAACTGAAACTTGACTGCTTTCAACTGAAACTTGACTGCTTTCAACTGAAACTTGACTGCTTTCAACTGAAACTTGACTGTACCTAGTCACGTGGCAGCTGTCACTACCACAGGCACTAATTTATTTTGTTTCCGGCAAAGTGTAATTCACCAGATAGAACTACGTCTTATGATGATAGAAACAGGAACATTTCTAAATTTATTACAAAATTGGAAACACAACTGTGCGAGATAAATAAGTTCAAATGTCGAACGTTCTACTTGCCAAATCTCACATTTGTCAAGAGACTCAAAACACAGTGTATCTCCTGTTCATAAATAATTTGAGTGCAAAAAATCGTGAAGGTATTTGGTTATCACAGAATTATGCTGTTCATCTCATCGCTGCAAAATGAGACAAATTTTTAAAAAAATATTTGATTAGAAACTTTCTGGATGTCATACCAGTGAACTGTTTCTAATTGCCAGTAAGAAAGTTTCGAATAAAGTGTCAGTAACCTTGAGGCACTAAGCTCTATGATATCACAAGTTCAGAAAGACAACAGTAACGTTTTAACTAGAAGAACTGTAGTCAATAAAACCCATTTCCAATGTCTTTTGAATTTTTTTACGAGAGACTAACGAAAAAATCTCAGTACTGACTTCTGTCCTTTTTGCACATAGCTCCATTCTTGGGATCAGATGATGCAGAGTTTACTGTGGAGCTCCCTGTGCTGTTCAGGAAGAATTGTCATCGTAAACATGTCCTTAATGTGTGAAATGTTTCGCAGTTATGAATATGGACAACCATGACAGTGAGAATTTATGCTCGAACCCGGATTTCCTGCATATCCGACCACGTTTCACAGCCAGATCCAAACTTCCATATGTGGTCAAACACGTGTCACAGCCTGCACTCCTACATCCATTACATATATTGCTTTAAGGGCGAGACATTTTAATTGAAAGTCTCTTGCCCTGTGTAGACGGCTAAATAACGTTATTGCACTGCCGTCTACCTCCAGCAAGTGACTTTAAATTTAGTCTCCCCTACACGGGAACATATACAATGAACGTAAAAGTGCGGGTTGTGCCACACGATTTGACGACGTATGGAAGCTTAGGTTTGGCTGAAACGTTCTTGGATAGCCTAACTGTAAGGCGACCACTGGTAATAAGCGGAGAACTCGGATTAGAGTCCCGGTCAGGTATAAATTATCATTTTCGTCATTCCATTACACTGCATGCATGAATGTCCGAAGGTACATTCTGTTGTACTTCCGAACAACACAAGCACTGCTATATCGTATGTCTTAATGTTTCGTATCTTACAAACATGGGTGGTCTTTCATATGAAGTACGGTGTAGCATAAATTAGCCATTGTCTCTTCTCTTTCGACTAAATTACCATCTTGGCATTCTTCTGTTTAAGAATAAGAACTTAATAGTTTCTCGCAGTAATCCTCCTCAAACAGCTATCACTGTACTACATTTGGAGATGTTACATGCCCACAGTAGACATGTGTTTCAACAGCATGTATAAAATCAAATGAGTCAGATGTATGCACTGTAATTATAAAGAATGCATTCATAGATTTAGCAGGTTCAGAAGTCTTGTGTAAAACGTGCTGAACAAAGAATTTGAAGCAGCATTTGGAGCTAGAGGGAAGCTCTGCTCGGCACAAATACCACGCACCATCTAGTGATGAATGTTTGACACATTATCTCCGTGATACTTCACTAGGAAAAACTCTACACACATCGAAATGAGAAGGCAATAGCAAGTAAAAAGTGTTTTGCGAAAGAATATCGCTTAGAACGTTTGACGTTTTCTTTCTTAAATTGGTCTTCAATGCACATTATAATGACTGCACCACTGTAAAAAAAAAAAAAAAAAAAAAAAGGCAGCCATAAAAGCGGATCAAACAAGTCTAATTTGCAGGACTACATGTCTACGCTGTAGGGCGGATACTCAAGCAGCTCCCATTTGAACTTGGCCATTATACTTTGTCTGACCTCTCGAAGACATGTGGACATGCATTACCATGGAGCAGAATCACTCCCCCCTTGATCAGCCCAGGCCGTTTGCTCTTGACGGACTCCAGTAGACTTCTCAGTGTGTCTCACAGTACATGTCACCCTTAATGGTTTTCCTGTGTTCCAGGAATTCGATAAGAATTAGACCTCAGACGTCGAAAAAGACGGTGTCATTTTGCCTGTTGAGGGCACACCTTTGAAATTTTTAGGGAAAGTTGACGACGCTACATAGACATCCCTAGATATCTGACTACGTTATCCCAAAACTAAGTTTTACCCCGATATATAGAACTTTCTCTCTAGATCACTCCTTATACTCTGATAAGCACGGGAGGGGTATCTCAGCCGATGCTGCACCCTTTTCGCCACTTGGTCTGCGGATTACTTTTCCTAACAAGGTCCAGAATTCATTGCAGATGAATCAGTTGAAGCAGTTCTGTTGCGACTCTTTGCAGTATAATACGTCGCAAGGGATTTGTAGTTTCTCCTTTGGCTGCTCTTGCGAGAATCTGTAGGGCACTTACTGAGTCATTAGAAACTAGCACTTAGTCGACTTGCGTGCTGACTATGTACGAAATAGACTGATGAATAGTATAAAGTGTGTCTACGCTGTTGCTGGTGACACAAAGTTCGTTTCAGCGAAGTCTGCGTCGTTGCCCACCTTTTCCGATCGCATGTGTGTCGATGTGTTCACCTTGCTGTGTGCCCTAGTCCAAAATACCATTTGAAATGGGTGGGAATATATCTGAAAGCCGACGTCAGAATAATTACCTCCTACTGATCTACAGATGAAATAGCAGCTGAGGAACTTGTACACAGATACATGGCAAGGAGAGATATGGCAGCAAACTATCACTGAAGTGTAGGATGGCCAAACACGCTATCACAACTGACGAAAAATGCTTTCAATCTGTCTTTGGGCCATTGTCCCACTTCAACCCATGGTCGGCCATGTTACTATTGATTTGGCAGTGTTAGTTGCAGAGGGTGGCCACACGCCCTTCCTGCCGCCACCCAGAGCCCCCCAGGATGGAATCAGTGTATCCCAGCTGTCTGAATCTAATGTAAGCCATGGAATAGTACGAACGTTTTCAAATGTCCGTGATTCGTGTAACTGTGGCGGAACTTAGGGAGCAGCCCGATATTCACCTAGCGGGATGTAGAGAACCGCCTAAAAACCACACCCAGGCTGGCCAGCATACCGGCCCTCGTTGTTAATCCGCCGGGCAGATTCGATCTGGAGCCAGCGTGCCAGCGTGCTTACCGCGAAGCAGCGCATTAGCGCTCTTGGCTACCCTGGCGGGTTAACTGACAGAAAGTGCTTCATTGCTCTAATTATACATCTAAATTGTCGTGAAAGATCTACCGCTCATAAACAATGGATTATAGTGACACACACACACACACACACACACACACACACACACACACACACACACACACACACACACTTAAGACCTGGGCGCTTCCTGTGAGTTGTTTTACGTATTTCTCGGAAAGACTGGCCCCCTGGAACGATAGCGAAATTCCCAACAGTCAGTCGTAGATGAAGAACTGGTCAACAGTGGCATGCTTCCAAACGTTCTGGACGTGCTGGAACTGTCTGAAAGTGATCTTCGGCTAGGTAAGATCAGTATGAAGTAGGAAAAACATTAATATCATGCCAGAGGAACAGACGGTGGAGGAATTTTACACAGGTCACGTCCTCCTTCTAGAGTAACACACTGCGTGTCTGCCTAAAGACAGATTGACTGCTGTAATATCACCTCTTTCGTTGAAAAAAGTGATTAAATAGACATGGATACTCACTCGCTGCATGAAATATTACCATCGAGTATTAAACAGATGCGGTTCTAATGCTTGCTGTAACGAATATTGTACCAACAGACTTCACCCCACGTCAAGTAAAATGAGTAGTTGGGTAAAATGCATTGAAGCTACGGAAAACGATGGAAAATAGGTAAAACAAGGAAAGTAAGACAAAAATGATTGTTATAGAGCTTTGACCTCGACAGTTTTCTCGTCCGTCATCGACAACAGTATCGTAGACGGAGTTTAGTTCTATTCAATTGGATGTTGCGAAATAACAAAGAGGGAAGGGATGTGAATTATAACGTGCTGTTAGCTGTAAGAATGGTCTTTTTCCCGACAAATGATTAGCTATTATAGTGTGTAAGGCGCTGTCCTGTACGCAACTACTCAAACTTTCAAAATGAATACTGTGATAGCAACAGTGCAAACAGCTGATGTAGTAGCAAAATCAATGAAATCTTCAGCTAAAGAAGTGTAAACTCGTTCTTACGCCTGATACAATGAATATTGAACCGAAAACACCTAATATCGCATTGAATATACTACAAATTAAGCATTAACGCCATACATCAGTCCAACATACATTCAGCTATGAAGTTCCACACACTATGTTGTGTAGAAGAGTTTAGAATGACATAATTCTGGTAGGAGCAAACAACAGTATGAGAACGGATAGAGTGAACATTCTGGGATGGATAAACGATTTTCTTGTGAATGGTACCAGTGTGTCTTACGAGGAGACAGATGTAATCATCTTATAAGCAGGCAACTACTAAAAAAAGCGCAACAGCAACCATTCCGTCACACTAAGAATGCGTCCTGCGATTGATTCTATGGGAAGATGGAGCATTGTAATGATGTCATACAACAACTGAACAAAGAAAAAGTTCCAGTAGAACAGTGTCTGTGTCTTCACCTCGATGTGTGGTTACAGACTAAGCAGCTTAGAACCAGTCTCACCTCCCCTCATAGATACCTCTCCTCCCCCCACCCCTCCCCGCTCCCCCCTCCCCCTCCCCCTCCCGCTCTTGCGTAGAGATATTGGTTTTGCAGGCCTGTTCCAACCTGTTGGTTTGACAAACATCTATTGTTTCAGGTCTGCAAGAATCCAACGTATTTTAAGGAAATGCCAAATCTTTGAGTAATAGCGATTTACGTGATTAATCGTCACGGATGAGGGCAAAGGCAACTACCTGGGAGAACAACAGCCACCAGCATGCTACGACTCTCGGGCACGTATTGTGGTGGACGGAGTCAGCTTCAGGTGTTGCACTGGCCAGAGGGGGGGACGCTATGACCAGCGCCCGTTGAGGTCACAGCAGGCGATTGCCATTCAGTACACTGGCTGCTTCCAGAAGCTCCCAAAACAAGCGCTCTCTCCTAGCCTCTAAGCACTCGAAATTAGTGTCTGTGGATATTTTCTAAATAAAGTGTTGTACATGTGGGTATTAATACATTTCAGATGACAATTATCAGTTCAGAACAGCGGCTTACACACTATAATAATTCATTTGTCGAAAAAAAAAACAATCATTTTTACACCCAACACGTTATAATTCACATCCCCTCCCTCTTCGTTATTTCGCAACATCCAACCGAATAGAACTATGAACTCAGTCTACGATACTGTTGTCGATGACGGACGAGCAAACTATTGGGGTCAGAGCTCCGTAAAAATCATTTTTTGTTGTATTTTCCTCAGTTTTACCTATTTTCCATCGATTTTCGCAATTTTACCACGTTTTCTATAGCTTCAATGCACTTTACCCAACTACTCGAGTTCCAAGCCACCACTTCCGGCGACTTGTCACGTCAACAAAACTTCTCATCGCATTGCAGCGTGGTTCTCAATTTCTTTGCTAACCAACCCCTCCATTACTTTGCGAGTGCACTATGTATGTTGACATATTATGAATCCTGTTACACTGCGTACATCACGTTGCACAAATACTATTTAATATCGTGGGAAATAGCCAGCAGCAGAGAGGAGGTTCAGGCTGAAACATTTTATAAATTTGGTGAGATGTTGTTATGATCGGCCATATCTCCTTTTGTTGATGTAAGTCACAAAGTATTCTCGCATATGTAAGACAGTCGGAGATCTTTCTGATCTCAACACATTTTACGATTACTACCACAACAAACGAATCACATCCATACCAACACTCTGCGCTCTATCTCGAAACGAGCTGCCTCTTCGCTGAAACTATTGACTAAGGATCCTGAACAAAACTCCAGATAGTCTCCCTACATATTTTTCTTAATGTTCCTCTATCTTTAACCAACGCTCCCTATAATACTGGCTTAAACTGTCTCCACTTTAATTTTGAATTCACCAGAAGTAAGAAGGCACTATACCCTCCACATTAGATAGTAAGAAGGCACTATACCCTCCACATTAGATTCCTCATGAAGGAACAGAACGAGCCGAGTTCCATGGAATAAAAAAAATTGATATTTTTGTTCCGGCAAGAGCATAACACTTGTTCCGAAAATGTGCAACTGACCGAAATTTGTTCTATAGACCAGTATTTTCATTTAATACCATAAATTCCATTCTGCGAACGTACGAGTCTTAATCATCATCTCTGTAGATGTATGTATACTGAGGTGGTTAGGACTAGTAACTGCTGTATAGTAGATACAATCCTGAAACATTCGAGTGTGTTGTGATACATCAGATGGTGAAGAAGAAGAAGAAGAAGAAGAAGAAGAAGAAGAAGAAGAAGAAACGTGTGGTTTATGTGCGATGGAGCTGTAGGTAGAAGTACTTTGAAACGTTTTACATAAATCAGTTCTAGTACCAGTTCTGGCATATTGTTCTAGCATTTAGAGTCCATACGATGAAGATATTGTAAAGAGAAATGATCATAGAACATAAAAAACGCTTCTAAGGCTACATGGCCTTTCACTTGAACATGCTATAATGTCAAAGCAATGTGGTTAGTCATGGAATGCATCGCTGTTTATGCTCCAATGCAGGAAGTATGTTTCCAACACATATCACTCTGCAAATTTTCTATCGCACTCACTGTGGTGACAAACTTAAAAATGATGAAACTACTGCCTTGTACACCAAAGGAAAGATTCTTTGTGGTACATGCACTATGGAGGTTTTCACAGACGTACAGCACCAACTGTTCACGTCCGCTTATGGCTTGGAAATTATACTATGCTCGCATCAGTCCTATAAAATGATCGTCAGCAACGGAGAATGCATGAAACATCTTACGAGGAAATAGACAGACGCATGGCAACAGTGTTTGACATGTGAAATTACATATCATGCTGCACTAACTCCATGAACAGAAGTCTCTTCCACACATGACAACTGTCAAGGAAATGCATACACAGGGACTGCAGTGCCACTCAAACTTTTGCCAGTGGCTTAGTCACTGCAGTTATGAAACTGAAGACTCTGCTTACGTCCAAGATGAGATGGCTGCAAGGTGTCAGCATCTTATGGACTACGAAATTGAACTACTTAATTTGTTTGAGAAACAAAACTGTGTTTATAGCTATTACTGTGATTTTCATTAATTATTGGTAATTTAATTATTAATGTGAATGATTGTGTGAGGGCTAAGTATTAAATAAATGAATATTGTTATGTCTGTTAACTGAGTATGCGTTAGCTTGAGAATTGTGAGCTGAGAGTGTGAATCATACTGGCAACTAGCCAGTTTATGGGACCGAAAAAACAAGATACATTTTACGGTAAATTTGTTATTTAAAGGAGGTAGTATTCTAATAGTGTGTTTTATAAATTTGTTCTTGTGATAGCGTTCTCATAAATGCTATTAAGTTTCAATTAGCCAAAAGTAAAAGCTGCGAAATTGGGTAGTTTAATACTAATATTGGATTGGTGACGATGTATATCAGCCAATCAGAAGAGTGCATTCGCGCGTATTTTGTGGGGTATGAGAACTGCTTTGCGAAGTTTAAGTTCAGTTAGAATCTCAACTGTGACCGCGTTCCCACGTGGATATAAGGAGCTTTGAACAAAAGTGAAAGTTTTCGGAATAATCGTTTAAACTTTACCGTGAAGTGCTACAAGGTCGATGCGAACGTGTGAAAGACGAACACATGAAATACCGAATCCAGTAAATAAACTGTGGATTTTGACTAAACAAAAACCGAGTGTTAAAACGTGACCGCAAACTGAACATTCTTAGCGGTCACTCTGTAGAATATTTGAACGAACATTCTGTCACAGATAATCCTTTAGTTAATCCTTTTGGTAGCCACTATAGCGAATAAATGTGATAGTATGTAAATGTCGAAACTGTAACTTTGTATTATCACGGTCCTGGCAGTGTTTTGTGTCAAAATATGGCAATACATTGAAGTTTTCACTCTCAAACTACCTTATAGTTAATGGCTCAACTAATCTGATCCCGAAAAACATTTGTTCTGCCCGTTCGACTCGTGTAATGCTACTTGTTCTACAACAACACACCAGTAGAAGAGATATTCGTTTCTAACAGACAAAGAGCGTGGATCGTACTGCAGAAGAAGAAACCACCGCAAGGTGAGTGGACATTATTTCTGTAGAACGACATGCAGATAACCGCGCCGTGCCGGCCGCGGTGGCCGAGCGGTTCTAGGCGCTCAGTCCGAAACCGCGGGACTCCTACGGTCGCAGGTTCGAATCCTGCCTCGGGCATGGATGTGTGTGATGTGCTTAGGTTAGTTAGGTTTAAGTAGTCCTAAGTTCTAGGGGACTGATGGCCTCAGATGTAGTGCTCAGAGCCATTTTGAACCGCGCCGTTGCATGTGGTTCACCGCGTCTGGAAATTAAAAGCTGTAGAAGTTCGTAGCGTCGGTCGGGAAGTTTTGGAAGTGGGCGGTGCAGCGTAGTGAGGTGACAAAATTATACAGAGCGTGAAACTGGTATTGCTGAGAAACGAGATCATAAAAGTACACAAAACAAGTCGCGACTAAGCACACAACTGTGTGCTTGTATTAAGACTTGTAATTATGGAAGTGTGTGACAGTTCTGTCATTATGAGAGAAACTAATAAGGATCAGTTTAGTGTGTGTGTGTGTGTGTGTGTGTGTGTGTGTGTGTGTGTGTGTGTGTGTGTGTGTGTGTGTGTGTGTGTGTGTGTTTTGAGGGTAAAATAAGCTTTTGATGTTGGTCCTTGTAACGTAAAGGAACAACAGAGTGTGGAAACAGATGCCCATCTTGATCTGCTGCCTCTCGAAAGTAGAAAAAAGAATAGCGTCTGAAGAAAGCAGAGTAGAAAGTATGCAGGAAACGCTTGTTGCACTATGAAAACCATTTAATTGTGGTAAATAACTATTTTACTGAGGTCAACAAAAATTTTACCGACATAAATAAAAATATATAACAGACGAGACGAGCAACATGGATAAGAAAATAGAACAGTCTAATGAGCCTAAACAACAGACAGAAGCACAGAAGATTTTGTCTAACGAGCTTAAACAGCAGTCTAGTAGTGTTACAGGATGGCTGGTAAGCTTAATCAGTTTAAATCTGAAATTAATGTGAAACTGTAAAACCAGGTTGCTGAGTAAAGTAAAATGTGGAAAAAGATTTACATCTGTTAGATAGCACGGTTGACGAAAAAATTTCTCAGGTTGAGAAAGATTGTAAGACGTAGTCACAAAATCTTAAGTCAGTTAAGAGGTTGCTATTGTAAGCAAGCAAAGTGTAGATCACGTTAAGGAGGATGTACGTAACAGTAAGCAAAGAATTGCTGCTGTAGAGTTTGTGTGGAAAATGACCACGAAGCTTTAGACATTAAAATTAATGCCGAAAGTGCAAATTGTTTAAAATCTATGAGGATGCGTCTGATAGTGTAGAAGTGGTTGAATCTAATGATCAGTTGAATAATAAAGTTGAAACAGTACAAACTAAACTGTAAGAACATAACAATAGATTATCTACAGAAAAACATAACATTAGAACTCATCGTAGTTTGGTGACAGAATCATCTCAAGTTGTTTATATTAAAAATAGTTTTTGCGTTTGACCCGTCTGGAAATGTGCAGCCAAAAGTTTTATGGAAAGACTTTGAAAATGTTTTACCCACTTTGTGGCCTGGTAGAGGAAAGGTTGGTTTCTTACGCCAAATTTCATGGAGGGAGCTAGGACATAGGGTATTCAGTTGCAGTGGCACTGGAGAGTGTGACACATTAGAAAAGTTAAAAGAAGCGTTTTTCAGAGAATATTGGGGTACGTAGAAGTGTATGTAGTTACAAAATAGTTTCTGGGCTAGGGAAACGTTCAATTCTAGAAAAGAAAGTGTAAAAATCCAAAACGAGATTTTCACTCCGCAGTGGAGTGTGCGCTGATACAAAACTTCCTGGCAGATTAAACCTGTGTGCCGGACCGAGACTCTAGCTCGGGACCTTTGCCTTTCACGGGCATGTGCCTTACCATTCTTTTTTTCCATTTTGTTCGTTACTGTTCGTTGTATTTGGTCGTAGCGGACATCACATGACAGTTGGTGATGCCTTCACTCTTTTTTTTTTGTGACACAGACAAGTCAGGTCTCCGACCGAACACGCTGAGCTACCGTACCGGCATACCATCTGAGCTACCCAAGCACGACACACAGCCCGTCCTCACAGCCTTAATTCCGCCAGTACCTCGTCTCCTACCTTCCAAACTTCACAGAAACTCTCCTGCAGGCACTTTCCCTCCAAATGCAAAGGTCCCGATATCGAGTCTTGGTCCGGCACAGTTTTAATCTGCCAGGAAGTTTAAAGTGTAGCATTACAGTGGTTTACTAATCTCTCGTATTCGACCAATAAATTAGAGCGTGAGCAGATTATTATGGGTTTAGATTGGAAGCTGCCTATGAATTGATTATTTCTGCTTCCGTATACGATATATAAAAGTTAATTAACTACTTGAAAGAGGTAGAAAAACTATTACAGGAAGGGCAGCACGTAAACATGAACTTTAGGCCTCAGGGAAACCTAGAAACACGTCACACCGTTAATGAGAACAGAATGAGCATGTTTCGTAACAATAACAGGAAAGAAGCCGGGAGATGGCGCCATACAACGGCAAGTACCTCGTATATCAGGCAATAGATGGCATAGATCTATGTATGGGTCGCGCTCTCAGAGACGTGGCAGTGAAGATTTTCAAAACAGACAACACTTAGGGATAAGAGTAGGAAATGAACTAGAAACACAGATTATGTAAAATTAGATCCCTTCTCTGAAGTGGCTAGCATTTGCGGAATGGGTACCAGCAATTTGAATCCATTAACCATTCGCTTTGCATATAATGAGAACAAGGTATTGGAAATTAGAAATGACAGGAGTAATACAGCTGAAGCTAATGAAACTAATGAAATTGGAATACCCGTATTCAACGGTTGCTTGGAAGAGTTTCTTAATAGGAAGGAACGAAGTGAACACAACAGTACAGAGAATATGGTAATAATTTAAAAGAAAATGACAAATAATCTGATATACAGAAAAGTGTGTACAGAGAAACTGATGATGAATCTTCTCATGAAGGGAAGACCATAGATACTTAGGAATTGCAGGAGCTGTAAGAGAAAAGTGTGGAGGAAATATTACAAGCAATTAATGAAGATTTATGTGTACAAATAGAAGTGCAATCAGGTGATGACCACAATGGTCGTTAGTCAGTTGATAGGAATTTATGGGTGGTTGAAGATGATAGTGAATACGAGGAGCTTGTGAGAAAATTAATTGCGGTAAAAAGAGAAGAGGTGAATGAGGAGTGTTTTGATTTGTCATTAGTGGACAGATTGACAAAATAATATTGAAAAGATGGATAGTGTGTGCAATTCTGCAAATGTGTTTGTAATCTCCAAAGAGGTGGTTTTGGTAGAAGGAAGCTGTACACGATTTTCTGGAGGAAGTTGAAGTCAGTAATACTGGGGAAAAGACAGGACAACCTGTAATTAGTTTGAGGATACAAGGCGAAGTAATGCAGTGTTTAGCTGACAATGCCAATGAACTTTGTGCTGTTAGTCAGAAATTGTTACATGCTTTACCTATTAAGGAATAATTGATAGTAATGCACGTCAGATATCCAAATAATTGTAGCGGCTAGAAAAGTGAAGACGAGTGTTAAATATTAAGTTGTTACCTATTAACATAAATGGCATCAAGTTGTGTCACAACTTTCTGATAATTTCCGGTTTGAGCATTGACATACTGAGTGGAGTAGATTTCTTTAATGAATAAAAAGGAAATTTGGATTTAAATGATTCTGTGATTTTGGGCGTAAATAGGAGAGCAGCTTGTATACCATTTCCTAGGAAAAAGAACCTGAAAGATGAGGAAAGAGGCAGTATTCCTATAACCTACGCAAAAAGAGAGAAATAGGATGTAACAAGTATAGTGAAGAAGTGGGGGTGGATCCAGAATAATTAGAAACAGCCCAGAAAAAATAGAACTAGAGGTACAGAATTTGCATGAATTGTATACGAGCTGAGGATAAAGACCTCAGTGTTGCACTCTTTGCAGTACCAGGTGACTGACGATCAAGTATCAAAGTTACTGATATTATTTAATATTCTTTTCATATTGTCAGTCTTCTTCTTCGACTTCCTGAACTATTTCTATCATTCTTTATCTTCTTCACTATTGGGAAACAAGTTGAGGTATCAAGGGGTATTATACTGAAATTAATGATTGCAAATGAGAAGAAATTCAAAATAAAGAAAAGTATTAAGGAATTTCAAAGAGTAATAATGAGGTCCTTGACTACTGCATAAAGTAATTAACAAGGAAATAAAGTAAGGTAAAGATTACTAGAGGTGACATGTGAATGAAAGGATTGGAACAAGGAAATTGATTGTGAAAGGATGTGACTTATGGAAGAACAGGGTATTACTGTGTTGGTAAATAGTATGTTGTGGATCTGTGAAGTAAATGATAGCTGATGTGGTTTAGCAGGAAACTAACTAGTATATATCAACTAACCAGTTAAGGAATAAAGTGCTGTTTGTAGAAGACAGTATTGCTATGATGAAAAGTGATTAATAGGTTTTGGAATAGTGACAAAAATTAACTGGATGTGATTAATTAAAATAAACTGAGGAGTATGACAAGAGTTTTAGCGGAAGTGTGCGTGTGTGTGTGTGTGTGTGTGTGTGTGTGTGTGTGTGTGTGTGTGTAGATTTGTCATATAGAAGTTTGTCACCATAGTTAATCACACTGCTTTGACGTTATAGCATGTTTAAGTCAAGAATTTTGTAGCCTTAAGAGTGAATGTTTATGTTCTATTATTTCTCTCTTTCCAGTACCTTCTTGGTATAGACTCCAAAACTCCAAACACAAGATTAACACTCCAGAACTGGTACCAAAAGTGACTTAGGTAAAATGTTTCAAACTCCTTCCATCTGTAGCTCTATGATGCATAAACCATACATTTCATTTTCTTAACTGTCTGTTACATCACAACAACACACTCAAATGTTACAGGCTCATATGTACTACACATCAGTAACTAGTGCTAACCTCCTCAGCAAGCACGCACCTAGAGAGATGATGAATAAGCCTGGTATGGAACAGTGTTTGCAGAACAGAAGTTATGGTATTGAAATTAGAATACTAGTCCGTATCACCAACGCCGGTCGGTTCTGCAAGTTAGCAACAAGTGTTATGCTCTTTCTGGAAAAAAATCAAAAGTGATTGATTACGTAGAGCTGGGCTAATTTTCTTGCTTCAAGAGACGTTGAATGTACAGAGTCTAGTGCCCTCCTACTTCTGGTCAGTTCAAAATTAGACACTTTTACAGAGAGGGCTGGTTAAAGACAGAGGAACAGTTAAAAGAAGCGTAGAGGGACCATCTAGGGTTTTTCTCAAGATCGTTTTCGGTAGGTTCAACGAAGGGGCAGCTCGTTTCGAGGTAGAGGGCAGAGTGCTGATGTCGATATGATTCATTTTTTGAGATGGTAATCGTAAAAGGTGTTGGTGAGATCTTTGTCTCCAATTTTATCCTACAAATACGAGAATACTTCGTGACTCCCAACCACATAAGAAAATAGGCCAATAACAATATCTCACCAAATTTATATAGAGTTTTGACTAAGAAACTTATTGTTGGCACCCTCCCCCACCCTCTGCTGCTGGCATTTTCCACACTATGAAACAGTATTTGTGTCACGTCATGCAGGCGGTGTAGCAGGCCTCACGATATGTTCACATTCATATAGCACTCGCAAAGTAGGGGAGGGGGTGGTTTAACAATAAAACAGAAATTGAGAACCAGGCTGCAATATCATTAGCATCACGAGATACACACAATGAGAAGTTCTGTTGACATGTCACCGAGAGCACTAGTGTGGAACTCTAGAAGTTGGTTAAAATGCGTTAAAATTATGGAAGACGTGGTAAAACTGCAAGAATCAATGGAGAATACGTAAAAGTGAGGAAAATACAACAAATGATAGTGACAGAGCCCCGACGTCGACAATTTGCTCATTCGTCATCGACAACAGTACCGTAGAGATAATTCGTAGTTTTACTGAGTTGGTTGATAGGAAACAACGCAGAGGGAGGGAATGCAAATTATAACTTGCTGCTCAGTATAAAAATGACTGTCTTTTTCCGACACACGAATATTTAGCATAAAAGCTGCTGTTCCATATTGATATTTTTCGTCTGAAATGTATTAACACTCATATGTATAATAATTTATTTACAAGACAAACACACACTAATTTTGAGCGCTTGGAGGCTAAGATAGCACGACACAGATTGAGTTTGCTAGAAGTGGTCAGTGCCGGCATATTGCTTGCAGCAACCTCAATGGCTGCTGCTGAAGGCGCCCGACCCTCAACCCCCGTCTGGCGATTGCATGCCCTGGAGCTGCCCCTTTCCACCATGACCCGTAGACGAGGGCATTGGAATGCTGTTTGCTGTTCTTTTCCCAGATAGTTATTTTTGCCCCACTCGTGGTGAATAATAAAGTACTTCCTATTGTTCCAGGGGTCGGCACATCCTTAAAATCCATTTGATATCTGGAGACCTCAAACAGTATATCGTTGTCAACCCAGCATCAACCAAAGCGTAGCACCTACAGTGGATGGACCTCTTTGTGTACCATCAGCGACAGGCTAGAACAGACATGGAAAACCAGTGTCTCTCTCTATGCAAAGGAGGAGAGATTAGGAGGAGGGGAGGAAAGATTGGCCCTAAGCTGCTTACTCTGTAGCCACACATCGATGTTAAGACATGTACAGCTGTCGCCCCTTTCTCCTGGCGAGATCTTTTGCAGGCAGTTGTTATTACAATAATTATTCTAAATTCCCAGTGCGTATGCTGCAGTGTCATATGTTGTTTATGAGCTTTTTTCATGACAATTTTGATGTGTAATTAGAGCAATGAGGCATTTTACATCATTTGCGGTGGTGTGTGTTGGTCTTCCTACACTACTGTCACTGTTTGTTACTCTATCCCTCCTTACCATGTATCTGTGTAAAAGTTCCTCAGCAACTATACATTTGTAGATCCGTAGGAAGACACTTTTCCTACACCTCAGTGATACTTCATTGCCCTATCCCTTCATACCACATACCTGCGTAAACTTCCTCAGCGGCTGTACACTTGTAGAACGGTAGGAGATAAGTCTTCTGGCAACGGCTAAAGCACAGTTTCCCAACACTTCGGAGTGGTATTGCGGCACACAACACGGTGAACATATACACACAAACACAATCAGCAACAGAATGGATGTGGGGGGAGGTGGCAAGTGGGGCTGTGAGGGGTGGCTGTAGGACGGTTTTGAGCAGCCTCTGGTGGAGTATTGTTTACTGGAGTAGTCAGTCTTCAAACTTCAAGCCTAACATATACATACACAATCAAAAAAGTGTGGGCTTGGGAGTGGCGGAATGTGGACAACCCAGCAGCAGGTTAACACTCTCAAAAATAAATTGAATAAATAAAGGCAATATCTTATGTCCTTCCTCTCCAGCAGCTCAGCACGGACTTAGCCTTCTTCCGCGTATTCACATGTGGGGGAGGGGAGAGGGGAGGAGTGGAGTGTGTAACGAAACTGGTTCTCTACTTCTTAAAAAAAAACATTTTAAACAATAAAACATGATCTATACAAGGAATCTGATTACCCCTTTTAGTCATGAACGAAAAAAAATAAATCAGGTAATTCAGTACAATTATTATATATATATGCGACACATTAAATCACTTTAACGGGGCCAAATGGACACTTAGTCAATAGAATTCCAGTAAACCTGCAAAAGTAAAAACAAATTATTGTAGGAGCCTACATAGACATCGCGCATCTGCTAGATGCCCACGAAATACGTAATTTCGTTTTGAAGTTGACAGCCAATGAGAAAATAGGTGGTTTTCAAGCAGTGATGGCGGACAGCATCAGCTGGTAATATATGTAATTTTGTGGTAGCTAATTTTACAACACAAAAAATATGTACTCCCTCCAAAAGAAGTTACAAACATCAAAATAAAATTGAGCAGCCAAATGTCTGAAAAGAATTTTGAAAGAAAATTATTAATATAACTTTAATTTGGCGGGTTTTCAACACTGTCAACAAGACGAAATAATGGAAAGAATATTTATTGGGACTAAACGAAATTGAGATATTGCGACAGTATTTTTAAAATAGTTAATTTAACTGCAATTGTCTTTTAATTTTGAAATGAGAGAAAGCGTAATAATTTTCTTTTAATGTCTTAACTGTTGCTGCAGACAGTGCGATGACGTCAGCGGTGGTCCGCGCGGACGATGTGTGAAGTGAGCCCTGGTTCGTGACGTGAAGATAATGATAGATCCTCCTGTTTCATTAATATTCCAGTTACGGCGGTGGTCCACGTCTCCGTTGTAGTCGAATCAGCTGGCAGCACTGGCTCGATAATAATAGTTCCAGCGTGTGCGTTGTCGTTACGCGCGCGACGTTTTATTATTAAAAGTTTATTAATCACGCGGTGCCGGTAGGTCGGAATTATGCAATGTCTTTGGTATTTACCATATATATCCAGTTAATGCCAGTACTTCGCACAGTTCTTTCACCGTGTTGCTACAGGAAAACAGTCACATGTGTTTATCGCTACAACAGTCCATTAAACATCAGTTCAATTTGCGTCGTCGTCTTTAAGACAGTTTGGACGATATAATGTATGTTTCTTGATCAAATCTTTATGGTTTGTTCCACTTTCACGCAGTTCTAACAGTGTCTCCGCACGACCACAGTGTCTGATTCATGGCTAATTGTCACAAGTTCACACAGTTTGTAAAATCGTCACCGCACACATTCGATATACTTTTCAGGTTTTACTGTTCACTTAATAATGCCCGATCTCCTATTAATACAGCGGACGCACTGTAATTAATTGTTCCTCCGCGTATCACCGTCTTTAACACTGAACTTTTCACGTTTTTTTTTACCGGCCGCGTACAACAACAACAACAACAACAACAACAACAACAACTCGCACGCTCTCTATCGATAGTCGTTCGTTCGCTCTCTCGATGACACAGTACTTCTCCTAGCCTAACCAAAGATTTACAAAGCATATAAAACCAGAACATTCATATTCGTACAATATAAAATATAAAACAGTAGCAAAATGAATGATGAAACAGTATGACGTATTAACAAATAAAGAATACTTGAAATAAAGGATACATACTTACTATGACAAGGTAATGCACAAAAGAAAGAAAATATCGACTTTCGGAGAAAGCAATGTCTTCACAGGTGGTGATCTTGCCACACACACCACCACAGAGAGGAGGTGGGCATCCACTCAAGGACAGCCACAATCTTGGATAAATTTGGCAACAATGCAGATTTCACTAAAACGAACTTTGTCCCTCTGCTCTCATCCTATTTGGTCATATAAATGTGACCCCTGCAGAGACACACACCCTGGAACCATCTGTGTAAAATTTGTACCAGTCGTGCCAGCTAAGACAGATTTTCGACAGTGTAGCAGCGCTCAATTCACTCTTACATCACTGGTCTTATAAAGCACTAAGTATTTAAGAACAGAGATCGTTTTATTGAAGCAACATGACCTCTGTGAAAAGTGGTGGAATATTCTGGTGTCGAATGTTCAAGGATTTTACCATACTATTTGATATTTGTGTAGTGGTTTGGATGTATTCATCCAGTACGACTTACTCTGTCAGATTTAGTAACTGAGGTAATTCCCAATATAATGGATCATTGCTAGACGATTTGACGCCCAACATGTAACGGTGACAGAAGAGCTTTCGTCCCATGAGTGGGGAAATTTCCAGTTCGCTGTAGTGTTCGCTTTTATACGAGCAGCTGGTCTGCACACACAAAGTCGCGACACACAATGTATATGCTCTGCATAACCGGTTGAAAAATTGTTACCTTATGGTAAATAAAATGTCTGCAATAACTTAAATTACTTTAAATAATGCAACTGATTTACTACACTCACTGAAAATTGCGCAGAATCCCTCATAACGCTTTATTGGGAAGGACTGTAATTTGTGATGTAGGTTGTTTTCTACACTGTCAATATAATAAAATTCGTGTCGCTGGCGAAACTTCCCGCCAATCTGAGAGCTTCTACGAAGGCAGCAGCCTCTAATTCTTATAACTCATCTCAACGTACACACACACACACACACACACACACACACACACACACACACACACACACACACACACACACACACACTCACTGTTCAGTAGAGCAGGTACGCCTGCCAGTGGAACGCAGTGTAACTTAAACTTTACTGTAGTTCGATATCTGTGGAACTGTTTGGTCGCAGGTCAGTCAAAAGGCAGACAACGGAATTCCATGATTTTCTTAGAGACCCACGTCCTTTCTCTCGAGCAGTTATGACATACAGCAAACATAAAAAATTTAGTTACAAATAAAGATCAGTTTAAAAGGAGCCCGAAAGACTTACTAGTGGCCAACTCCTACTTCATTGACGAATTTTTTAATAGAAACAAATGATGTATTGTATATATTCATACTATTAGTATTATTTCAGCTTTAAAAAAAAATTTACATGTTCCACATCCACGAGGATCTCCTCAGCAAGGATCTATGGAACGAGAAACTAATCTAATCTCTAATCTAAATAGACTATGAACAACTCAGTAGTGCTCTATTTACCTCGTTCAGTTATTAGACTAAAATAATTTTTATTGATGCACCTCGCCTAACAGTGTCGTGACAAGTTTTTCAACCATGGATTTGTCCCAGGTGGGACAAAAAGTTCTTTGTTTGCAGATGCAAGGTGGTCTTTTCCGTCACACCATCCAAGTTCCACGAAGAAACTGTTACCTGCTGCCGGAATATATTAGTCCCAAAACCGCTGTGGGTCTCGGACTTAACTACTTGATAGCACACTTGTGTTTGTTCGAATTTGGACGCCTCAAGACTAAACATGTCATTTTCATGCAATCCATAGGAGGTATGTACACAATGTTTAATATTATGTTTGTATTACATAGTGATTGCAAGAAGTTAGTCTACTACGTAGTAGAATCGTGATGAGGATTAAGCAAACCAACCAAGGCTGGTACCAATGTTCTAATGTTCATGTGTTAGTAAGAATACAGTAAAAAGCTACTATCCCTTTATCGGGAACAAACTTGTGTCCGTTGCTCACCTACTTACTCTGAAGTAAGTAAATCCAAAAATATCTCGGCCAAATGTTTTTAAGGAAACCCAGTGGCTGGAACGACAAGGAAAGAAGTGAAGAGTATTTAATATAAACCATTTAGCGAACTTTCATATAGAAAACACTCACTGCTTGCATTACTTTCACAGGCAAACTCTCCAACACTAACAAACTGCAAAACACACTGAGACATAATACATACATCAAAAAAAGTTTTGCCTCACCCCGGTTCCCATAACTCCTGAAGACAGACGTTAACTCTGGATATTGTATCACAGACAGTCTCTTTGATTAGTCAGAGGTGTCCTTAACCCGCCCAAAGATGTAATGGCGTCGTATTTCACCAATAATTTTAATTTGTATTTAGATGACGTTTTGAGGGAATGAAGACAACGAATTATGATATTTAGTATACAGAAAAGCTTCAAAGGGAGACATTTTATCAAAAATCTTACGCTTGCTTGGTTGCGGATAACAAAGAAAACTTGCACAGAGCACCATATGAAGTTTATTAAATAAGAATGCAACATAATTTAAGCATATTGAGAAATACAGCGAAAATCATAGCGTTTCATGGCTCAAAACCCTTTAGACTCAAATACATATTGGAAAATAAAAACTATTGAACTAGTTAACACCTTCAGGTTCTTGGGCTGTGACATGATACGTCGGTGAAGTGACTGTTGAAGAACAGATTGAAAAGAGAAAGTAAAAAATGCTAAAATTTTATAAATTTGCAGCAGTTTAATGTGGACTACGGAAGTGAAAACTACAGTTAACTTCAGAACACACAGTAGTCAAAGTAGCCGAGATTCATGAGAACGGTCCAGGGAGGAACATGAAGAGGCAGATTAAAATATGAGACCATCCGGAAGAATATAGGGATATGCCACTTGGAAGGAAAAGTTAAGGAATACAGGAGTGAATGAAAGGAAGGTATAAAAAGTGCGATGGACTTACAAGGGGAGGCCGCCAATTGTGAAATTCAGATTCGATTCATACTGCGCAGAATAAAAGCTCATGGCCAGAGGTGTAATGCAGCAAAGCACCAAGATGCACTTCTCAGCCGTTGTCGAGAAAATCAAGTCAAAAGAAACCGTTGCGGTGAAATATTCTCTACGAATAACAATTTTCTACAGCGTCGTGGCGCAGCGGTAAGCGCTCGGATTAGTAATCCGATAGTCGCCGGATCGAATCTCGCGCCATGCAATTTTTTTTATTAGTTTTTTGTAATAAATGTATATATATATACTATTAATGAATTGCTTATGCATCTTGGTGAAGGCGGATCGCTCTCCAATTGTACCGCCTCCATTTTTCCGTTTGTTTAACAGGGTGTACCACAGCTCTCACGTCCGCACTGATTATATATATAAAATTCCCGGCAATCAGTTGCAACAATTATGCATATAATAGGTTGTTGAAAGTCGTTTGTCGTGGAAAAACTGGCGACTTCGAACATCATTATGTTTTCCGCAAAGTTGTATTTCACAAATGTTATTAATTGTCTTCATGATGTTAACCACGTATAGTTAACGAAAGACATAGAAACGACATTCCGAAACGAATACGTATGGCGTAAGTCAAGCATTCGAATTAGAATAGAGACCCCACGAACACAAATTTGCTGTGGCAGGTATGAAATATAAACTCCGTTACTCGCTCGTTACACTTGAAGGACAGATGTTGAATGGGCCGAAACGAGCTGCCGCATAACAGCGTAGTTGCCTGCTAACTTCGAAAGAAGGTAGATGCGGTCCCTAGCGCAACTTATAACATCGTCGAAAATCGGTGCGAACGTGAGAGCTTTGGTACACCCCGTTAAACAAACTGAAAAATGGAGGCGGTACAATTGGAGAGCGATCCGCCTTCACCAACATGCATAATCAATTCATTAATGTTTGAATTACAAAAAACTAATAATAAAGAAAAATTGCATGGCGCGAGATTCGATCAGGCGATCTTCGGTTTACGAACCCGAGCGCTTACCGCTACGCCACAACACTGTAGGAAATAATAAATCGTAGAGAGTATTTCACCGCAACGGTTTCTTTTAACTGTCGATTTTCTCGACAACGGCTGAGAAGTGCATCTTGGTGCTTTGCCACATTACACCTCTGGCCATGAGCTTTTATTATGCGCAGTATGAATCGAATCTGAATTTCACAATTGGCGGCCTCCCCTTGTTAGTCCAAAACAGCTGCTACAGTACATACCTAAATTGGTAGACGCAAGAGATTAGTGTATCAAGCAGTCGCAGCATACTCTAATGCTTGAGGGAGAAGAAAAGAAAGACTTAAAGCAAATGTGTCAAGTAG
Source organism: Schistocerca serialis cubense (assembly GCF_023864345.2). Taxonomy (NCBI): domain Eukaryota; kingdom Metazoa; phylum Arthropoda; class Insecta; order Orthoptera; family Acrididae; genus Schistocerca; species Schistocerca serialis. The sequence goes on along the minus strand of NC_064642.1, from coordinate 239,659,340 downwards.
GAAGACTGGTTATGTGGAAGCCTTCCTGTTATGATGTAGGTGTATAGGATGGCGAACTGAAGACGGGCGACCATAAGCTGTAAATCTTAGATGAGTCATTACTCAACGTAAGTTCGTTCCTGGAACTAATGGTACCAACGCGACAAGCAGGCGAACAAATAGTTATCAGTCAAAACCGAAGCTTCCTGATAAGTTCCTAGTATAATTTACGTGGAAAATAATGAAGTAGACATAGCTACTAAAACACCTTCATACCAGTCTTATTTTATAAATAGCGTAATGAGCCAATCACAAAAAGTTGTACTACTTTCAGTAAGATTGTTCGTAGAACTCGTACATTTCATTTTCTATTTTCAACCATTATGTAGGTGACGTTCAACCTACACTGACGGAAAAAAAATCGCAACACCAAGGAGTTGTGCGACATAAGCGAAAGTTGGAAGGCGTATTTCTGCATCTGAGAGGTGATGTCTACTCAGATTTTGCGACGGGCGCCTAAAGTAGCGCCACTGTACGGTTGCATATCAGGTTTGCCTTTAACACTCGTTGTAATTGTCGTGAGCGTTGGTTACCTTTGAAGTTGGACATAGTGAGTTGATGTTAGTCAAGAATACGTTTAAGTCGACAAAGACGCCATTTTTTAACACCTCACTGTGTTTAAACAAGGTCGTGTAATAGGGCTACGAGAAGCTAGATGTTCCTTCTGCAATACTGCAGAAACCCTTGGCAGAAATCGAGCCATTGTACGTGATAATTGGCAGCGGTTGTCACGAGAATGTGCGGTCGCAAGAAGACACGGCTCCCGACGGCCACGTGGCACTGCGGAGAGGGCTGGCCATTGTGTTCAGAGTGGAGCTGTGGCGCATCTTACTGCGACGGCAGCAGCAATCTGAGCAGCAGTTCCCACCAAAGTGACACAACGTACTGTTACAAATCTCACACTCAAAGGACAACTCCCAGCCAGGAGTCCTGTAGCGTGCATTCCACTGACTATGTAGTGTTTAATAAAAAAGAAAAGAGAAGAGACGAAAAGAGATTGAAAACGTGGGAAGAAATGGTGAATAAAAAGGGAGTTCTAAAATCGTTAATGACCGTGAAAAAGGGAAAGAATGAAATGCAAATCGGATTTCGTATTACAGAAAGGTTGCCGGACTTCGTGATTCGGAAAAGCTATTGTTGGGGTGGTCCTTGTGGCGTTTCTGAGCAAAAGTCAAACCAATTTCCACTACAATAATTATTTGACAGAGAACAGAGAATAACAAAATGTGATTAAAAGGGGAAATGGCGTAGATAAGAGTTCATGCTTTACCATGTTAACATGTCTTCTTTCGTGCGGCGTCCAGGTCTTCAAAAATCTCCCACTTCGTTTCTGCGTGAAAAGTAGTAGCTGCTCCGAAATCTTGCAATCGTCCAGGAATCACTAATTTATACAAATCAAAATCGTCTTGAGATTAAATGCAATGTATTTTATGTTGCTGCTTCCATCCTCTGAATTTCATAGAAATTTCCACAATACGTCTGCACATCAATAAGTTGTTTTTCCTCTTAATCAGACCAAGACTAGCTAATAAGTTTTTACGTCTGCATTAAGCTTCCGCTCTCGAGAGACAAAAGACGGATAGAAAACAAAAAAGTTACATTTTTAGTACTTTCCTTTTCTTATATACAGGGTGATTCAAAAAGAATACCACAACTTTAGGAATTTAAAACTCTGCAACGACAAAAGGCAGAGCTAAGCACTACCTGTCGGCGAATTAAGGGAGCTATAAAGTTTCATTTAGTTGTACATTTGTTCGCTTGAGGCGCTGTTGACTAGGCGTCAGCGTCAGTTGATGGTAAGATGGCGACCGCTCAACAGAAAGCTTTTTGTGTTATTGAGTACGGCAGAAGTGAATCGACGACAGTTGTTCAGCGTGCATTTCGAACGAAGTATGGTGTTAAACCTCCTGATAGGCGGTGTATTAAACGTTGGTACAAACAGTTTACAGAGAATGGGTGTTTGTGCAAAGGCAAAAGTTCTGGACGGCCGAGAACGAGTGATGAAAATGTAGCACGCATCCAGCAAGCATTTGTTCGCAGCCCAGGAAAATCGACTCGCAGGGCTAGCAGACAGCTGCAAATTCCACAATCAACTGTATGGAGAGTCCTACGAAAAAGGTTAGTTATGAAGCGTCAACTACCCGAGGCGATGGATCGGCCGCCAGGCAGCCCGTGACAGAGCACTTCATCACTGGCCTCCAAGAAGCCCTGATCTTACCCCCTGCGATTTTTTCTTGTGGGGGTATGTTAAGGATATGGTGTTTCGGCCACCTCTTCCAGCCACCATTGATGATTTGAAACGAGAAATAACAGCAGCTATCCAAACTGTTACGCCTGATATGCTACAGAGAGTGTGGAACGAGTTGGAGTATCGGGTTGATATTGCTCGAGTGTCTGGAGAGGGCCATATTGAACATCTCTGAACCTGTTTTTGAGTGAAAAAAAAACCTTTTTAAATCTTTGTAGTGATGTATAACAGAAGGTTATATTATGTTTCTTTCATTAAATACACATTTTTAAAGTTGTGGTATTCTTTTTGAATCGCCCTGTATTTTCTCTGCCGTCGCGCGCTCATACAGCTGCGACGGTATAATTTATATCTGAGGGAACGAGTGTTGCGCGGCGAAATTCAAAGTCCCACTACAACTACAAACCATCACCATTTGCGTATTAAGTGGTGACAAGCGAGAGTTCATTAGAGAGAAGGGTGGAGGTCTGTTGCCTTACCTGATGGAAGTCGGTTCTGCCTCATTGCAATTGATGGCCATGTGTTATTTAGGAGGCGGTCAATTGACCTGCATCCAACCTGTCTGCTAGAAACACTGGACTTAAACCTAAAAGTTATAGTCCGGCGTGCGATTTTGTATGACTGCAGGATTACTCTCTTTGTCATCCCACACAGCCTGACTGCAAAATTGTACGTCAGTCTAGAGATTTGACCTCCGGTACTGCCATTCATTAACAGCGTTGTAGGTGGTGTTTCCCAACAGCATAAACCTAGCCCACATACTGCTCTTCTGACACAACATACCATACAGTGTCTCGACATGGCCCGGCCTGCTCGATCACCAGATCTGTCTCGAATCGAGCACGTGTGAGACATCATCGGACAATTCCAGCGTAATCCACAAAAGTTATCCGTCCCTGCATTGACTGGCCAGGTGCCCAGGCATGGAACGCCATCCCACTGACATCCGGCGCCTGTTCGACACTCTTGCATGCTTGCATGCAACATTCTGATTGTTAATATGTTATTCATGTGACAGCATTTCACGTTTGGAGTGGCTTATCTCGCGCTTAGTTTAACCTATGATCTTGGAATGTTAATCACTTACATATGTTAGCTAAGTAAATGTATTCCCGAAATTTCATTACTCTACTTATCTTTTGGTGTTGCTATTTTTTTCGTCAGAGTATAATCATAGCGTACATATCAGGGTGAAGGGAAGGGAATACACATTTGTAAATAAATTATTGTAAATAACATTAGCCACGAATACTAATAGTCACCGCTAAGCTTCACTGCACAAGGGTATGATGTGTGGAGTGTGGCGTACTGCTCAACAATGCAGTTCCTGTATGCTATAATGAAATTGGTGTAGGTACACATGGACTGGTCTGCATACCAAATAACTTTCGTAACAATGGCTTAAGGGCTATCTGAAGTGTTATCCAATAAGAGAAAATGTGGCAGCCTGTTAACAGTTAGGGCTGTATTTATTTCTAGTTAGCCTTTGATCCAGTTGGCGCTTGACTGTAGTCAGACTAAAACTAGTTGGCAGCGGACATTTACAGCCTGATGTTAAAGTGTTGTCGCTACAAGTAGGATTACAATCTGAATGGAGACACCTAAGCTCACTGCTTTCCAGGGCGATAGAAAATCAGTTCAAAGTATCTCACATGTTACGTATAAAGTGGATGAAATTCTTGTACGATATAGATCTCTTGTGGTTCTAAGTATGTCAAAAATCAAATCTAGATTTTCAATGCGATAGGGTCCGCAATAGCGATGAATTTTTTGAAAGGTTTCTTAAAGCCTTCAGGTGCAATTTTATTTCCTGTACGATTGTACACTTTCGGACTTAGGCCATTTTCAAATATCTAAATTGGAAGTATCATACATAGGATACCTTAGTGACGCTTGTGACTTTGATGTTGGGACAAGTCATATCTGTAGATATAATAGGTACATTATAACTTACTTTATGGATTATTTTTTAGTAGTAGCTTCAGTCATATGCGTCGTTGCTCCTATGACATGTTATTCTTATAAAATAAATCATAGATGTTCACGCTATTTTAGGAGCACATTATTTTTGAGCAGTTGTCGCAGATCTCTTATATTTAACGTACTTAACACTAGGAAGATTATAGTTACTTTACAGAAATTTTTCTACTTAACCTGCATATGCTTTTGTTCTCAGTTATAGTTAATTGCCGTTCATCGCTGGTGTAAATATGACTACGTAATTTCTTTAAAATAACTTGTAAATATTTGTTCAGTTATTGTGGGAGCACGTCATTTTTGAATAGTTGGTACAAAGATCTTGTATATGAAATCCATCACAGTATTCTAATACAACAGTAGTGACAACTAAGAGTGTCGAGTAAAAACTGCTTTACGGTTGTGTGATGATTCGCAATACAGTCTTATTTATGAATGAGTGTAGCCATAGTTTTACATGCTATGCTTCCGTAATGCTTCGCCGTGGAACTGATGGAAAGCTGTCTAGGGATTTCCCATTTGGCAGGACTTTTTGCTCATTTAAAACTCTTACTGATCTTTTAGATGGATGTAAATTTCTTCCGTAACATCCTTGATTTTTCCTTTCTGTAACTTACGTAATATTTGAACTGATCCTTCTATATTAGGTATTTTGTGGTTGCTGTCTCAACTGTGCAGCAAATGTGGATGGGTTAGTGTTGCTTATTGTACTGTGTTCATTACATCGTATACTAACACATGCCGTGCAGCCTTGTATTCTTTCAATAAACATCCATAAATTAAAAGTACTTCTTCACTGCGGCTGCTTTTCTTAGAATTAAGCAATATGCAATGAGCTATTCAATTAGTTAATGTTACAACTATCTCATTAAAACTAACTTTAAAACTAAGGACGTTCTTTACATTTTGTGTGGTGTAACAACTAGCTTACTGACCTTCATTTGCAGGTGGCGTTGGTACAGCTGTAATTCAGCTTGCACGAACAGTTCCCCAAGTCACAATTTTGGGGACGGCGTCATTTTCGAAACATGTCAATCTGAGATATCTTGGCGTGAAGCGTGTATTTCGCCACGAACAAGATTATGTAAGCAACATTATGGAAGCGTACCCAGATGGAGTAGACCTAGTGATAAACAGCGCCGGTGGAGCAGATATTACGAAGTGTTTAAGTCTGCTTAAACCGTGTGGAAGGTTGGTTACCATTGGTGAGTGTACTCTCCGTAAGAAAATTAAGCTGTTAAAATAAAAATAGGACTATTGTCTCTAGTTGATGGTAGATTTGCGACTCTTATTGTTTAAAAACGTGATGTCCACGAAATTACAAAGAGCCAGTCTTGGCGGTAGGAAATCCAGTAGAACCAGGGAGTATTATATACCTTTCATTCCACCTTCTAAATATAGTTACGTACTGTCAAACGTTGTGGATAAAATATACGTTCATTTTGGTCCTGGAGCTCTAATAAGGTATTGCTATTGTGTAGCAGATTTCTGGCATTACTTGAGCGTTGCATGACTCTGTTTAGCAGTGACGATGTTTATTTAGCCATTGTTCACTTGGTGGATGTGTTTTACAACGGCATGTTACAATAATATAGACACTGTCTCTTAGTAAATAATTTCTTAACCAAGCCAGATATACAGAGTGTCACAGAAAGGGACTTGAACTGGTTGAAATTTAATAACTGAAGAAGTATTAATGATAACGTGATCTAGAAATTGTGATTACGTTGTGACTACATGGTGACCTGTTGATTGGTGTGAGTAGCCATTTGTTTGTTTTTCGTGTTCAGTTGCCAGTAACTATACTAAATAAGATGGCTAGAACCTTGTCTTCCGAGCAAATGTAGTGGATTTCAATGTTTTATTGGAAATATGCAAACGTGAAAGTGCAGAGACAATGCATGGCGGAGTTTGGTACTGCGCCACCGTCACGTGTAACAATAACAAAATTACGTGATAAGAAGAAAAAACTGTAGGGCAGGAAGAAATCAGCGGACGAAAGAGCGGTGCACGCAATGGTAAAAATTCTCACAACATCCGCAGAGAAGTCCATAGGACGAGTTGCGCGCGTGTCACGTGTCAGCACATAGTGTTCACCGCATTTTAAGAAGAGCAATGTGTAAACCGTACACTCCCAGGTTGTTCCATACGACGATGATCCAGAGAGGCGCTTCGAATTCCGTGAATGAATTTGCGATGTTGAAAAGCTGACTTACATCATTCTTTGGTGTGATGAGGCGACGTTTAAATGGAATGGAACCATAGATCACTGTGTGTACTGGCAAGAGATTATGCCCATGTTACGGAATAACAAACTGTTAATAATCTTCAAGGGTTGTCAGTGTGGCGCGGCATGTCTGTCAGAGGACTTATCGACCTCTCTCTTTTTTTTATGGAAGAATAGTGACTGGTGAAGGTACTTCACCATGATGCAGGAACGGATTGTACCGGCTGTAACGAGAACATATTTTTTTCCGAAGAAGACAGTGCACCGTCACATTATCGTCGTGACGTGTGGCAATCCCCGGATGAAATATTTTTCGAGAGGCTGACAGGCCGACGAGGAAGTGTAGAGTTTCCAAGCAGATCTTCCGATGTAACGCGATTAGATTTCTTTCCATGGGGAACTCCGAAGAACACAGTCTACTCCGGAAAGCCACGTACGCTGGATGAAAGAGCAGAGGCGACTGTGATTGCCTGTGAATCTATTGCAGTGGCAATCATAACACGTGTGTGTTGCGTCGATCTGTTCCGCAGCGTTGCACACACTATTGCTGCCGATGGAGGACGTTTTCAACAATAACAGTAAAACATCAGTGATGTCTTGACCATCTGTGTGACTTAAAAATTCATAGTTCTTATTATTTTTATTAGAATTATTAAAGTTCAAACAGCGTAAATCCTTTAGTAACGTGAAGCTGAAACGACTTACGTAATGACGATCATATCTGGTTCAAACTGCAGAAGAGTAAGGTACAACCTTTGGTAGTGATCTTAGTGTTCTTATATCTCGTTTAGAGTTCGGTATCCGTTTTTCCAAGAACGGAGCCAGGATAATTTAGTCCTCTCGGAGTAACTACCAGAGTATTCTTGTAGTACACTACTTGTGATTTGTATTCCTGCTTTGATTAATTCCGTGTAAAGTTCGTTCAGCTGTCTTTATAATGCTTAGCATTCCATTACCTCACCACTCGGGCGTAAAAGTTCATCTGGCTGAGCTCCAGAGTTTGGAGATATTTTCATTCCGCACAGATGTGGCGGGTAAAATCGGTATCCCAACCTGACAGTTACTGTAGATGTATACGTTTCTATTCGTCTGAGAAAACCATGGCTTCCTAGGGATATGGGACTGCACATGTAGTGGTTAGTGGGAGCACTGCCACATTGTCTTTCCATTCCTGTAGGATCTGATTGTTAAAGATAGAAAGTCAGATCTAGAAACGTAGGGAGACACAACATCACACCCTGCTTCTATAGTTAGTCTACAAATTCATTCCAGAGTAAGTGTTATTCTTGTTGGTCTGACTAAAATGTATGTACTAGTGTGGTAAACGTTCTCCAGGCCGAAACAACCAAATCATGGAACCTGCAATTAATCTTGGATGTAGATAAAAGTTGGGTTGTAGAAGTACATACGTGACCTGTGTCGTGGTGGTTGATTCGTTGCTGGTATATCGGGATGGAGTGCCATTTCCCTCACCTGGACGTTTTGGTTTTGGTGGTGGTGGTGGTGGTGGTGGTGGTGGTGGTGGTGGTGGGCTTGAACTGAATGGCGAACTAATTATGACAGTTGCAGAGCAGTGATTGTCGATGGTAATCTGGTTGGTGCCCTCAGTTACGTCAACAAAGGTCGCTGGAGCGTACCAGCATCAGCGGTAATCCGCCAGATCTGGCGGCGCATGTTGCGGGTGGGGTGTGTTGGTTTCAGTGCAGAAGCAGATAGTTGACGTAAAGTGGTGCGTTATCGACAAGTGTTTCTCCAACAGCAGTATTCTCGCCCCCATAGACCATAGCAGGCTGGAGTGACTGGGCATTGCCACCGAACTACGACGACGTACTTGTTGCGGTTTTCCTGTTTCGAATCTCTTCCAGAAGTTCCGCCAGAGCTGTAAGATGCCGCAACTTCGACTTTTAGGAATGCTGGGTGGCGTCTTCTGTTTTGTCAACGTCCTGAAGGAGAGTTGCTGCGTAGTGAATACATGCTTTTGCTCCATAGCGCATCAGCCTGACAGTCATTTCTTCCAGTATGACTTTATATTAATCGACATACGACTAATGAAGCCATAATATGACATTGTTTATATTTTCTTGCAACCTCGGTTTCGAGTGATACCTAAGGCTTTCGGCGAATATCTCCATCTCTATCAAGAGGAGAGTAACTTAACTCATGTTATGGTGGTATTTTACTTTTTATACTATAGGTTAACTTATAGTATAGGTTAATTTATTGACTGTCAGTTTTTATTTGTAGGTCATTGTCATTTGACTTAACATATTGTTATTTGGATATAGTGAGTGGAGCTGTGGTCGCTATAAAATGGAATGCCAAGTGCACAGATCGGGCATTTCCGACATATTCTTGAGAGTACGAAAGAGGGGTGACAGCAGCGGACGGAAAAAGCATTTGCGCCGTGTATGGGAATAGTGCCATTGGACACAGCACGACAGGAAAACGTTTCTCTCGTTTTGAGGAGGATCGTTCTGAAATTTGTGACGCTCCACGTTCAGGAAGACTTTTGGGGCTTAAAGTAGATCGTTTAAACGCATTAATCCGCAGTGATCTGCGTTATTGTAATCGAGAACTGGTAAATGTGCTGAACTGTGATCATTCCACTGTCGTGCGACATTTACATGCAATGGAGAAGATTCAAAAACCACATGTATGTGTACCACATGCTCTAAGCGAAAATTACAAAAATTAGTGGAAGGCCATTTGTGCACCTCTGCTTGCTCGTTGTAAATTGGCTCGTGGAAACAATCAACCAGTCGTATCCCGTATCGTTACTAGTTACGAGAAATGGTGTCTTTATGCTAAAATTAGGAAAAGAAAGGAACGGATGAGCCCAAACAAAGCAGCAACTCCCCCTCCAAAGAACTGCGTGCGTCCACAAAAGAAAAAATTATGCAGCTGCTGGAACAGCGACGGTGCGGTCAACTACGAATTGCTTCCCCGAGGGGGAAAGCATCACTGCTGACATTTACTGTCAACAACTGAGACGTCTTCTCAGGTCTCCCTTTGCAGTATTTTAATATGTACCGATTCAATGAGTAGTTTGCAGGCTATAGACTGATGCTGCCCTCGTCACTTTTTGATGTCTGCTATCCATGATCATCTCTCTGCCCTTGGCCGTGTCGTCTCCTCCGTTGCCTTCCTCTCTCTCTCAGATCACGTGTGTATCCCAGAGAAAGAAATGACTGACCATTTGGCTGAGAGACAGATACGTCGTGTCCATTCCCTTCCATGATTTCAGGTGCAGATATGCGGATACACATCAAATCTCTCTGCCCAAAAGTGGAATCACATGTGGTGCGCTACAGCTCTCAGTAATAAACTCCTTACAATCAAGAAGACCACTGCAATTTGGTGCTCCCCCTTCCACTCCTCTTGGAAGGAGTCCACTGCCTTACGCTGCCTACGCATCGGTCATGCTAGGCTCACCCATTGGTTTTTCTTGCCGATCGAGCCACCCCCCACAATGTGGCTGGGGTGCCAGAATGGCGGTATGCCGTATATTGGGGAAATGTCCCGTTCTTTTGGCCCTTCGCACTAAGTATAACCTTCCAGATTACTTCTCTTTAATACTTCCAGACGATTTACTGATGGTTGACGTGGTCCTCAGTTTCCTGCATCAAACTGGTTTATATTTTCAGTTATAAGACTTTACTTTACACCTAGTGCAGGAACAGGGTGATTGTGGTTGGGTTCTCTCTTCCAGTTTCATAGGTCTGGGACCCGTGGCCATTCCCTCAGTTTTCCCAGTTTTTTTTTTTTATTTGGCCTACCCTTTTATGCCTTCTACTGTGTGTGTTTTAACTTCTTCGCTTTATAGTTTGACCACTCTGACTGGATCCGCCCACTTTTAGCGAACCCTATATCTTAAGCAAGTAACTTTCGAATTGCGAGACTGATGACCTCGCCGTAGTCCCATAATCCCCATCAATCAATCAATCGATCGATCAGTAAGTCAACTGAGAAGTCTTGCAGACGCAGTTCAAGAGCAGCGACAAGGGAGACTGCGTGAAGTGATGCTACTCCGCGATAACGCCCGCCTTCAATCTGCTAGACTGACAAAAAACACTGTACAGGAGTTCGGTTCTGAAGTCATTCTGCATTTACCATGATCACCTGATCTTCCGCCCTCAGATTTCACATTTTCCGCTTTCTATCGAACGACGTACAGGGAACTTCCTTTCTGGATGAAAATGCGTTCCGAACATGCCTCGATGAGTTCTTAGCCTGAAAACCAAATGTTTTCTGCAGTCGCGGAATCGAAAAATCACCCCTGCGTTGGCGGGCTGTTGTAAATAGTGTAAGGAGAATATATTGATAATCACTAAGGTCTCTGTTACGTACATAAATTCGCAACTTATATTTATTTACATTGTTCCAGGTACAAATAGCTCAGCGAAGTACCCGAAAACTACCTTATGGGGACTAAGATCAACGTGGAATACGAAACGAATACCATCTGCAGACATAATCGGCAGGAATCACGCAATATCAGGGCTAAACGTTGGTCACTATCTCGAAAACAACCAGAAGAAAGTGCGCTCCATACTCGACCACGTCTTCCAGCTGCGGGCCGAGCGCACAATAAGACCTCGTATTCACTCCGTTTTAGATTTCGAAAGGGTGAGTTTTCACGCAACAGCGGCTAATGTGAACGTGGAAACGTTACCTGTATCTTCTGCACGTTATTCCAGGTTGGCGAGGCGCTGGCGCAGCTGTGGAGGAGGGAGAACTTGGGGAAGGTGCTGCTCGTCGTTCAGCAGGACTCTCCCCAACTGAGAGTGCGAGGAGACGACGCGCTTGCAAGCGTCGCTGGGGCGGGCCGGGGCGTCGCCACGCGGTGACCCGAGGGCGGTGGCCGCATCAAAAGTGCAGCCTGAGGTGCGAACACGGGTAGCAGCCACGCCAGGTTGTATAAAAGACGCACATAGCTGAATTGTTGACCAAGAATCTACGAGGAATCGCCTTTGAAACCTGCGAAATTAGTGACACTCACTAAAACTTGCAATATTTTATATTCCTTCTACACGTTAACAACGTTAAAACGAGTACAGTGTCTCAGTTGTGCAAAAAAGAGACACTGTAAAAATGTCGATGAGCTTTAAAAACGTCGATGAGCTTTAAAAACGTCGATGAGCTTTAAAAATGTCGATGAGCTTTAAAAATGTCGATGAGCTTTAAAAATGTCGATGAGCTTTAAAAATGTCGATGAGCTTTAAAAATGTCGATGAGCTTTAAAAATGTCGATGAGCTTTAAAAATGTCGATGAGCTTTAAAAATGTCGATGAGCTTTAAAAATGTCGATGAGCTTTAAAAATGTCGATGAGCTTTAAAAATGTCGATGAGCTTTAAAAATGTCGATGAGCTTTAAAAATGTCGATGAGCTTTAAAAATGTCGATGAGCTTTAAAAATGTCGATGAGCTTTAAAAATGTCGATGAGCTTTAAAAATGTCGATGAGCTTTAAAAATGTCGATGAGCTTTAAAAATGTCGATGAGCTTTAAAAATGTCGATGAGCTTTAAAAATCTCGATGAGCTTTAAAAATGTCGATGAGCTTTAAAAATGTCGATGAGCTTTAAAAATATATTCTGTCGCTTTTAAATGCATGCAATAAACTTGCTGTACTCAAATGGCCTAGTGTATAATAATACTCCGTCCTTCCCATCATTTTCTTATTTTTCCGCTGCAACATGGCTCTCTTTCTCTTTCTCCTCCTCCTCCTCCTCCTACGCACCCTTCTTTTTACCTTAAGACTTCACACCCGCTTACTATGTTAGTGTGTGGCAAGCACTGCTACCGAGCGAGGTGGCGCCGTGGTTAGACGCTGGACTTGCATTCGGGAGGACGACGGTTCAATCCCGCGTCCGGCCATCCTGATTTAGGTTTTCCGTGATTTCCCTAAATCGCTCCAGGCAAATGCCGGGATGGTTCCTTTCAAAGGGTACGGCCGACTTCCCTCCCCGTCCTTCTCTAATCCGATGAGACCGATGACCTCGCTGTCTGGTCTCCTTCCCCAAAACAACCAACCAACCAAGCACTGCTATGCACTTTGCTTTTATAAAATAGCACCTGATGCTCGTACATTTATAAAATAATACCTGAAGCCTGTATTTTGTAACTACATTGGCCCTAAATGCCATCAATTGCATTATAGTTAGATGAAAAGGAATGCCTTACTCAAGAGAAAATACATGTTAGTAATAACGAGCATCTTGGTTACATAACAAAACTGGTGCATAGTTTTGTCTTACTACTAAATTGAAACTTCCTGGCAGATTAAAACTGTGTCCTGGGCCGAGACTCGAACTCGGGAAGTTTCATATGAGCGCACACTCCGCTGCAAAGTGAAAATCTCATTCTGGCTTATTACTAAATTCATAAACTAACAGAAACGTACCATGTCACTGTAACGTAAAAGAAGGAAAAAATACTACTTTGTATCCTCAATGTGTTCACATCATGATAAAAATAATTAATAAAAGACATTGGTGTCACAATACGTTAACGTAGCTCTACTCTACCATTTTTCTGATCTAAATTTTATTGTATATCTGAAATGGTTATATCTAATATCCGAGTTTGGAGTATTAGATTGTATCTCTGTAAGAGGGTGTTATGAACGTGTTTCACAAGGACATATTAAACATTTAGTCAAATATCCATCTTGCCTTTTTCCTGGTAATGCCTCTGGTGATCCAAAGATGAAGTGATTCGCAGCGCTACTGATTTGTTACTATCTCTACAGCTCTTTTGACAAATGTTAACGTCAGTTGATGCTCTGTGTCATGGATGCAGGTCACAGCAACGTATTTGCTGTTAAAGGCTCCATACTGTGTGTTAAACCCTGTGTAATGGCGACGGTTCAAACCCGCGTCCGGCCATCCTAATTTAGGTTTTCCGTGATTTCCCTAAATCGCTTCAGGCAAATGCCGGGATGTTACTTCGAAAGGGCACGGTCGCCTTCCTTTCCCACGCTTCCCCAATCTGATACGACCGATGACCTCGCAATTTGTTCCCTTCCCCCGAATCAACCACCCAACCAACTGTGTGTTAATGGTTATTCAATGTGCAAACTGTCAGGCGTAATATGTATCTTTGGCATGCAGTCATACCTTGTAATTGACAACTAGTTCATCAGACCAGAAATGTTTTTTTTTTTTTAACGACGACCCGCCACGCCATGCCATGCCCTGCCATGCAGGCGGGTCAGATATATTGTAACATATAAGCAATGTTTTCAAATATATAATATCTTGTTCCTATGCCCTGCACTGTAGGACATACACGCTTTAATAATATGCAGTGCAGCATGCATTTGAGAACAGCTATAAAGCCAAAAGCATGATTGTGTGGAATAAATGAACAATCAACACATAGCACAAATTCCTTTTAAAACTATAGTAATGGAGATACAACTTTTTCCATCAAACTGATCTACTGATGTGGTAACAATTCTACTGATACAGCTAATGGAACAAAACATCTTCTGAAGAAACACGTCAGACAGTAATGACCCTACGATTTATATTAAAATATATACTGAACAAATGGGAGCTGGAAGTGAACGGGCTGCATTTTTACACCTCACTCTCAGTGCGCATTAATCTTGATTTACAGTGCGGAGGAAATCGCTATTTTGTACCAACAGTGAATGGCATTAACTAAACCTCTAGAAGGAAATTTATTTAATTATCTGTTATAGTTTAAGAATTATAACATTTTGCCTAATAAAGAATGTTATAATACTCATTCCCATGCTGGTACCATTTTCGGGTAAATAATCCGTCCAAAAGCATTCAAACTATGGGAGGCTGCTATCAACATTCGTAGGAACACATTATGCCTCCCGTTTTGTAGTTTGTAGTATGTCTGAGGAAGCATGAAACTCTTATTATACCACATAATTATTTTGTTTAAGAACAGCGGCTAAAACTAAGTGCATAATCACAAACATAGAAAATTTCTGCCATGTATTGGGCCTAATACGGAGACTATCCCATTCTTCACTTCGGAGAAATCTGGTGATCATACCTCATACCACTGTGAAGATGTATGTACCCAATGTTCTGAAAATGTAGTTCCGACTAAATAAGACCCTTCTGTGCTTCTGACTCACCGTACATGTCAGCAGCATATTCTTGCTGGCAGATTCTTCTTTGTTCTCTGCAGACGTTTAACAGGAGTCTTTTCCTTACTCTGACCTCTTTAGTAGTGGCTCCCGCAGCCCTTTCAGCTTAAACTACTCGCTGGCGTTCTGTGGAAGTCAGAGCAAACAATCGTATCCTGGTTGGGTACCTAAAAAGTCTATTACTTTTGTCCTACTGATTGCACCATCATTGAAACAGGTAACAACACCCATCACACCTATTTTGAATACTGTCCACCCACAGACAGGTGTTGAAACTCTCATTATGGTTTTGTGTGTGGCCATGTAGACATCTGCTCTGTAATTTTGTATCTGCAAGGTCCCTATGTATTGGCTTTGTTTCCATGACTGTGGCAGGCAGACAGAGAATGTTTATCGTGATATCACTCACCCAACACTTGCACTATGAAGCATCACCTTTAGGTCACAGCCCATGCTGTGGCTTCTCATAAGTAGAAATTTTGCGACACCAACTAGCCCAGTCAACTTTCCTCATATTCTCCAAATCTCCAACATTTCATCCTATTGCAGGCCCTCAATATTGTGACAATTTGTCTATTTAACACTTTGTTAGAAGACCAAAACCTCCTATATATTTTCCGCCTGAGAGTTTCTTCCCACACAAGTTTTTACACAGCGTATAGCACAACAGATCTACTAAACGAATAGTAGAGGCAATACTGACAACTTGTTTTATCTTAGAAGATACATTGAAAAACGTCATAGCATTTATAGACTAGGAGGGAAGACGTTTCACAATATCGACTGGAATGCAATATTTGAAATTCTGAAGGAGCTAATGGTAAAACACGGGACATCCCAAAGAGTAAAACAGTCAGGTAGGATGGGGGTGGGTGGGTGGGTGGGTGGGTGTGGAGGAGGAGGAGGAGGAGGAGGAGGAGGAGGAGGATTGTAAAAGTCGGGCATGGGATGAGTACAGAAAGGTGCAAAGAGAGATAGGCTTAACAATTTGTTAAGAGACGGAGCCTTGTACAGGATATAGAATAGCTTAGAGAGCTGCATTAGAGCAGTCTCCGGACTGAAAACCGGAACAGCAGCTATAAAAGTTATGCGTAAGTAATTCATTCGTGTGATTCGCAAGTATACTTGTGAACGTTCAAACATTTAACCCGTGTCAGCGTTTCTGAACAGTGTACACCAGCAGGCTCACATTATTTCACTTACTACGCAGCGCTCTCACTACCCAGTGAAGTTACGTTAGACAAGCGATATTCGCCGCTATAGGAAATGATTTACTGTGATTCAGTGGACTAATTCAATGAGTAACACGTTCTTAGAAGACACTTAGTTATTGCACACAAATTCGTTGAAATTTTACAGACTTGTGGAAATTTCATCACGCACTCTCAGGTATGCCAACTTATTTCCAGTGGGAGGCAGTGACTGAGGTAGCGCTGTGGCAAGTCCCCGGATTTTCATCCAGGAGTACGACTGTGCAAATCTCGTCCGGTAATTTAGGTTACCCGAATCTCCCTTAAGTCGCTTTTGGACATTCAGTACTGTTCCTTTGAAAATGTCACTGCTGAGTAGGTCCTCAGCGCTTCTCAACCATAGTTTGCTCCAGCCCTTAAGACCCACCGACGATAAGATCATCAAGCCGTAATCTTCCAGTTGCACACTTTGAAACAAGGACATGACATTCCTAATATTCACCATCCAAGAACTAAAGTAATACTACTGCCGAACGTATGGTGCCTGTTAATGGAGATGAATATGTAGGAACAATAATATCGCTGACCAGCGAGAGCGACGAGTGGGACACTCTGACTCAGCAGTTCGGTCCGAACCTTAAGTACATTGAAATACTAGCTGACAAACCAGGCATTGTTCGGCTATTCACTTAACACTTTTCTATTATAAACGAAAACAAAATGAGCCGTATTTTTTTTGGGAATATCCTGGACAGTTTTTGTACGTTGGGCACAGCTGTTTCGCGCGTCTCCAAAGCTATTTTTTAAACGGCTCTTCATAGCTCTATACACAGGTTTTTTTGCTGTAATCCATTGCGCTTCACAACTGAAAGCTGTCAAACCCGCCGTCATGTGTCGGCTATTACATTAGCTGAATCAGTGGAGGAGTGTCTTATTAGTGAAGAATAAATTTATTAATGGTTCATGCATGATGTAGTACTTCTCCACGTATCTCAGTGTTTGACTTCATATCTCTTAAAATACATGTCGTACAATAATGTATTTATGTAGGTACATCCAACGGCATATCTGGATACTGTCTGCAAAATGTATTGCGAACAGAGATAGTAGCAAAGAAGTAATAAATTTAAACATCACCCACAGTGCAGCAGTTATTCATATATATCTCATTTCGACGTCATATCTCGAACTATAATAGGTAGGTGCTTCTGCACCTACCCACAGAGATTGTTGCCCGACGGTAGGGATGTATGTACAAAGTTAGATTGAAATCGGTTCAGTAATTTAAGAGGAGATGAGAGAAGCACACGCACACGCACACGTACGTTTTTATAATATGTATGAATATATCATGTTGTGCTCAGTAAAAACGTTTTCGAACTCGGTAACTCTGACGTTCTTTAGCACCCGACACTATTACGCGCCGGAGTTCCCAAAATACAACGAAAAATCAAAGGTCTTTGAGTATATTCCAGTCACTGTACTACAGAATTGGAGCGAATTCATTTTATGCTTCATATCACACAAAATGCTTAATTTATTCATATGCTTATTATTGAGAACTGGGTTTATAAACGTAAATACTTAAATTTTTAATTATAATTTACGCTACAAACACAACTTTATTCAACGAAAACCGTAAACTGCTTTTGTTTCTATAGTCTAGTGGCTTCCAACCGGCAGGGCGTGCCCCCTGGGGGAGCGTAAGAGATTTATAGGAGAGCGCAGACAGCTCAAACGACAACATACACTGCCAAACAAGTCAAAAAATTTTATCCTTGCTTAGTGGGTGCATTTTTTGTAGCGTTGTAGCCTCACCTTCGCCCCGCGCGTTACCTTTATCTCTAGAGCTCCTATATAACACGCTGATAGTCCACCATGTTTTCCTCACCTCTGAGGATTCAGTAGTGTTTTCCTCGTGGGTGGCTCAATATTTTACAATATTGCTTTTAACATATTTAATATTGCCTGTATGAAGTGAACCAAACAGTAATTAATTTTATAGAGATATTTAGAATGTCCATTTCGTATAACAGAAAAATTGAAGTGTAACATTAAACGGCTCGAAACTTGCGTGATAATTTGTAAATCGTAAATGTAATGAGTTAAGAACTCGCTACCCATGTCTTCAAATCTGTCTACAGCTATTTGTTGGTTTCCCCTGTATATAGCCACATGTAAAAGTGTTTATTTTTTATTCAAAAGGAGGTACTTCAAGAAATACCGAATTTTTATTGTACAGAAGTGGAGGGAAAGTGTAGTCCCGCCTTACAATGAAACGAATATTTATTATAAGTTTCACATATCATTTAAGCAGTATTCATTTTATGTACTTAATGATAGGTTTGTTGCTTGTTGAGTTGTGGTAAAAATTTTATTCTTTAAAGGTAAAGTTACTTAAGCAGGTTTCCTCACAATCACCAATCGGCTATAAAAATATCTGAATCATTACTCGTTCTGCCGTGCCTATATAAGAAATGTGGTTTAGTATTATTCAATTTGTTTATGTATTTTTATGATAAGACGAACAAATATATCAGAAATATTCTTTCCACTTTTCCAATTGCGAAAATATCTTAGGACTCGAAAAATTTTGAGACGAACTGCTTCAGTATAGCTTTCGACTGGAAAGAAACGCAGTTTCGTACAACTGGTTTCCTGTTTATAGCTACTTTCATCAACGCAAATTTACAATACACAAGTAGGCGCCGGGTGGTTTCTAATTGTCTCTCCGGCAGCCTATGGAAATCTAAGCATGCAAGAACCATTTTGGCAATAGTTAGTGCAGTTCACAGCTGAGCAGCCATATTTACGAAGAATTCAATACATTTAATTAGAAATCTCCACTCGCATAGTGACTCGTATGTAAACAAATAAGAATATCCTATACTTTGCGGCAAAACATGGCGGACTGTTCAGCTCATGTTATAGGAGTCTTAGTTGTACCGACACAACACATTCTTCAGCCTGCGCTCTGCATACTTAACGCAGTATTACGCCTGGTGAGTTGTGTAGAAGTAAATAAGTTTTATTGGTTTTGTATGTCAAGTGAGACTGTCTGCTACAAGGTGACTCTTTTTCAATAAATGTGAATCCATCTAATTTCCAACAGCCACAGTACATTGTGTGTCACAATGTTCTCACTAAAGACTCATTGCGGTTTGTGTGTCTGGAACGTCATCCAGCAGCACCTAGCCCCGCGCCGAAAAATAAACCAACAGACTTTTTTTGTTGTAAAAAGAAATTCATTAAAACGTCTGAAACAGGACTCTACTGCAATCTTTCATGGAAAATGAGAAAGTTACTGAAGCATCATATGAAATCTGTCTTAAGAGCAAAAACCAAAGAAACCTCATATTACTGGTGAGGCGTTAATCAAGCCTTCCACTCTTAAGGCTAACATATTTGTTTTTGGAGAAGATAATCATAGACAAATGTACAAGATACATGTTTCAAACAAGTGTGAAATGTATGATAGAGAAAAGAGCCCTGAATGTGAAAGAACAGCTAGTTAAGATTGAAAAATATCCATTTTTCTTTGCTTTACAATGTGAAGATTCTACTGAACAGCTGATGAGTGTCACCAAATAGTGTACCACCGACTTGTGGACGAGATAAAAATAGTGCAAGAACAACTGCTTCCTAAAAACTTGGAAACATCAAAAAGTTCTGATGTATTTTCTGCTATTAATGAAATTTTGGTTGATAATGGTTTGTTTTGGAGCACAGTTATAGGAATGTGTTCCGATGGAACACCAGCCATGTTACGTTCACGTTCTGATTTCATAAGTATTGCCGAGAAAACGATATCCTCATCTTATTGACTCACAAAGTGATCACATACATACCCTAGCTTCTAGAACTTTTCCTGAGAATCTGAACACTGCACTGGAAGTGGCTATGATTGTAGTTGATAAAATTAAGCTTTAAAGTTTTCGAAGAATACCTATCAGACTTGTTTGAAACCCTCAATAATCTGTTTGAAACAACAAAGTAGAAACACCACGATAATGCACGCCAGTGATGTCCCTGAGGTCTTCTTGGAAAAGAAACTACGGAATCATCGGTTGGCTGTTTGCGTTAGAAACGTCATTTCCTCGATTCATTGAACTTCTGTATAGAAAACAACGCGATGCCAATGAATGGACAGTTATCAGTGGACCAGTGAAATGGCTGAAAGAAGAGATCAGATTCTATTTTCATAATTTGTTTTTGGGAGACTGTCAGTGTAAATTCGCCAGATCACCCTTCACAATTGATGTGCAGGCATTCCCGATGAAAAACAAGAGGATACTTTTGAACTGAAATATGAGTGTAAAGAACCGTATCAACAAATGGGGTTGGAAGAATTTTGGGCCAGTGCCCTTCCAGTTTATGCAGGAGTGTAAACGGAAGCCTTAACAAGTCTTCGTACAGTTCTAATTCACAACAAAACACTGCAGTCGCCTGAAAGAGTGACCGTAGATATACTCTAACTAATTTGAAATCAAACATTCAGAGGCTGTTGAAGAAATACAATTTGAACTGTCTCGATGGTAGTCTGAATTGTTCTTGTGACTATCATCGCATAAAGAAATGTTAGATGCGAAATGTTGTTCACGGGTAAACATCATTAGGTATTAAAGTAAGAAATAAAGACATTCCTACTCCGCCTACCAAATCCTTTGAAATATTAGAGTTTTGATTTACTCTGCATTTGATAACCTTATTTTTACTAAAATTGTGGATTACAGATTATCAGTTTTTCGAAAGAAACAAAAAATTAATAAATACAAACAGCATAGGGGCATGGGAAATTGTGGAATGCAAAGGAGGCAACAGGTAGAAAAGGTTGGTTACTGCTACTACGTATTAACGATCTAACGCGTATGGGCGTGGTATTATTCCTTCCTCAAAATAAACAATTTTATTCGTGCTAACATCTATAGAAGTATTAATTCCTACGTGAATCCGTTACATGAAAGAAAAAGGCATTCATCTGAATCGACGCAAATACGATGCGTCTAGACAATTTGTAACATACAGAACACAGTCAACTCAGATTTGAAAAACTGGTTCAAATGGCTCTGAGCACTATAGGACTTAACATCTGAGGCCATCAGTCCCCTAGAACTTACAACTACTTACACATAACTAGCCCAAGGACATCACACACATCCATGCCCGAGGCAGAATTCGAACCTGCGACCATAGCGATCGCGCGGGTCCACACTAAAGCGCCTAGAACCGCTCGGCCACAGTGGCCGGCAACTCACAGACTTGCTCAAGAATAAATCATAAGCCCTTTATCCTGAAGATACTTTTGAGATTCCACTCCCAATTAGCTGTTCTTAATTCGAGCGAAAGCAATTCCTCTTACTGCTTCCAACGTAAATGTTTATTTAAAATCGAAATTCTCCGAATGTTCTTCACCGATTGCTTTGAACTTTTGGGTCGGCGTTACAGTCGACTAAGCGCTCATGTTCACAAAAAAAACGACACCCAGAATGACAAGATAGGCCGTTTATATTCACAGGTAATGTACATCAGTATGCACTGGAGAAATGATTGGCATTTGAACCTTGTCGGCCCACCGGGTTATCGCGGCGAACAACAGGTACGATCTTCATATAATAAATAAATAAATAAATTTATATATATATATATTAACATGATTGTCTGTTACAAAGAATCTTATATTGCGTGAATAACTTCGTCTTCAAAGAATCTAAACAGTTCTGTGAACATTTAAACGATTTTCTGAATTTTTTGGATCCTTACAAACTGTGCAACATTTTCTTTCAATATTCCTGCTGAAAAGCATCGTGTTTGATTCAAAGTTCCGGTGTTTTTGATAAATATAATTACCGACCATTTGACCATCTTCCTCTGTGCGAATGCACAAACAGTTCCAGAACTCTTACGGGAATCGGCAGTAAAGCCGAGAGTAACGAGTATAATGGGCAGGGGCACTACGAATATAGTGCGGGACAATAAGTTGCGAATGTGGGTCTCACGGGAGGCGTTCCAGGTAAGAGTCCCTGCAGTCGCACTATTCCTGTGTGTCCTCGGTGGCTCAGATGGATTGCCGGCATGGTAGCTCAGCGTGTTCAGTCAGAGGGTTTAGCTACCCTCTGTAATAAAAACATTGAGTGAACGGATCAACGAACAACCTGAACGAGCGTCATCGGACATCGGCCACGAACAAATCCAACGAACAAATCCAACGAACAATATAGAACAAATGAGATTTAAAAAAAGGATAGAGCGCCTTCCATGTAAGCAGAAGATCCCGGGTTCGAGTCCCGGTCGGAGCACACATTTTCAACTGTCCCCGTTGACTTATATTAACGCCTGTATGCGCCAGGGGTATTCATTTCATTGTAATCATCTTCTGGATATTATGTCGACGACGCGGTGATAATGTTACGATGTCGACGGTGTGAGGACGATGGTATAGCAGGATGGTGAGAAGCTGCAAGACATCGGGTTGGAATGGCGGTCGGGGTGATGGTTGGTCAGGTGGTCAGATGCGAAGCAGTGAAGGACTCGAGGCTCGGAACTACTTAAGGCTCACAGCGCCAAGATCGTTCTCGCGACATACAAGGTATAAAAGAATGAGCAAGGATAAAACGGCTAACTACAGTGCCTATGTGAAATAAAACGGATTAGCGTTCAACTGAACCCAACTCGCTCCTGTGTGTAAACAGTTCGTGTTTGTGCATGCATTCCGGAGTGTCCAGCAAGCAATAAAGTCAGTCACAGCACAGTGAAAACAATCTACACTGATATATCTTCGCAACACCAGATACGCTGTCCAAAGTATCCACAGTTCCATTGAATAATGACACTAGAACTGTTCAGAGAAGATTGGTGCAAACACTCACATGTGTACTAGCGACTGAGCACGATGGATCACTTTGCATAGTAACACCACTCTGCCTAACCCCACAAAAACATTATCACTGTCAATCGACAACACTTCCATTTAAGTTTCATTGTCAGATAGGACACAGGCCGAAAACAACTCACAGGGACAAAGTTCACTGTCTGTATATCGCTGAAGGCGATTTCACACAATTCCGAAGAATACTGTCTAGAACAGTCACTAGTTAGCATGATACACAGTGATCGCAACAAAACACAACACATAATGTTACAGCACAATTACATGTAGAAAACAATATTTTCAAGTTTTACCTTTGCAGTCAAACAGCAACAATGTTCCTGTCTGTGATCTAATTATTACATGTATATATGCTCATAACCTGAGCAGCACGGAAAAAAATTGTCCAACGGTCTGAATGTTCAAAAAAACTAGAGCATTAGACTAAAAAAGGACAAAAGAACAGGAAAAGGGATAGGATACCCTACTCAGACGAAAGAATTCACGAAACTCACTTAATGCTAAGGCACAAAATAAGAGACTTGCAGAAAATGGAATAATCTACAGAATCAGAAAAAAAACAGTATGCAGATTATCCTGCAAGTACTAACAACCGACAAAAAAATCAAGCATGGTGTAAGTATCCAAAAATAAATCACATAGATATATCTCTACATCTGAATTGAAAGTTCACTCATTTTAGGGCACCAGTAAATGACACACAGTGGTGACGTATTATCAACACATATCACAGGAAACAAATTACGTAACTTAAATAACTACTATTTACAGATCATATAGTTACACAAATCATGACATACATAAAAAGTGCACAGAATTATTTATAGAACATTTTTAAATCCTTATGATTGTACACACCCTTTATTTTCAATGTCTGTGGTTACGCCAACAGGTATGCACCGGGATGTGGCAGTCCGTGATACATTCTTTGCCACTTATTGGTCCTCTTCTCCAGAAGTGAAGATCGGGAATGAGATGTCAATAGTACCAAATCCCCAACATTATAATATTGTCTTCTCTTTAATCCCTCGTCGTGTCTCTCCTTTCTCATAAGAGCTTTCTCATTCATGTTGAGGTAAGCATCACGAATCTTTTTCTTCCCATGAGATCCTATTTCGGGTATCTTCGGTAATGCTTGCACCCGCTCATTATTTTCTTCGGTATTTAGTTACTCCTAAACACCGAAGCGGAGCATAACCAGTAGTTGTATGCAGCAGGTTATTTACGATTGTAGTAAAGCCTTGCAACAGATCAATCCACTTGGTTTGCTTCGTTGAGCTGTGGGTTCCCATGAAACGATTTAACCCGTTTGCTGTTAGAATCGTTCTTTGCTTCCCAACAGGTGGAACAAAATCAGAAACCAATTTCTTGATAACGGATTTGCTGGTGTCTGATCGAATTGGGTACATTACATACTTAGAAAACGTATCTAAAAATCGAACCATGTATTTACTACCTGTTCTTTCCCTCGAAACTGGCCCACAGATGTCCACAGAGTTTAGATGTAAGAGCTTATGTGGAATGATGGAGTGCATCTCATCTTGTGTACGTTTGTTACAAGGCTTAGTCAGCTGACAAACTTTGCGTTTCTTCAAAACCTGCTGAATGCTTCTCCTGATATTCTGAAAGTAACAGTAGCTATCTGTCTTGCTTGCATATTTAAGTACGCAAAATGTCCCCTAACATAGTGAGTGTGCAGTATGAGCTTTCCCACGTAATCTTCTGGTATATATATATATATATATATACACCATTTATCTGAAGTATCGGACCTTCTGTAGAACAAAACAACTGCTGTGAAAAATCTTCGGAGCTGCCCCTGGTCTGGCTGGCTCAGTTTATTCAAAATTATAGACGAATGATCATCTCGTTGCTGCATGACAGACAGTTTACTACACATGTGTAAATAATATCTCCTGGATTCCAAATCTTCCATCAGCAGGATTCTATGTTGCTTCTCCTCATCCTCCACAGTGGTGGTGTTCTCCAGACCTTCAGGTAGTCTAGATAAAGCATCTGGAATCTGGTTATCTTGTCCCTTTATGTATCCAAAAATGGTTCAAATGGCTTTAAGCACTATGGGACTTAACATCTGAGGTCATCAGTCCCCTAGACTTACAACTGCTTAAACCTACGAGGGCCGTTCAGAAAGTAACCTCCGGTTGATTTAAAAAAAATACACAAAGTTGAATAAAAATATTTTAATATATACATCTTACAACTACATCTTTGCACTATTTTCTACATAGTCTCCATAGCGATTCAGGCACTTATCGTATCTCTTCACAAGCTTTGAAATTCCTTCTGCATAAAAATCACCCGCTTGTGCCTGGAGCCAGCCTGTGACCGCATCTTTGAGCTCTTCGTCGTCATCAAACCGCTGTTACCCGAGCCATTTCTTCAAATGCATGAAGAGGTGATAATCACTTGGCGCCAGGTCTGGGCAGTAAGGTGGATGGTTGATAACGTCCCACTTGAAGGACTCAAGAAGGGCCGTTGTTCTGCGAGCAGAGTGAGGACGGGCGTCATCGTGCAAAAATACGATACCGGAAGTCAGCATACCACGGCGTTTGTTCTGTATAGCCCGTCGTAACTTTTTTATTGTTTCACAGTACACGTCTTGATTAATGGTCGTACCACGTTCCATGAATTCAACCAACAACACCCCTTTGGCATCCCAAAACACTGTTGCCATCAGTTTTCTGGCAGAAAAATCTTGCGAGGCTTTTCTTGGTTTGGTAGGCGAATTTGAATGTGCCCACATCTTTGATTGTTCTTTTGTCTCAGGGTTCACGTACTTAATCCAGGTTTCGTCACCGGTCACGATTCTGTTTAACAATGGTTCTCCTTCGTCCTCATAACGTGACAGAAAGTCTAATGCAGAGGCCATTCTTTGAGTTTTGTGGTGGTCGGTAAGAATTTTGGGCACCCATCGTGCACAGAACTTACGGTAACCCAATCTTGCTGTCACTATCTCGTACAAGAGAGTCTTAGAAATCTGTGGAAAACCAGTAGACAACTCCGACATTGAGAAACGTCGATTTTCACGAACTTTTGCATCAACTGTCTGAACGAGTTCGTCAGTCACCAATGATGGTCTACCACTCCTCTCTTCATCATGAACGTTTTCTCGTCCACTTTTAAATAAACGTACCCATTCACAGACAACTCCTTCACTCATAACTCTTGGTCCGTACACGGCACAAAGCTCACGATGAATAGCTGCTGCAGAATATCCTTTGGGTGTAAAAAACCTTATGACAGCACGCACTTCACATTTGGCGGGGTTTTCTATTGCAGCACACATTTCAAACTGCCACAAAAACTAAACTAGCGCAGGCACGACGTTCACTCGACCACGGCTTGATGCCGACTGACCTGTTAAGTGCGTGAACGCACAGATGGCGTCGCTACTCCCCCCACAACCCGCACTGTGATCAATCGGAGGTTACTTTCTGAACCGCCCTCGTAACTAACCTAAGGACATCACATACATCAGTGCCCGAGGCAGGATTCTAACATGCGACAGTAGCAGCAGCAGCGCGGTTCCAGACTTCAGCGCCTAGAACCGCTCGGTCACAGTGGCCGGCATTATGTGCACAACTCCCAAATTCTATTCTTGTAAAGCCAAGTCTTCACGCGACAGACGAGCGTGAAGTAGTTTGCATTGTTGCAAGAATGTGAGAGGTTGATGATCGCAGTACAAGGTAGTGCGTGCTCCAAACAAGTAAAGTGGAATTTTCGAAACGTCCACACAACCGCCAAAGCTTTGAATTCTGTGGTTGTGTCGGAGCTCTCACAACACAACACGCGACCTGCGTAAGCTATGGGACAGAACGTTGGCTCCAGAATGAGATTTTCACTCTGCAGCGGAGTGTGCACTGATATTAAGCTTCCTGGTAGATTAAAACTGTGTGCCGGACTGAGACTCGAACTTCAGACCCTTGCCTTTCGCTGGGAAGTGCTCTACCAACTGAGCTACCCAAGCACGACTCACGATCCCTCCTCACAGCCTTACTTCCGCCAGTTGGTAGAGCACTTGCCCGTGAAAGGCAAAGGCCCCGAGTTTGAGGGTCGGTCTGACACACAGTTTTAATCTGCCAGGAAGTTTCAGAATGTTGGCTGATTATTGATGTCCTTGGTTTGAAATAAACAGCAACTTAAACCAACGCTCGATGAATCAGTCACCAAACCAAACTCCAAAGTCATATCCAGGTGGAGTAACAATTTTGCATCCGCAAGAGTGTCTTTTATAAGCTTGAATGCAACCATAGTCATTTGTCCACCTTCACGGTACGTTTTTTCGTACAAGCTGGTGTAAGGGCCCTGAATGCATCACCTGTTTGTTTAAAAGTCGCGTGTATAGGGTCATCATTCCAGTGAAAGATTTTAACTACTTCTTGTTTGATGGTGTGGGAAAATTCTTGATGGCGCCCACCTTTGCTGAAATCGTCATTATTCCCTTATTATCTATTGTACGCCCGAGTAAACTGATCCGTTAGAGTGAAAAATGAGATTTTTGCAGGTTAACTATCACACTTGCTTTACTAATTGCATTTATGACTCTGGTCAAATGTTAATGTGTCCTTCCCAAGAGGATATAGCAATGAGAATATCATCGACAAAAAGCGTAAGTTGACTAAGCAATTCAGGTCCTAAAACAGCATCCAATGCCTGGAGAAACACACCAGAGCTAACATTTAGAACCTTAAAATGATAGTTTCTCACTGCATAAACAAATGCTGTGAATTCAGGACTTTTAAGGTCACAAGTTGTAAAGAATTTCTTGCCATGAAACTTCTGTATAAGCTCGTCCGTATTCTCTGTATGAGTTGTGGACAGGAACTATAATCTTATTTATCTGTCTTGCGTCCAAAACTAGTCAAACTTTGCCCTCTGGTTTAGGTACAATCAATAAAGGACTGCAATATGGGCTTGTCGATGGCTCAATCAACTTCCTAACCAGCATTCGTTGCAATTCTTCATCGACAGATCGTCGAAGTCGCCAAGGTAGTGGATAAAAACTTTGGCAATATTTACTATGTGGGTACACCTCTAAATTACACACATAGCTTTTCACTATATCCGGTTTTTCACTAAAGACATTGATATTCTGCTGCAATAATTCTGCCAATTGTTTACGCTGCCGATCGTCCAATCAGTTAGATTCAGACGTCTTTTGAGATATAACGTCAGTTAATGTGCGTACTTGATAAACCTGTTCTGCATCTGATCTCCGACTCTTCTTGAAACACTTTACAAGCTTAATTGTTGAACTCCGACAATATCTTCCGTTGCTACAGTCTTCTCTGATCAGGTCCACACACAATTCTCATCACAATCTTAAGAGGCATAACTCACAGAGAAGTCGAATTTTACGTCCTCCTCCCGGATACTCTCAATACCCAAAATACAGGCCTCTATTAATTTATTTATTGCTAGGAACGTGCATAAAGTCGCTACATTTTCTATTCTTAATTCAGTGAAAGTCTGTATCTTTACCTTCTGTGCCCTGATACCGATTGCACCTATAACTTCACAATTACTCCCAGGAAAGACTGGTAGTTTCAGGTGTCGTGTCAGCCTCTCAAACAGTGCTGCAGAGATTGCATTCACATTTGCACCTGTATCAAGAATTACTTTAATGGTATGGCCACATACGTCTGCATATATCACCGTATACGAACGGTCATACGCTTGGCTGTACAATGCTAGACGTCATGCGTAAGTTCATTTTTTAGTCTGTCCGTCATCGCATTGGAACATAACAACTCTCTTGCTCTCTCCAGTCATTTATATTCGGAGGTTGCTGGTTAATATTTTGTGGTTGCCAGTACGGATTATTCCCGTGGAATTTCTGATTATTCTGCCTATGTTGGATGTGGTTACTTCGATTCGTGGTTTGCATCGCGTTGAATCGTTGGTCGTTAGGTTTATTTTTCGCCCAGCGAGGTTGGAACTGCACCGCATTGGCATTCGATCGTTGGCCGCCGTTCAGCTGTTGTTTGTTATGCTGAGCTTGGAAGCCTGAGCTCTGCTGCGCTCTACTATTATTATTGCTGCTCGGTCCTGGGTTATGTGCAGAGTTCTCGTTTACACTAGTCGATGACCTATTCCCATGATCTGTAGCTCTTATGTCTTCGTTTAATAGGTCGATGGTGTCGACGACAGAGAGAAAGTCTTCGTCATTGTGTTGGGAACACGCATTAGTTTTTCACATATTTCGGCAGGTAACTTTGCCTTAATAATCTTCAAAATATCTATCTGTGTGACTGGGGTATCCCAATACCTACTTTTACTCAAGTACTTCTCAAAGAACCGAACCAAATTCCCACTCTTGACTGAAAATGGTTCTGGATTATAAACCTCTTTTTTAAATCGTTGTTGAATTCCCTTAGACCAATACCTACTCAAGAAAGCTCACTCAAAATCCTCTTAGGTGCCTCACGTTTCCATAATATCCATGTACCATATACTACCTTCCCCTTGTACGTAGCCAGCGACGAAAGAAATCTTTTGGGCGTCAGCCCATGCACGGGGTGAAACACCTCTGAACACGCGAATGAAAACGACTGGGTTAACAGTTTTGTTCTCCGGACAGAAGGCTCAGAACTGCCGGTGCTTTAGGAGCTTTTCCTACACTAACATTTGGGCGTATACATTGTTGGGTGGTTGTTGTTGTGGTCTTCAGTCCTGACACTGGTTTGATGCAGCTCTCCATGCTACTCTATCCTGTGCAAGCTTTTTCATCTCCCAGTACCTACTGCAACCTACATCCTTCTGAATCTGCTTAGTGTATTCATCTCTTGGTCTCCCTCTACGATTTTTACCCTCCACGCTGCCCTCCAATACTAAATTGGTGATCCCTTGATGCCTCAGAACATGTCCTACCAACCGATCCCTTCTTCTGGTCAAGTTGTGCCACAAACTTCTATATTGCCATAAATAGGGTCAGACAGCACGTGTGCGTTTTTTGTCATAGGCGTGTGGCTACTCATCACTGACGCCGAATTCATAATATTTTGCTTCTGTTCGTCGGAAAATATGACATGTGTGTAAGAACCACTCGCTCTCATTTCCTTTATTGAATTGGAACAACCTTCAGTCGATTTTGTTATATTCTCTTTCCACTCTTCACCAAATTGTTATCTTATTGTATCACTATCAACATGGATCCTTGTGGAATCTGATACATTACCCAGTTAACCGTTTTACACAGCTTGTTGCACTTGTTCATTAACACATTGTGTTCTCTTCTATAACTGCTACAAAATCTGATTTAACAAGTTCCTATTTGGACACAAGAGAATTTATGATTGCGGTAACATCTTTTACTTCGGTTTGGATTTTAGAGATTTCCTCAGGAACTTTCTCCTGGGACAGCTTAAGATTGTTGCAAGGAATGGTCGTGTGGTTAGAGGAGCCACGTCTCTAATAGCGTGGCCACTCCCGGCGGAGGTTCGCGTCATGCCTCGGGCATGGGTGTGTGTTGTTCTTAGTATAAGTTAGTTCAAGTAGTGTGTAAGTCTAGGGACCGATGACCTCAGCAGTTTGGTCCCTTAGGAATTCACACATTTGAACGTTTTTAGTTAAAAATCTTTACACGACCCACATAGTTT
Source organism: Schistocerca serialis cubense (assembly GCF_023864345.2). NCBI lineage: Eukaryota > Metazoa > Arthropoda > Insecta > Orthoptera > Acrididae > Schistocerca > Schistocerca serialis. Next base: position 239,629,022 of record NC_064642.1, on the reverse strand, counting down.
CAAAATACTCACATAAAATCAGTACAAGTCTACATATCATTTTTTTAAATATGTATCTATAACTAATAGAAATAGGAAGACTCTGCAGAAAAGGACACTATTAGATTCCAGACTGGTAAACTTGCTGTTGCTTGCCTGCAGCCTGGACGTTCAGATGACCTGTTGAGATGAACAGCACAGCATCAGTCTACCGGCCCCTCTGTCCCCGGTGTGGTCTTAAACAAAGACAGGATACGCAACGCAGAAACGCACGCCACAGTAAATTTCTTAACAATAGCATACGTACACGAAAATGATACAAATCCCAGCAAGTTCCATAACTTTGCAAGCAGTACAATCAATTGGTCGTCACTCTGAAATGAGAACTACTACGTCATAAAGGAACAGAAGTAATTAATTACCTAACTTGACCTTTGACTTTGTCGCAGATAATACAAGTACTGCATTTAATACTCTCGTTTGATTTTTTGCCTAGATGCATACATTTTAAATTTTGTTACCTGTCTAATACAAACAGTGTGTGAAAAAATTTGACTGTAGATGAATGTTTTCTTCGTGGCTGCTGTAAGGAGAGAACGGGTTAGGTACAGGATGAGTTGGCGGTCGGAGGTTTATGTTTCTCCGGTTCTCAGAGAAACTCCAGGCAAAGTCGGAGAAAACTGCTACAACTCGTGTAGACGACTCCGTCTCTCGTGGCATTCAAAAATACTCAGTCACTGTAAGATTTTCTGGAAACACTTTCAGAATGAGAAGATTGAACAACAGTGGCACTATGATATCTTTTGACTAACAAACTGATCGCTTAGGGAACGTCTTGAACATACAAGCCGACGGCGAAATATTGCGCGTCGTTCGGACTGTGACAGTAGCAGATTCGCCCAGTATCGTTAATTTGCGAAGAAATCGCTTTGCACTGTATTGATAAACACACTAATAGTTTTTATAATGGTCCGAGGATCTAACATCGACAAAAATTCGTATACGATATTTACCTTCCTTTTCATAAGTTAAATTTTTCATTCTAGCTAATTGCAATTAAAAGTTGTATCTCCTTAGCACTTCAAAATTACTTCTACATGCAAAATTATCTGACCTCAAGGAAACACAATGTCCAGTCCGTATTCCTTATCTCCAACAATTGCAAAAAAAGGACTAGATGCTTTCTTTTCTCCTACAGCAAAGAGCGTTGTCGTCTCAATTACGGTAACGCATCATGGCTGGTACTCGCAAGCGGAATATTACAATAATATTACTTTACGCAGGGACATTACAACATACTAACATGCACCGTCCCAATACCACGTGACTTGAGCAGTAGGAGATGTTGCGGACAGATTTCTAGTTCTGCACATCTGAATGCTCACTCCATAAATATTTGTACTCTATGGGCTACACCACAGAACGCCATTCGCCGCCTACACAAGTCGATACCATCATACATGGAACAAGTTATCAAGGGCTATGCCAGACACTGTGCCTACTAGGCAACGGGACACACACTGAACCGAGGTGATGAAATACATTCCTGGAAATTGAAATAAGAACACCGTGAATTCATTGTCCCAGGAAGGGGAAACTTTATTGACACATTCCTGGGGTCAGATACATCACATGATCACACTGACAGAACCACAGGCACATAGACACAGGCAACAGAGCATGCACAATGGCGGCACTAGTACAGTGTATATCCACCTTTCGCAGCAATGCAGGCTGCTATTCTCCCATGGAGACGATCGTAGAGATGCTGGATGTAGTCCTGTGGAACGGCTTGCCATGCCATTTCCACCTGGCGCCTCAGTTGGACCAGCGCTCGTGCTGGACGCGCAGACCGCGTGAGACGACGCTTCATCCAGTCCCAAACATGCTCAATGGGGGACAGATCCGGAGATCTTGCTGACCAGGATAGTTGACTTACACCTTCTAGAGCACGTTGGGTGGCACGGGATACATGCGGACGTGCATTGTCCTGTTGGAACAGCAAGTTCCCTTGCCGGTCTAGGAATGGTAGAACGATGGGTTCGATGACGGTTTGGATGTACCGTGCACTATTCAGTGTCCCCTCGACGATCACCAGTGGTGTACGGCCAGTGTAGGAGATCGCTCCCCACACCATGATGCCGGGTGTTGGCCCTGTGTGCCTCGGTCGTATGCAGTCCTGATTGTGGCGCTCACCTGCACGGCGCCAAACACGCATACGACCATCATTGGCACCAAGGCAGAAGCGACTCTCATCGCTGAAGACGACACGTCTCCATTCGTCCCTCCATTCACGCCTGTCGCGACACCACTGGAGGCGGGGTGCACGATGTTGGGGCGTGAGCGGAAGACGGCCTAACGGTGTGCGGGACCGTAGCCCAGCTTCATGGAGGCGGTTGCGAATGGTCCTCGCCGATACCCCAGGAGCAACAGTGTCCCTAATTTGCTGGGAAGTGGCGGTGCGGTCCCCTACGGCACTGCGTAGGATCCTACGGTCTTGGCGTGCATCCGTGCGTCGCTGCGGTCCAGTCCCAGGTCGACGGGCACGTGCACCTTCCGCCGACCACTGGCGACAACATCGATGTACTGTGGAGACCTCACGCCCCACGTGTTGAGCAATTCGGCGGTACGCCGCATGCCCACTATACGCCCTCGCTCAAAGTCCGTCAACTGCACATACGGTTCACGTCCACGCTGTCGCGGCATGCTACGTTAAAGACTGCGATGGAGCTCCGTATGCCACGGCAAACTGGCTGACACTGACAACGGCGGTGCACAAATGCTGCGCAGCTAGCGCCATTCTACGGCCAACACCGCGGTTCCTGGTGTGTCCGCTGTGCCGTGCGTGTGATCATTGCTTGTACAGCCCTCTCGCAGGGTCCGGAGCAAGTACGGTGGGTCTGACACACCGGTGTCAATGTGTTCTTCTTTCCATTTCCAGGAGTGTACTAATCATTTCTGATTTCTGCAGAAGATACTAACGTACAGTCACGTTCAAAAGTATCCGAACAACCTGAATTGCATTTCGCCTGATTCGCATGCAACCCACATAACGCAGTTGTCTAGCAGGTCCTCTAATCGCTCCTCGGTACAGTCGCTTGACTACTGAAAATGGTTCCAACAAGTCACCACTAGAAAACACTGCCCTGTATCGCAATAACTCAAGATGTAAAGTTATACCACATACTACAAATATCAGGGAACACCTTATCACAGATAAGACTGTCCTTAAGGCTTGTAAGCTCACATTTATTACAATAGATGACATACCTGAAATGTTATAACTCTCATTATTACGTCAGATAGGTAATGCACGTAGTAAGTTCGTCGTATTCATGATTTCCTCTTCAGAGTAACATACCGTGCTTATTATTTAACATAAAACGACATTAAAAATTTAAGTTATTCTCGAGCAGCTAGTTCAGAATATGTATGAACTTCAAATGACACGACGAACCGTCTCGTTCTGCATATGGATTCAAACCCAGGTCATGCAGACTAAGCAAAGATTTCGTGACTGACGGAAACTAACAGTCATTCCTGACTATGCATACAGAGAGTGATATACCTCCACTTTAGACAGTATCAGTTACCAAATATCAACTTTAAATTACACAACATAAACATTTTTAACGGACAGGAATTCCTACCCACCATCTGTTGTCCGTGTTGACGAAGTACGAGAGATGTTAAATATTGCTTCTTCACAAGTAACTTACTTGAAATGCCGTGAGATAAAGCTTTGTGTTGGACAGGGATTCGAACCCAGAACCTAATCAGATTGTTATCGGAGCACAATCAACTGTGACATATCGGATTTTCTCGGCAGTAGCTAGATGTTTTAACTGAAATGATGAGACGAAACATTACTTTTTTCCTTCCCAGGACTCCAACCCGACACCTATCGCTGTTATATTCTACAGAAAACGAACGTTAAATATGGGTTTGTTACACCAGCAGCGACATGTGAGGATGTTGGAACAAGATATGATACGACGAAGAGTTCAGTGCTGACTGGGAATCGAACCCCGCACATATCGTTGTTGACTACACACAAAGAGACGTCAGCTACCGAATTTTTCTCCACCAGCATCCTTGAACTTACAGTTATCTCGAAAATATTTCTGTGTCTCACTGGGAGTCAAAAGGGTCAGATATCGTTAGTGCTGACAACGAATGAAAATACATTAAAAATCGAAATTTTTATCCACCAGCAAATAGGTGTTCTCATGCTAGAGCTTGATAATACATAATGAAGCTTTATTGCCTGGCTAGGAATCGAACCCATTCACGCGCAATGTGTGGAGATGTTGAAGAATCTGCAGTTTTGAACAAACAACAAATTGTAGACGACCTGTATTGTTACGAAGGGATCAAATTCCGCGTTAAGGGCGGTCTGAGTTGCATTCCCAGTTCAGAACGAATTTTATCGACATACAGAAGCTCAAATACAAAATGGAATAAGCGACCTGTGACCCTACATAGCGTTTGTTTCGTCACTAGAAATAAATAAGCAGTATTAGAAAGTAACTCTTCAGGCTTTCCCAGCGATCTAATGACATCTTGGGTTGTCGGGTGTTCTGCCGGATATCAGCGTCGTACTTGCACGATATTTCGGTCACGTAGCTCGAGACCTTCATCAGGTGCGACCTGAGACTGCTCCTCGAGTGGACCTGGTCCAGTATTTATGCCTATGGCCTTCCCCTTCCACCAACGGCTGCAGGCGCTTCCTCTGTGGTCCGCGCCCATTCCCTGTGACCTGCTGGAGCGTTGCTGCTCCGTTTTCCGTCCGCTGCGGTTCTAGGTGTTCCCTCTGCGGTCCGCGCCCACCAAACCCGCTCCTGGGGGTTTCATCTACGGTCTGGGGTACCAGGCGTTCCCCCTGCGGTCCGCGCCCGCTCACCACGACCTGTTGGAGTGTTGCCGCTCCGTTTTTCGTCCGCTGCGGCTCTGGATGTTCCCTCTGCGGTCCGCGCCCACCAGTCCCAGTTCTGGGTGTTCCATCTTCGGTCTGGTGCTCCTGGCAGTCACTATACCACAGGTTCCTGAAGAAGACCAAGATGAAACAAAGAAGGTGGCATATCTGCCCTATGCTGGCTCTATTTCTGCCAGAATCAGTAGGATCCTGCGAAAACACAATATCAAGTGTGTTTTCTGTCCATCCAACAAGATCGGGGGACTGCTGGGGAGTGTCAAAGACGACCTGGGGTTACGAAAACCAGGGATTTACAATATACCTTGTCAATGTGGCATGTCCTACATTGGCCAGACGACAAGAACTGTGGAGATCAGGTGCAAAGAACATCAGAGGCACACTAGATTAAGACAAGTGACTAAGTCATCCATTGCTGAACACTGTCTGGAACTAGATCATACCATGAAGTATGAGGATACCAAGATTCTAGCACACACACACAGATTTTGGGACAGTGTTATAAGAGAATCGATTGAGATTAAAATGGCTGACGATCTTGTGAATCGTGACACAGGGTACCAGCTAAGCAGAGCCTGGGATCCGGCTCTGGAATTGTTAAAGGAGCAACGGGGCCAGCTGCAACACTACACAAACAGAAGAACCAGAGACATGGAGATGGTAAACGAGCCCCTGACGGACTGCCAGGAGCACCAGACCGAAGATGGAACACCCAGAACTGGGACTGGTGGGCGCGGACCGCAGAGGGAACATCCAGAGCCGCAGCGGACGAAAAACGGAGCGGCAACGCTCCAACAGGTCGTGGTGAGCGGGCGCGGACCGCAGGGGGAACGCCTGGTACCCCAGACCGTAGATGAAACCCCCAGGAGCGGGTTTGGTGGGCGCGGACCGCAGAGGGAACACCTAGAACCGCAGCGGACGGAAAACGGAGCAGCAACGCTCCAGCAGGTCACAGGGAATGGGCGCGGACCACAGAGGAAGCGCCTGCAGCCGTTGGTGGAGGGGGAAGGCCATAGGCATAAATACTGGACCAGGTCCACTCGAGGAGCAGTCTCAGGTCGCACCTGATGAAGGTCTCGAGCTACGTGACCGAAATATCGTGCAAGTACGACGCTGATATCTGGCAGAACACCCGACAACTCAAGATGTCAGTATTAGAAAGGTTACTGTTGATAGAGTTACTACATGTCACCACACCTGACTTTATTGTGGTTCAACCTAACGTCTACTTGGTAGAGAAGGAATATCATGTTTCATGTGAATTTCATACCACAGTGCCATTATACCTTCTTCACTTGGCATAGCCAGAAGAGAATAGAATCTGTCTCTCCCCATCAAAAACCATCAACAGAAGTTGGAATCGAACCCAGATCAACCCACCAGACCACCGAATCCTTTGCTCATAATGGTGTTGCACCACACTGGATGAGCATTCTGACACACAGACTCCCTGTAATGGTTCAGTACATTCATTTGCTTGGTTGACCGAATCGCCATGAACTAGCTGCCACAGCTACCCAGTGCATACATTCGTCTCTATTTTGTAATCACCGAAATAAAATCACCTAACTGCCGCCTACACAGAACTGCCAACAGTGTAGCATGCAGAAATTTAAACAGGAAGTGTTCCTTTCCACTTGAGCTACTCTATTGCGCTGACTGTTTGTTGAAGATGTCGTGTTGTGCAAAAGAAAAGCTGTACTGTAACTCTCTGTCTCTCAGAAGTCTAGATCCAGCCATATGCATTATCACACAGCACTGTGGAATGCGGAAATCTGTAGGAATTGTTATTGTCTTCTGGAGGTGCTGTAGCCATGTGTCAGGTAGTAGCGTAATGGTAACCGTCGCCCACCGTAGATGAGATGTCGCGAGTTCGAGTACATTCACTGCTACATTTTTCAACGCAATTCTGCTGCCTGCTGAAGTTAGCGATCTAATGGAACTTTGAACATAATTCCCTTCACTTCTCAACCCAAAATAGTCGAATGTGGAAAAAGGGCTAACTTCTGCGATATTTTGTTCTTTTTAGGTTTAATAGACGGCCAGGCAGCAGATGCATCTCGAAACTTTTGTATTATGTATGTGGAGAGCGCATCGTTTCAAAATACGTCAGAAAAGTATTTTCTATATTAGGTGTCGTGTGGTAGTGGCATTTTATTCTTCTTCAAACCTTGTTTGACGGCTTTAACTCAAAGCAAGTTTTCTACATGCATGTAATCAATAAAGTGCATTTTCATTGTCAGACTGTTATAGATAATATCAGAGAATTCGCATATATCGTTGATGATTAATTTCTCTCTCATGTTTACTATTGTTTTAACTACACTAAAAGAAACCTTACGAAAATTGTGCACTGTACTGTAACAAATGAAATAAAACTACCCATGATAACCTTACGAAGAAAGTCTGTTTTAATAAAACTGAGTATCTGAACACAAATTTGCCTCCATTGACACGAATTAGTAAAATACTAGTCACTTATATTTCGATTGAGTCTGTGCTTAATTGGTATTCTGTATCATACTCAAGAGGTATGAAAATGTGCCATTTCATAAATAAAGTTATGTATTCCTAGAAACTCAAAATTCGGAACTTCCAGGCAGATTAAAACTGTGTGCCAGACCGAGACTCGAACTCGGGACCTTTGCCTTTCACGGCAAGTGCTCTAGAGCACTTGCCCACGAATGGCAAAGGTCGCCAAGTTCGAGACTCGGTCTGGCATACAGTTTTAATCTGCCAGGAAGTGTCATATCAGCGCACACTCCGCTGCAGAGTGAAAATCTCATTCAGGAAACCCAAAACTTGCTTGTCAGCAGTGGAAAGAGGCGTTACATGAAGCACAGCATTGTAAGTTTTTCACTATTGCACTATGAACCGAAAGTATTTTCTTGCGATTTCCTTATTGATGTTTGATTTGACTGCTTGCAGCTCTTTCACAGAAGGGATAAAAGAACTTGCTGTCAGCGAGACTGGAACCGCGAACCATAACAGACGCTTACTTCACAGGTTAGCACAGAACCACAGCTCTAGAGAAAAGGTTTGTGTTTTAGTTCCCTCTTACGAGGCCAATAGGGACTAGAGCTTGTAAACAGCTATTTAAAGGACGAGATTAGTTGCGATTTCCACGAGCAACAACTTTCCTGGTCTGAAAACCGTAAATTTACAATAATTTGTTACACTTCAAGCGATAATAACTCAGACTATTCAATAGATATGACAGGAAAAATCAAGTGAACTTTGAGGCTTAATTCCGTGCACACCAGGAAGTAACTCGTCGATCACATAGTTGCCAAATATACCTTGCTGTGTTGCCAAATCTCAGTTACAATACCAGCAGGAAGAATACGAACCGACGTGAGCCTGCAGCGGGCTGGGAAGTGACCATAGCTGACGACTCAAACACGCAGCTGCTATGGCCTGGAATACGTAATGCGTCTGATTCGCATTTCTGTAACTAGGTTTAGGGACTGGAGCGTAGTTACTAATAATACTCAGAACTGACTGCAAACTAAGCATCATAAATCAGTAACTCTCATAGTTGTTTTTATATTTCTTTCGTAAGTGCACTCAAAGCTAAGAAACTCATTCGCTGACGTTTTCGTGCCTCACCAGTAGTCGAGCACAACAAACAAATAAAAATGAAAAAAGAATGTGTGTGTGTGAGAGAGAGAGAAACAGAAGAGAGAGAGAGAAATAAAAAAGAATGAGACAGAGAGTAAAAAACTGTTGTAAACAAATTGAATCATGGTATTTAAAGAGACCTTTCATTAAAATGACACCTTCCACATCATTACAAAATGTCATATTCATGATCTATGGAACAAGTATTAATCTAATCTAATCCAATCTGATCCAGTCTAATCATATCATATTGCTAACCAGTCATGAACAGTCATGAATTACCGAAATTTTCACCAATATCAGTAACCAAATGTAAACTTGAAAATAAAAAACGACAGTTTTTGTAATAAACCAGGACTCCAATCAAGACCGGTAAGTAACATATGATTTTACTTAGTTAACAATTCGATTACGTGTTGGGTTCGTATCTGTGTCACAGAACTTCACATCACGCGCTTCATCTTTAAATGTATACACACTTTGTTACCTCTGAGTGGAGGTATATCAGACATCTTTCGTCGTTAGTTAACAGGGATGAAAGGGTCCTGATTGGAGTCCTGGTTTATTACAAAAACTGTCGTTTTTATTTTCAAGTTTACATTTGGTTACTGATATTGGTGAAAATTTCGGTAATTCATGACTGTTCATGACTGGTTAGCAATATGATATGATTAGACTGGATCAGATTGGATTAGATTAGATTAATACTTGTTCCATTGATCATGAATATGACATTTTGTAATGATGTGGAAGGTGTCATTTTAATGAAAGGTCTCTTTAAATACCATGATTCAATTTGTTTACAACAGTTTTTTACTCTCTGTCTCATTCTTTTTTATTTCTCTCTCTCTCTTCTGTTTCTCTCTCTCTCACACACACATTCTTTTTTCATTTTTATTTGTTTGTCGTGCTCGACTATTGGTGAGGCACGAAAACGTCAGCGAATGAGTTTCTTAGCTTTGAGTGCACTTACAAAAGAAATATAAAAACAACTATGAGAGTTACTGATTTATGATGCTTAGTTTGCAGTCAGTTCTGAGTATTATTAGTAACTACGCTCCAGTCCCTAAACCTAGTTACAGAAATGCGAATCAGACGCATTACGTATTCCAGGCCATAGCAGCAGCGTGTTTGAGTCGCCAGCTATGGTCACTTCCCAGCCCGCTGCATGCCCACATCGGTTCGTATTCTTCCTGCTGATATTGTAACTGAGATTTGGCAACACAGCAAGCTTTCATTGTGTATTACCAAGCTCTAGCATGAGAACACCTATTAGCTGGTGGATAAAAATTTCGATTTTTAATGTATTTTCATTCGTTGTCAGCACTAACGATATCTGACCCTTTTGTCTCCCAGTGAGACACAGAAATATTTTCGAGATAACTGTGAGTTCAAGGATGCTGGTGGAGAAAAATTCGGTAGTTGACGTCTCTTTGTGTGTAGTCAACAACGATATGTGCGGGGTTCGATTCTCAGTCAGCACTGAACTCTTCGTCGCATTATATCTTGTTCAAACATCCTCACATGTCGCTGCTGGTGTAACAGACCCATATTTAACGATCGTTTTCTGTAGAATATAACAGCGATAGGTGTCGGGTTGGAGTCCTGGGAAGGAAAAAAGTAATGTTTCGTCTCATCATTTCAGTTAAAACATCTAGCTACTGCCGAGAAAATCCGATATGTCACAGTTGATTGTGCTCCGATAACAATCTGATTAGGTTCTGGGTTCGAACCCTTGTCCAACACAAAGCTTTATCTCACGACATTTCAAGTAAGTTACTTGTGAAGAAGCAATATTTAACATCTCTCGTACTTCGTTAACAGGGACAATAGATGCTGGGTAGGAATTCCTGTCCGTTAAAAATGTTTACGTTATGTAATTTAAAGTTGATATTTGGTAACTGACACTGTCTAAAGTGGAGGTATATCACTCTCTGTATGCATAGTCAGGAATGACTGTTAGTTTCCGTCAGTCACGAAATCTTTGTTTAGTCTGCATGACCTTGGTTTCAATCCATATGCAGAACGAGACGGTTCGTCGTGTCATTTGAAGTTCATACATATTCTGAACTAGCTGCTCGTGAATAACTTAAATTTTTAATGTCGTTTTATGTTAAATAATAAGCACGGTATGTTACTCTGAAGAGGAAATCATGAATACGACGAACTTACTACGTGCATTACCTATCTGACGTAATAATGAGAGTTATAACATTTCAGGTATGTCATCTATTGTAATAAATGTGAGCTTACAAGCCTTAAGGACAGTCGTATCTGTGATAAGGTGTTCCCTGATATTTGTAGTATGTGGTATAACTTTACATCTTGAGGTATTGCGATACAGGGCAGTGTTTTCTGGTGGTGACTTGTTGGAACCATTTTCAATAGTCAAACGTCTGTACCGAGGAGCGATTACAGGACCTGCTAGACAGCTGCGTTAAGTGGGTTGCATGCGAATCAGGCGAAATGCAATTCAGGTCGTTCGGATACTTTTGAGCACGACTGTACATGTCATGTGAATATGAAAGTCCTATCTATAGTCCTTCAATGTCTTTCGTTGCTTCTGAATATGAGTGTACCTAATGGAGTGCAATTTTATAATATATAAACTCTTATTTAATATACACACATCACAAAAAGTTTTGCAGCACCCCAGTTCCCAGAATTCCTGAAGATAGAAGTTGTCTGTGGATATTATATCACAGATACAGTCCCTTTGACTGTTCAGAGATGTCACTAAACCCTCCCAAAGATGTAAACAATCATGCATGAGCATCACCAATTAGACGGAGTTGTATCCGACAGCCGGTTAGTTCCAGTCATTCCACCAAGAAGAAGGTACACGGCTCGTGTTGTCTGTAGTTCAACCATGCCTAGACAGTCGATACCGTATCCGCATGGTTACCTTCTGCCAGGAAGGGGTCTCAACAAGGGAAGTGTCCAGGCGTCACGGAGTGAACCAAAGCGATGTTGTTCGGACATGGAGGAGATACATAGAGACAGGAACTGTCGATGATATGCCTCGCTCAGGCCGCCCAAGGGCTACTACTGCAGTGGATGACCGCTACCTACGGATTCTGGCTCGGAGGAACCATGAAAGCAACGCCAACATGTTGAATAATGCTTTTCGTGTAGCCACAGGACGTCGTGTTACGACTCAAACTGTGCGCAATACGCTGCATGATGAACAACTTCACTTCCGACGTACATGGCGACGTCCATCTTCATGCAACGCGGTACAGATGGGCCCAAGAACATGCTGAATGGACCGCTCAGCATTGGCATCACCTTCTCTTCACCGATGAGTGCTGCATATGCCTTCAACCAGACAATCGTGGAGACTTGTTTGGAGGCAACGCGGTCAGGCTGAACGCGTTAGACACACTGTCCACCGAGTGCAGCAAAGTGCAGGCTTCATGCTGTTTTGGGGTGGCATTATGTGGGGCCGACGTACGCCGCTGGTGGTCATGGAAGGCGCTGTACGTGAATGTCGTCCTCCGGCAATAGTGCAACCATACTGGCAGCATATTGGTGAGGCATACGTCCTCGCCGGCCGGGGTGGCCGATCGGTTCTAGGCGCTACAGTCTGAAACGGCGCGATCGTTACGGTCGCAGGTTCGAATCCCGCCTCAAGCATGGATGTGTATGATGTCCTTAGGTTAGTTAGGTTTAAGTAGTTCTAAGTTCTAGGGGACTGATGACCTCAGAAGTTAAGTCCCATAGTGCTCAGAGCCATTTGAACCATACGTCCTCATGGACGACAATTCGCGCCCCCATTGTGCATATCTTGTGAATGACTTCCTTCAGGATAACGACATCGCTCGACTAGAGTGGCCAGCATGTTCTGCAGACATGAACCTTAACGAACATGCCTAGGATAGATTGAAAAGGGCCTTTTGTGGACGACTTGACCCACCAACCACTCTGAAGGATCTACACCAAGTCGCCGTTGAGGAGTGGGATAATCTGGACCAACAGTGCATTGATGAACTTGTGGATAGTATGACACGACGACTACAGGCATGCATCAACGCAAGAGGACGTGCTTCTGGGTGTTAGAGATACCGGTGTGTACAGCAATCTGGACCACCACTCTGATGGTCTCGCTGTATGGTGGGACAAGATGCAATGTGTGATTTTCAAGAGCAATAAAAAGGGCGGAAATGATGTTTATGTTGATCTTTATTCCAATTTTCTGAACAGGTTCCGGAACAAAATTTCTTTTGATGTGTGTATTATGTCTTCAGAGAGCCAAAAATAATTTAATAATACTAAAAATTTGTTTTGTTTGTTATCTGTGTTGTTTAGAAATGTGAAACACAGAATCAGATAATATGCAGTGTGCTGCACTGCCATTAATGTTCCCGAGGCCGGCCATCCTAATTTAGGTTTCCCGTGATTTCCCTAAATCGCTCCAGGCAAATGCCGGGATGGTTCCTTCGAAGGGGCATGGCCGACTTCCTTCTCTAATCCGATGAGACCGATGACCTCGCTGTTTGATCTCTTCCCCCAAACAACCCAACCCAACCCATTAATGCGGCGCGTTCACGGTTTCCCTCTCCCCCCCTCCTCGTCGCGAGAAAACGTAGCGTGGCGGTGAGGGGAAATGTCAACAGTCGCTGAGCGCTTTGGCAGTCGTTCATCACGCACCTCCTGATCGCCGAAATCTTGGTCGCCCCTGCTCTTATGGAAGCAATGGTGAGACCAACTCTTACACAGTACCAGTTACATGGAAGAAACAAAATTGGCTACATAGCGTTTCTCCCACAGCTTACCCAGGAAAACGTAAGGAAAGAAACTCTGACAAAATTATGTGTCCAGTGTAGTTTCCTCGAAACGAGAGACTCAACAGCTGGTTTAAAGCATTCATATTCGGTCATCGGAGATTTCCCGGAGGTATGTCTCACACAGGACGCTGACTAGTTATCTGTTGTCCGCACGACCAAAGTACCAATTGCTACAAGTTACCGCTGCATCTTGTACGTGTAGGCGAATTTGCCTGGAGATCTGCGAACTGCAGCCGTCATCGGTCTGCACCTATTTGCGGACTCCTTGCCGGCGAGAGACAAAGCTGTGTGCATAACAGCAGCGCAGCGGGTGGCGCAGTAAAGCCCGCGGGACACAAGACAAAGGAGCCTCTGCTCATCTGGCTGATGGCTGCAGTCTGCGTGACGCAACGTCGCGGCGTCCCGAGCCCCCTTCACGGTGTCAGCAGCAGCAGGCGACAAAGCCAGCAGGCCACCAGGGCAGGGGACTGCCGGCGGACTCCTTCTGATCGCCTCTCCATCGTATCCCATCCCGCAGTGTCTGGAAGACTACACATGGCACTAGGTTCGGCAAGTTAGAGAATCTATCACGTCTGTCATAACGTGTGCCCTGAAAAATTGTCGTGGTGACATGGCGAGTTATGACAGTACAGGTTACATCTTTATGAATGCGTGGGGTCTGTTTATTCAGACATGTAAGAAAGAACAGCCGTCACACATTCATAATGAGCCGTGTATCGACTCGTGCTACACCTTGTGTTTAAATTGCATTGGTTTTCCTTTTCTTCCCCTGACACGTTTGTTTGATATGTTGTCTGTCATTAAGTGGCTGCTTGGTTGTCTTTTCTCTCTGCTATCGATATCTGCGTTTTTGCTTCCGGGAAACTGCTATGGAGGAAGTGAGATCTTTGACCGGTGGTAACTTCGTGTGGTGGCGCGGAAGTAGGGGGTGCTCGCCCAGAGAGTGTGGTGGACACGGGAGGGCAGTGTGGCTCTCCAGCGCGAAGCAGGCGTGGTCGGTTGTACCGAGTCGCCACGTGATGTATGTCGGTTGTGTGTAACGAGCGGGGAGTTGACGGAAGAGCTCCCCGCGGGTTGGTTGTAAGCAGAATCGCCCCACGAGTAGTTGCTGTTCATTTCTCCTTGGTGGGACGTTAACAAGCTTCTTTAAGTCCTCCGTTTCAACACTGGAGTTTAAAAAGAAGGCACCTAACATGAAGGAGCGGTCACTACCCGTCCACGTTGCAGAGAAGACGTGAACTCCGGTGACAGAGCGTGTTGTCGCGTGACCGTGGCGTGTTGGGTACACTGGCGACGCGTGTGCGGTCGGATGTGTGGATCCTTGCCATCGGGGGTCGTGTACTGCATGTTCGAGCATAATTGCAAGTTACGTTAGTGGAAGGTTTAATCATTAAGTAATAAGTTTGCGTAACCAGTGTCTCTTCTGCCTTGTGGCCTCCGGCGATCGGGTTTCCTGTACCCGGCACCGGTGTAATTGAAGACAGTGATCTTTCCTCCTCCTCCTCTCGTTACTGTCCGATGGGAGGTTTAGTTTTGGCAGTTTAATTGTTTCGCTATTCTGTCGTGTGTTATGAGTAAATTCATGCTTTTTGTTGGTTGATCATGTGGTCGCTCATTCAAGACTGTGTGGTGTAATGTTTCCTTGCACAAGGTTAGCTCCAATTCTGTCAGCAAGTTAAGCCATCTTATTACAAGTTTACGCTGGCTAAAAGTCGATGCAGTGACCAGCCTGAGAGTGGCAATTGTGTTTACGGGCGTATTTAAATTGGTCAGTATTCTGCCTACCCTGAGCATCCCTGAGTGGGTGATTTGTGGCCGGCTTACACGTCCGTCATATCTGTTATGTTCTAATGATATTCCAGGACACTTTTGTTTAAAAACTTTTTAAATTCCTCCATTCCTTTATTGCCAATAATCGTGTGTTTGCTGAGACCTTTGATTTTTTTTTTTAAATGGCGGTGTTGGTAGCTTCACTACCTCACCGTACTTTATTAACAATGTTCTGTATTTACTTTATCAGCCTGTTTACTAATGTTCTTTAAATTTCTTTTTAAAACTGTTGTATTGCTATAAATTACTTGATTGCCGTTAGCGGCGTGTTTTGAAAGGCTGTTATTACCGTACTGTCAGCTTCTGTGTTGTTTTTTTTTAAAGAAATTTTTTAAATTGTGGTATTGCTATAAATTACTTGATTGCCGTTAGCGGCGTGTTTTGAAAGGATGTTATTGTCGTACTGTTAGCTTCTGTCTGTTTTTTTTTTTTAATTTAAGCTGTTGTATTGCTATAAATGACTGGATTGCCGTTTTTTAGAAGAAAATTTTAAACTGTTGCATTGCTGTAAATGACTTGATTGCCGTTAGCGGCGTGTTTTGAAAGGTTGTTGATTGCCATACTGGTGCTTCTATTTTCTTTTTTAAAGGGATTTTTTTAAATTGTTGTATTGCTATAAATGATTTGATTGCCGTTAACGGCGTGTTTAAAAGGTTATTTATTGCCGTACTGTTAGTTTCTGTAAGATATGAATAAAACATTTGTGTGTGAAAATCTCAACTCGACAGTAAACTATTAGAAATTTGGCCCCGTTTCCCAACTTGTGGTGTGGCTTGTAGTAACCGTAACCACTGTGTCAGGTCACATATAACTGATACATCTTGATGGGCTGTGCAGATGCACAATTACGTTCGGCCTCCAACGGGAATCTAAAATTAGCGAGAATGGAGATGGATGGAAAATGGGGATAAGCGGCGGCAATGTGGTCGGCCAGGGAGTGTGCAAACATAGTCCACACATTTGCGGTTAATATTGTCTCCGAGTGGCGCAGTGACTAATGCAATTGCTTAGTAAACAGGAAATCCCACTTTCGAGTTCTAGCCCGGCATACAGTTTCTTTCGTTGCCGCAGTTCCAGCATAAAATCCCAATACAGCTTAATCATCAGTTCCTTCCCTTCCCCTCCCTTTCCTTTCGTTTTCCTTTCCTTTCCCCCCCCCTCCCCCACCACCACCGCCTCCACTACCTTCACTTAACATAATACAAGGTACACCGGCAAAGTGGCCAATCCTCGTGGGTAGTACTTAACAGATGTACTGGCTCTCTGGTAGTGGTTCAAATGGCTCTAAGCACTATGGGACTTAACATCTGTGGTCATCAGTCCCCTAGAACTTAGAACTAATTAAACCTAACTAACCTAAGGACGTCACACACATCCATGCCCGAGGCAGGATTCGAACCTGCGACCGTAGCAGTCGCGCGGTTCCTGACTGAGCGCCTAGAACCGCGAGACCACCGCGGCCGGCTCTGGTAGTAGTATACAGAAGTTCATAATGTATGAATGACCTCGGAAGGAAGTGACGGATGTCCAACAGCTCCCAGTACTGAGAATCAGTCTAAGTAGGATGACCAGCAATAATGTCTCCCGATGACATCAACAATGACCCATCGTGACGCTTTTAGGGCTACGGTCTTTCAGCCTAGAGACCTCCCCACGCATGTAGAACCTAATTTAAGTCTGGAGAAAGATTATATTACCATTAGACACACCAAGCGTTCGTAGGCAGTTACTCATCCACCAGGTGTTCACAATGCAGTACGGCATTATCATCTCTCAGATGGAAGTCAGGTATCGAAACATTAGCGCGCGCGCTCGCGCGCGCGCACACACACACACACACACACACACACAAAATCACGTAGTCTGCTGCAAGTCAGCGCTGGAGGTCACATACAGGGGCAAATGTGTTCATAATGCGATACTGTCCCAGGCGATAACATATACTTTAGCATGTTCATCCATCCCAAAAACATCACCTGAGTGATAACATCTCCCAAGGGTGTGTCAGATGTACAGACGGGGGGAAACCAAAATTCGTTCCTAAGCAGAAACAGAGCCTCTGGGGTTCACACATGATGGTGAGCACCAAAATCGTCGAACTTCCATACTGCCTTCGTCTGAACATTTAAATCTAAATCTGTACTCCGCAAGCCAACTTACTGTGTGTGGCGGATGGTGCTTCGTGTACCCACTGTCGCTTTCCCTCTTTCCCGTTCCAGTTGGGAATGGTTCACGGGAAGAACCGATCGTCGGCACTCAATAATCTTTTGTGCTATTTAGTAATGTTGTTGTGCCCGATTGTAATTGTTTTTTCCTATATTTTTTCAGATTTTCAAATGTTCAGAGATGTTCAAATGTGTGTGAGTTCGTAGGCAGTTACTCCTCCACCAGGTCTTCACAATGCAGTTCGGCATTATCATCTCTCAGATGGAATTCCTAAGGGACCAAACTGCTGAGGTCATCGGTCCCTAGATTTACACATTACTTAAACTAATTTATGCTAAGAACAACACACACAATGCCCGAGAGATGACTCGAAACTCCGGCGGGAGGGCCGCTCATCCGTGACATAGCGCCTCAAACCGCGTGGCTTTCAGATGTTTCATCATCCCAGGGCAGAGATCACACTGTGAACCAACCTGATTGATTTTTATTCTAATTTTTATTACGGCTGAAATTCTGCATCCCTTGTACCATTAGCTACATTTCCTAAATGTGGATGTGAGTGAAATTGAAAACTCATGCGCATTCGTAAATTAACGTTGACTGTCTCAGTTTGGTCATTTAGCAGGGCCTGACAATGGCAGTTGGGTTTAAGTCTCCGAGGCTGCCAGTTTGTCCTTTTTTTAACACGTAGCCCCGCGGTTGGTTCCTTCAGACTCACGCGTAAGTAAAACAGTTGTTCAAATTTTAGACGTAGAGTCGGTGGGAAGCTTTGAAAACAGCAACCAGATGTTGACTGATATCTTCTGAGTGGGGGAAATTCCTGATACGACTGTAGATTCGCTTTGTCGATTGGCCAGTTCGACCCCATCAAGTTTGTTTTTCTGTCTCTGCCCACCGATTTGGGGCAGGTTGAATATTGGTTCAGATTTGGCAATCGCAGTTAGGGGAATACGAAATCCCACTGATAAATGCACTTGGAGTGTGAATTTGGAAGAGGGCTAGTCATTTTTTCATGTTAAGTAGTTTCTAGAATTGTTACATGATTTGCCAGAAGCATTTTTACGGGAATCTCGCGAGTGATAATTTGCCTATTGTTTAGCTAGATTCAGCCAAGGCCGACTTCGTTCTGTATGTGGACTCAATTCACTTCATGCATCCCGAACCCCAATAAGTTTCGTGAGCTCTTTGCGGTGCCTGTGGGCCCCAAGCTAGTGAACTTTGCCTTCCGTCATCTTTGAGTGTTTTCCATTTTCTGTAGCATTTAAGTGTTGCGGTCATCAGTTAACCTAACACTCGCTAAATATTATTGTTTAACTTTCTGGAAAACATATACCCATTAATGAATCATAGTCATAGGTATTCTCATATATTAAATGTTTACTGAAGTTGAGGAGCAAAGAACAGCTTAATTACAAACCAGAAGTTTATTCAGTAAAAAAATACAGAAAGTGAAAAGTGTTATACACAGATCAAATTACATCTGTAGGTCTCGAACTCCACTATCTTCTGAGAATTTACGTAGCTTTCCAAACAGTAAATGAAAGCATTTCATTAGTTGTAATTTATTATTCAAATGGGACACTTTGTACATACACTGAGGTGAAAAAATCATGGGATAACGATAAGCACATATACAGATGACGATATACACAAGATATAAATGGGCAGAGCATTGGCGGAGCTGTCATTGATGCTTAGGTGATGATGGCCACACCATGGGAATTAAGACTTTGAACGCAGAATAGTAGTGGAAGCTAGGTGTATGGAACATTCCATTTCGGAAATAGAGAATTCAATATTCCGAGGCCCACAGTGTCAAGAGTGTGCCGAGAATACGAAATTTCAGCCATTTCTTCTAAAGACGGGTATCGCAGTGGCCGAAGTCCTTCATTTAACTACCGGAGGTGGCGATTGCATAGTGTTGTCAGCGCTAAGCGACAAGCAGCAAAGCATGAAATAACCGCAGGTATCATTGTTGGATGTACGACGAAGCTATCCGTCATGGCCGAGTGGCGAAATTTGACGCTAATGGGTTACAGCAGCAGACTACCGAAGGGAGTGAGTTTGCTAACAGCACGACAACGCCTGCGAAGCCTCTCCTGAGCTCGTGACCATAACGGTTGGACCCTGGAAAAGTGTGGCCTGCTGAGATGAGTCCCAACTTCAATTGGTAAGAGCTGATGGTAGGTTTCGAGTGTGGCGTAGGTCCAACGAAGCCATGGACCCAAGTTGTCAACAACGTACCGTGAAAGCTGGTTGTGGCTCCAAGACGGTGTGGACTGTGTTTGCATGGAAGAATTGGATCCCGTGGTCCAATTGAACCGATCATTGATGTCAAATGGTTATGTTCGGCTACTTGGGGCCATTCATGTACTCATGTTCCGAAACAACGATGTAACTCTTTTGGATGACAGTGCGGCATCTCACTGGGCCACAACTATTCGCGATTCGTTTGAAGAACATTCTGGATAATTGTAGAGAATGTTTTGGCACCCAGATCGCCCGTCATGAATCCCATCGAATATATATATATATATAAAGATGTTATATGTCCGAAAGAACAAATACCATCTTAGTATATATATAGTTAAGGCTCACCGGCCACTTGACCATCTTCTTCTTCTGTGCGAATGCACACACTGTGCCCGAACTCTTACGGGAATCGGCAACGCGCCGCGAGTAATGTGTATAATCGGCGGGGGGCACTACGAATGTAGTGCGGGACAATATGTTGAGAATGTGGGTTTCGCGGGAGGCGTGCCAGAGATAAATCCCTGCATTCGCACTATTCTCTGTGTCCTCGGTAGCTCAGATGGATAGAGCGTCTGCCATGTAAGCAGGAGATCCCGGGTTCGAGTCCCGGTCGGGGCACACATTTTCATCTGTCCCCGTCGACGTATGTCAACGCCTGTAAGCAGCTGAGGGTGTTCATTTAATTGTAATACCATCGAATATTTATAGGACAATAATGGACACTCTTTGTATTTACCTGTCCATTGTTTGAGAAGGGACATTAATCGCTGAAAACAACATTGGAGAAGTTGTAATTCGTGAGGATTTACTGCTGTGCCCACTGGCAGAGTTGTAAATGATTCTGGAAATCATTCCCAGGCGATTTCTGGTGTCAGTGAGCATGATAAGGGTGGAACTGGTGACATGCTGGAATGCCATGTACACTTATAGGAAAGCAATCTCCTGTTCGGGCCGTCGTGTACTCAGGTCTGGGTTCATTACAACAGAAACGAGAACAGTAACTTTGGCGGCTTCGTCTGTGTAAATTCTGCGACGACTGTGTCGCCTGAGGTTGAAACTTTCCATTCCCTAAAATACCACAAGACAATAAAATGTCCCTCGGGAAGTAGTTTCTTATCAGGATATCACTTCTGTGGAATTTCTGTCTTAATAGTTTTACGCCTACCTTCAATCACTATAAAAATAGTGATGATGCAGTTCTTAATCAAGCACTGCCAGTAATGTGTACAACAGATCGTTTTAAGCGTACTACAGTACTGTTCTAACTTATTGTTATTTATTTATTGAGGTTTTGCTCTTTTCAAAGTTTTTTTCCTCATAACAAATACCCAGACATTATTACATCTGTTGCATAAGATCTTAATTTATCTTCTCAGTACGTCTTCCAGGTGTTTCGATCTTTGGTATCTTCTTCCTCTGCACCAAGGCTTCTCATTCTTAATTCTGCATTTTGGGCCCAGGTGATCATAGGGCGTCCTTTTCTCTTCTTTCCCTCTGGTTCCCAATCCAGGATCCTCTTCGGTTTTCTGGCTTCCCCCATTCTTCTCATATGGCCGTACCACTGTAACTTCCTTCTATCCATCACTTCATGTATTTTTTTCTCTTACTTCCATTCTCTTGTTATTTCGTCGTTTCTTATTTTCTCTTTTCTAGAAATTCTTACAGACCTTCTCCAGAAGTCCATTTCTACTGCTTGCAATTTTTTATGTGTTTCAGATTTTAGTCCGTGTCTCTACTCCGTGCGTGACTATATTCTCTAGTATCGATTTATATATAATTTTTTGGCTCGGTTTATTACATTTCTACTACATAAGATTGAGTTGACCACCCCAGTGACCTTCCTTCCATCGCTAATTCTTTTATTAACTTCGACCTTTGATTTTCTCTACATCTCGGAAACTGAGTCCAAATTATAGAAAGTACTGAGCTTAATTCTCTTTCCCTCTATGTGTAAGTCATGTGGACCATTAGTAAGATATTCTGTGTTATGATAATTAATCTTCAATGCTCAGTTTCTGTATTCCACTGCTAATTGATTACATGTATAAGTTGTATCCTTCCCTTTTAGTGCTATAACTATTTGATCATCAGTAAATAGTTGGTAATGTAAAAATACTCCATCTAATTTCCAGCCCCCAACCTACAGGATTTACGATACTATGTCTTAAAGTCATTTTAAATAATGTTGGTGACGTGGGGTAGCCTTGTAATAGAACCTTGTTTGTTCTAAATTTCTGTGAAACTGTATTTCCGACTTTCGCTTGACATATGTTATCCTTTTATATTTCTAATATTACTTTAATTAAAGGACCCTTTATGTTCTCCAAATGTAATGCTCTCCAGCATAGTTCTCTCGGGAAAGTACTATATGCTTTTTGTAAATCTACGAAAATTAATCCGATGTTTTCTGATTTTTCCCTATGATTCTCTAAGATCTGTCCCAATGTGAAAATATGGTCTGTGTATGATCTACCAGCTGCGAAGCCACATTGTTCTTCCCGGGATTGAAAATTTTTTTCAAGCTTGTTTTTAATTATTTTCCCGAAAATTCTCGTTAATATGTTTATTACACAAATTCCTCGATAGTTCGAACATTTTGCGGTCCCGTTTCTTAAATATGATATTGACATATCCTAGCTTCATTTCCTTGGCAATTAAATCTCCATGTAACATTTTTAATAACACTGTTATTACGTTCACAATTTTGTCACCACCATATTTTAAGAACACCACATTGATACTGGAGTGATTTACCATTCATCCCTGTTCTTAATACCTTACTCATCTCGACTTCTAAAATGTGGATCTCCTTTCCTTACCGTTCCTTTTCTTACACTGTTCTTGCTTCAAGATTTTCTTCTCTATCATCATTTAATAATTTCCGGAAATATCCCTCCCATTCCTTTGGTGTAATCAGTTGAAGATTGGTTTTTGCTTTCATCTCTTATCGATACTCTTTTAATACTGACCAGTGTATTGTAAACAAGGAAATATTATCGCAATTATTTTCCTGCTAACTTACATTGCCCTTTCTATTTTCTCTTCATTGATGTACGTTGTAGTCAGACCTTAAACTGAAGCCGGTTGGATGAACGATCCTGTGCACTTTCCTTGTTTTTCCATTTGTTTACTGTCATCTGCAGCAAGTGGAACGAGTTACGGTATCCTGAGTACCTTCACTGTACGCTGATACATGAGAGTGAAAGTCAGTTTCGTGTTATGTTTTTAATAACGTCCTCTTTACGTAAATGATACACTGTGATCAGTTTTTGAACAGGTCTTCAGGAGAGGAAGTAAATTACCAAGTAAAAAATGTTGGGTGCTATTTAAGAAAGACGTACTGCTGATAATGCCTTAGTCACAACTAAAGATACAAAAAAAGGCAGTTGTGCTACTTAATGTTCATGTAATAGCTAAAAGTTTGCTTGATAAATTTTTATTTTGCTTCTGGACAAAAAGTTATTTGGACTCTTCAAGATTAAAGGGACATCCCGTATATCCTAAGATGTGACCTTATATTCCAGATGGCAGAGATCTGGACATGCCATTGTTGGCTGCGCAGGTGAATCGACCTGCGCAGATGTGGACCAGCAGGCCATGTGACGGACTCCTCATGAACGTCTCCACTGAAGTGTGTAAACTTCCAAACTGATCATATCGCATTCTCCGAGGAGCGGAAAATTTAACAGCGGAATGTAGCCGGGATATTCTTGCAAAGTAATAATGAAAAATAATGAAAATTTTTACAGTCCATCAAACAACAAGTCTGACAATCAACACGCAACATAAATTTTCTATATTTTCTAGTTACAGACTCGATCTTTTCAATAACGTTACCAACGAAAGCGGGATCAGCGACCATTATGCTATTCCAGGAACAATGGTTACCAAAGGCAAACATTTCACCAAGAAAGCTTGGAGAGCATTTGTGTTTGGTCGTAAGATGGATTCAGAACACTTAACTGAGATCGGGTAAATGGAAAACAATCGCAGATAAAATTGAAAGAAGCTATAAACCGCCGTCTGGTTAAGAACCTTCTAAGTAAAGTAATAAAAAGACAAGTGCGTAGCCTGCTTTAACTGTGATGTTCGCATATTGTTATGGAAAAGACTACTTTACTCTCGTCTCTAAAGAGACTGCATGGATACTGACAGAGAAAAGTTAGTAACAAGTCGTGCCATGTGCAGGAGGAGCCATTTATGAAGCTTACAATAAGTTCTGACCATGGTGAAAAATTTATCGTAAAATCCTAGGAAGTTCTGACTATACAATGGGAGGATCTAAACTTTCCATTCATTTTTTCGTTGATCCGTTTGTTGTCGTCATTGGAGACAGCAGATATAAAGTAGAAATGTTAGATACTGCATTTTAAAATTTATTCACGCAAGAAGATACTATGGTACTAATGTTAACCATCTCACAGATTCAGAAATGAGAGATATCAATATTAGCACCACCGATAATGGAAAACAATCAAGACTACTTAAACAAAACAAGGAGCAAAGCCCTGACACCACTCATGTTAGATTATACATTGAATACGCCAGTGAATTAGCTACTTCCCTTCCTCTTATTTATCGGGAACCTCCTGAAAAGCGAAAACGCCAAGTGTAACTGGGAAAGAGTGCGAATACTCCTGTTTTCAAAAAGGGTAAAAGATCAGACGCACAGAATTAGACTCACTACCGTATGCCATTAGGTATTTATGCAACTACACTTCAAAACTTTTTTTATCAGCTACCAGTTTGGGAATAGAAATTCGTCCACAAAATATAAAGGAGAAGTTATTTTAGATCAGATTTAAAACGTGCTTTGTTATGTGTCAGACAATTTATGTTGATGGATAACTGGTAAAAGAAACTTCGGTACTGTATATTGAATTCCTTTCTGAGCCACTGACAGCTTAAATAATGGGATAATGAGTAATAAAGGATATTCTTTCCGCTAGTGTTGTAGGTGTAGACATCACTGTTCTTCTCAAATTGTGAAGGATTGTTTATGATGAATATCATTAGCTGATATATGTATTGTGATGATGCGAGTAAAATGCGTTAGTGCTTGAAAAGATAGGTACGTGACGACTTCGGGTGACCACCACATATTGTTGTAAATGGTTGCTCTTAGGCAATCGGTACGTTCTTTCTAAGTGATGAGTTGCGCTAGATAATTATTCCATAAGATATTATTGAGCGGAAATATGCAAAATATATCAGGAATTGAATGGTTTGTTTCGAAGACTAGAAATTATACGATGAGCAAATTGTATGAGGAGGTCAGGGATACGCTTCTTCCAGTTCACGTTTTATCATTATGCCAGTCAATAATTTGGAGCATTCTAACTACATCAATTTCCGGTATGACTGTTCGTTGTACTGTTGTGCATAATTGAATGTAATGCGTTTTGTTAAAATTTAGGGAGAGTCGTACGATGCTAGAGCAACTTCTGAGCTCAAACATTATGGCACTCATGGAGGAAATATTCTTTGTAAGAACCAGCAAGAATTAAAAAAAAAGTCTATTGTGGGACACAGCCTGCTTTGTTCACACACGACAGCTTGCAAACAACAGATGTAGCTGAACAGGTAAAATCCACCTTGACAGATTTCCGAAAACACTGCACCACATCGTCGACTGCACTCATACAGGATACTTTGCAATTATGTGACTGGCTCTGAGAACCCAATACGTTATACTGGACACCGACTAATCCGCAGAAACGGGAGCAACATCTGGTGTGTTCCAATCTATCTTTAAATTTGGATAGATGTCAGCGAACAGTATCTGATTACAAGTTTAGTCGTGAAAATATTCAGTACGTTGCGTCGTATAAGTATTCACAGGTAATACAGGAAGTGAATGAAATCCGAAGGTCACGTCAAATCAGCATTGGGAAAGGCGAGAGTGATACTTATTTTTGTTAAAGGGTTCTGGCGGAGTGCAATGCCCTTTTAAAAGAACTCACGCTAGTGCCGCCGGTTCTAGAGGGTTGTTGCAGGACTAGGAGTCCTTGTCAAGCAGGCATGACATGATGTCTAACGAATTCAGAGACGCTCTGATAAGGTTACAACAGGTCAACACACGAGGTGTGCGTGAGAAAAGTAATGAGACTATTTTTTTATGTACCAGAGCTTTTATTTTTTCAAACAACAATATTGTCGCCTACAAAGTATTTCCCTACGGCATCTATACACCGAGGGTGTCGTTGTCCCTGCCCTTGGTAACAGCGCTGGAAGGCTTCAATTGGAACAGCCTTTAACATGTCGGTCATTCTTTTGAGTGTTCACTAGAGTCTCAAAATGTCATCCTTTTAAGACGTTTTTCAGTTTCAGGAAAAGCACGAAGTCACCAGGGCTCAGATCAGGTGAAGAGGGGCGCTTTGGAACAACAGGAATGCTTTTGATGTCAAAAATTCCGTAATGGAAGTGGCAGCGTGACAGATTTGTAATGATACAGCATCCACTTGTCTGCACTGTCCGGTCTCGCTCAATTCATCATATCCCTGAGCCTTTCAAAGAGATTTCTGTAAAATACTTGACTGACAGTTTGTCCTGGGGGAACAAATTCTTTATGCTCGATATCCCTACTGGCAAAAAAGCAAATCATTACTCTTTTGATTTTTGAGTTGCTGATTCGAGTTTTTTCGGCTGTGGAGATGTCTAGTGCATCGCTCCTCATTCGTAGATTTGTCTCAGGATCGTACTCAAAAACCCAGGATTCATCACTTTTGATCACATGACTGAACCATTCATGGTCATGACAATCCTCTCCAGAAGATCAACGCACACGTTTTTTCTATTGTCCTTCGGTTTAGTTGTGAGGCTTCATTTTGGCACAAACGCTTCGCATCTGCAAAACTTCCGTCAAAATTTGACGCACAGTGAAAGTGTTTAACAGTTCATCCATCATCCTTATTGTTAAACCGGTCTGACCATATAAGAGCACGCACACGTTCGACGTCTTCGCCGGTTTTTGAAGTTTGAAGGATCCCATAGCGGAGGTTCTTCATCAACGTGTTGTCGGCCTTCCAAAAATGATTTGTGCCAGCAAAAAACTTGTGCTCTTGGTAGGGAATGTTTCCAACATGCCTGTTTCAACTTTTCGAAGCTCATACTCGTGGATTCTCAAAGTTTAACAGACAATGTGGTGGCATAACGTTGCTCTAAATTCCGCTGTTCCATTTTCTTAACACACAGCAACACAACTTCACAGAGGGCGCTCTCAAAAATCAAGTGATGGCTCTGCGAGGCTGAAACTCGGACTGAGTATCTGGAAGAGAAGAACACACAGGTCTACACAAGTAGAACAAAACAGCGTTGCCAGGTCGCTCGCAGTATTGTCAGTCCCACTACTTTTCTCGCACACCCCATACAGCCCATGCGACAGTGTAACATAAGTCCTCAAGGAACTTGAATGGAAATGCTTGGAAGAAAGGGAGTGAAGTTCCCGCGAAACCCAGTTCGGTATATTAGGACAACTTGCATTTATAGAGACTGTGGAACCACTAAGCTGCCACAAAGGCATATGGTTGCGGAAGGATTGCGGCAGGATGATAGGAGAGATTAGGACGCGCACAGAGGCACAAAAAATAATTTAAAAAAGGGAAATAATAGTCTTCGGATTCTGGTGCTACCGCAAGATGCTGAAGATTTCCTGGATAGACATCAAACTAATACTTACAACTGCTCTGGCCTAATGGCCACGTGGAAAAGTAAATGGATAGAACACCATTACTGTTCTTTGTTTCTGTTGAGTGTGCTTATAAAACATTTCCTATTTTATATTTTTTCATTTGAATTACTTGCACTTTCTTCATCTTTTTTGCGCAAATCTTATTTTTCACTGTGATCGTATATAACAGTTAGTTCCAAGTTCCAGGTTATATATATGTATAATGTTTTGAAGGTGTAAGTGCAGATATTTCTATTGATGGCTGAGGATAAGCACTAAACAATATTACATCATTGTATGCTTCATT
Organism: Schistocerca serialis cubense; assembly: GCF_023864345.2. NCBI lineage: Eukaryota > Metazoa > Arthropoda > Insecta > Orthoptera > Acrididae > Schistocerca > Schistocerca serialis. Next base: position 239,601,477 of record NC_064642.1, on the reverse strand, counting down.
TCCAGACTAATAATTGTACTTATCATGAGTAATATGTTTTTGCACTGGTTAGCACTTCCAAGTACACTTGGCGCAAGGACGTTATAAATGTTTATTTATTTTCCCTTGGGCAGCACGCCAGGTTCTGAAGTTGGAAGCATGGACGCAAAACGAATAGTCTACACAAATATGTGTAGCCAACATCACTGCACAGTTACGACTGTGCAGAACATTACAGTTACTCTACACACGGATCATTCAGTCATATTTACACACACACAAGCAGACAACATATATTACTCTGCATAATAGACCATGCATGGATAGAAGATTGTATTTGATCTTGTAAAAACAACTGGCATTCATGATAAGTACTGCCATAGTATCACGGTGAAATGCGTACGACCGGTAGTTATGTTTTTACCCAGCAGCCACCCAGAGGAAGGTGAGCTAGTAAGCCTACTCGGCCATTACAAGGAAAAACCAGTGTTGATGCGAGGATACGCGTACGACATGCAAGTGTATGGTTGGTTCAAATGGTTCTGAGCACTATGGGACTTAACATCTATGGTCATCAGTCCCTTAGAACTTAGACCTACTTAAACCTAACTAACCTAAGGACAGCACACAACACCCAGTCATCACGAGGCAGAGAAAATCCCTGACCCCACCGGGAATCGAACCCGGGAACCCGGGCGTGGGAAGCGAGAACGCTACCGCACGACCACGAGCAGCGGACAGCAAGTGTATGAACATCTAAGCTGTTGTAAGGTCGCCATGGTCTCAGGAAGAGGCAATCATGAAGCAGTTAAGAAAATTGCTAGACTGGGGTCCTAAAGCCTTAATTCACAAGAAGCAGAACAAAAAGTGGCACTTATTATATACAGGGCTGCAGCTAGGAAACTACCATCTCCATGCGTAGTCTGTCATGAACACCACAGTACAAACGGCTGCATCTGGAGTGTTGCCGTGATCGGGAAGCATGGAGTGTTGACGAATGGCGTCGAACTGTGTTAGGCGCTGAGTCGCAGTTCTGCGATACCCCAGATATCCATCGAAGGTGAGTATGGCGGCAACCTGGCCGGAGAGGTCTCATACTTACAAAGTTTTGGAGAGGGACAGTGGCGTTATACGCCTGACCTCGTGGTCTCGATAATCATTCAGGTATGATTTCATGTCGCGCCTGGTAGTGGTTAAGGGAACTATGACGGCACAACGGTACGTCCCAGACATCCTGCGTCCTCATGTTTTACCTCTCATGCGAGAGCATCGTCCTGCCAATTTTCATCAAGACAATGCTCCTGCACACAAAAAAATGGTTCAAATGGCTCTGAGCACTATGGGACTTAACATCTATGGTCATCAGTCCCCTAGAACTTAGAACTACTTAAACCTAACTAACCTAAGGACAGCACACAACACCCAGCCATCACGAGGCAGAGAAAATCCCTGACCCCGCCGGGAATTGAACCCGGGAACCCGGGCGTGGGAAGCGAGAACGCTACCGCACGACCACGAGATGCGGGCTCCTGCACACACGTACCTGTTTCTATGGACTGTGTACATGATGCCGAGGTACCCCCGTGGCCGACAAGATACCTAGGTCTATCCCCGATTGAACATGTATGGGGACCAGCTCGGACGTCAACTCCCCCAGATAGCCAGGGTATCAAAGACCATTGTGAGTCAGTTTCTCTCAGGTGAGGAAACAACGACATTATGACTCTCTCTCCAAACGAATCAGTGCGTGCAACCAGACCAGCCAGGACGCAACCTCATATTGATAAATGGAGCTCTTTGTAAATGTGACTCCGTGATATTTCAATCGCTGGAACATCACATACGATCTCCACCCGTGAAGTTTCATTTCGTTTCCTCCTCCTCTACTGAGTGTTTCACTTTTTTGTCAGGCAGTGTATAACTGATTTTTTATTTTTTAGAGACGGAAGAAAAAGATCTTAAGGTGTACAGTATAAGATTCGTGCAGTGTTCTATTATATATAATGGATCTGTCAGTATCTCTGCACACCTATGCGCTCTGTATTACTATTAGAAACTGTGGTCAAAAATTTCGTTCAGCTAAAAATTTTCAAATGTATAACACCTTTTCTTGGCGCAGCAGTAGAGAGAAAAGTGCCACCACTGCTGGGTAAGAAGATTTTTCTACCTCTCTGCCTGTGCCCATGGCACCTCCCTTGTCACTGTGTCCGCCATCTTGCACGGTGACTCTTACATTTTATTTGTTTACATTTTTTTGACGATTGTGTGAATGTGAAAAATTATCGCTTCAGTTGTCGGTGTGATGAAAGCCTATAATGTTTCTGGTAGCGACACAAGTACCTCCCAGCTGCTCCGTCATCGCTTTACTGCTTGTTTGTTCAGGCTACGTGCAGAGCGGTTCAAGTACGGAAAATTCCCCTCCAGAGTAACTTTGTGTTCCGCTGGAGAAACAACCTCCGGCCCTATGAGGCAGCACACCCAACTCTGGTAGTCATAAAACGGTGGAATAAAGAGGCTGAGTCCTGGTTGTCTGTTCTTTCTCTAATATCCTGTATGGTGGCGCTTGCTACAAAGCCCTGTATCTACAGGCGACTTAAAAAAAGTTTTAAAAATATGTGAGACCAGCAGTAGCGTACGCTGCAAATGTCACGGTGCCTCTCGACCTTCCTTTATCGCAGATAAACAAGAAGGGGAGAGAGCCGCCGGCAAGTAAATGTGCGTACAGAATTTACATTTTGCACTTCGCTGCTCACAAAGGCAAAGGCAAAGGCGGAGGCACGCTCATAATTACAGCGAAACGTGAAGTCGCGTTCCCCTCAAAGGAACTTACCCCACAAATACTCTCCGCTACTAAAATTCCAGCAGCAACAGTTTCTGCAGTAGCGCTCCGAACGCCAATGAAGGCAAAAACTACGTTAATGAACCCCCACTAAAGCTAAAACGTTATGAAGTGTAACAGTGCAAACAAAAAGTCAGAATACACTATAGAATTTACGTTACGTTACGTTGTAATTTTGTTCCATAGTATTGTCTTCCTACTGCTAGTTTTTTCTTAAATTCACAACAAAGATATAAAAATTCGTCCCAGATACACATCACTGACGTGTGTGAAAAATTCCAAATAGAAAACAGTTTCTGCTTAAAATTGTAATGCTACAAGTCGTTATTGGCGTTCACAAAATGTTATTGACTTACAGCCAGCTGCATGGTTATGAGTTGTTCGTTACTCTTGACTTGTGCACCTCGATATGTCACACATGTCCTAGAAGGATCATCTAAATACACAGACGGAAAAATAAACTTAGCACCAGGGAGGCGTAATGCGACATTGACGAAAGTTGGTAGACCTGTTCCGACATGTGAAAGTTGCTGTCTATTCAAATTTCGTGCCAGAAAGCAAATCATGTTTGCTTTAAATACGCGCTGTAAACCTCGTGAATGTTATTTACCTTTGAGATTTAACGAGGTGAGTTCATGTCAGTGAAGAAAGCCTTTAAGACGACAAACACGCCATTATCGACATCTCACTGCGTTTGAACGACGTCGTGTAATAAACCTATGAGGAGCTGGATGTTACCTTTGTGACATTGCAGAAAGACTTGGTGGAATGTAGCCACTGTACATGATTGCTGGCAGCGATGGTTACAAGAACGTATGTTAGCAAGAAGACCAGGATCCTGAAGAACACGTGGCACAGCCAATACTGAAGGCCATCGGTTCGGCGTCTGGCTGTGTCGCGTCGCACTGCAACTGCACCAGTAAAGTTAGCAGCATTTAGCGCCACAGTGACTCTATGAACTACTAGAAATCGGTTCTTCAACTTCAGTTCAGAGCCCGATGCCCTGTAGCACGCATTCCACTGACCCTAAACCACTGTCTTTTGCGACTTCGGTGGTGCCAAGCGAGAGTTCATTGGAGGGCAGAGTGATGATGTGTTTTCTGATGAAATTGGGTTCTGCCTCGGTGTTAGTGATGGCTGTGTGTGGGTCAGAAGGAGGCCGTTGGGTACCTGCACCCAACAAAACTGGATGCTAGACGCACTGGACCTAAACCTGGATTTATGGTCTGGGGTGGTTAACACATGCTCCCTGACTGCAGAATTTTGCGTCAGTTTGACGACTCGGCCTGTTGTGCTGCCATTCATGAACAGCATTTCAGGTGATGTTTTCCAACAGTATAACACTCGCCCACATACCGCTGTTGTAACCAGACATGCTCTAAAGAGTGTCGACATGTTGCCTTGGCTTGCTCAGTCACCAGTTCTAGCCCCAGTCGAGCACGTATGGGGCATCATCGGACAACTCCAGTGTCATCTACAAACAGCATTAACCGTCCCTTTATAGACCGATCAGGATCAACAGGTGTGGAACTCAATCCCACAAACTGACATCAGGCACCTCTACAACACATGAACGTCTGCATTCAGCATTATGGCAGTTACATCGCTTATTAATGTAATGGTTTATCTCGAGATTACGTTAACCTATGATCTTGCAGTGTTAATCACTTAAATATGTTACCTAGAACTACGTATTCCCGACATTTCATTACTCTATATTAACTTTTTTTGCTGTTACGAATTTTTCCGTCTTGTATAACATATTGTTGAGGTATCCTTTGGTAGTTAAATTCGGAATACATATGGGAGTGACTACAGTAAAGTACGCTGATTAAAATAACATGCAATTTAGACCCATAAATGTTTATTTAACACTATCTGACTATGTTTTAAGAAATAATTCACAATACGAAGTCTCACATTAAGCAGCGTATCGATCTATGGGCATAAATGAACATTTAAACTCACCATTAGTGATCAGATTACTTATAAATAAGTTCATGTCTACGTTTACGAAATGTAAATGCCCCATCTTACAGATAATGGCAAGTGTAAGGTGCTTACGTGACTCACATTGTTATCCTCTAACTTGTCCGAACAGATCCTGAAATAATAGTACATCAAAGCAAATATTGAATGGATCATGAGGTATCGTCGGAATCATGGAAGATCTCGACTAGTTTACCTTTAGACCCCTAAAAAATTGTGCATAGAAGCTAGAACTAAACATAGTTGTGAACAAATGAATGCTGACTGCGAGCATAGCTTATAAGAATAAATATGCCCCTTCAAGGCAATGAAAATAGCAGGAACATGTAAAGGTGAGTCCACGAACGCATGAGGTGTTACATAGAATCATTATATTTCAGGCATAACTTTATCACTAGCAAGGACATATGAGTAAATTCGGAGACTTTCAAGTTAATGAATATTTCAACCGGAAACATAGCCCGTAGTGCAAGGAGAAATACCATTATTCACATATGAACCAAATTATGCAGCCCAGTACTACATGCAAACTATCAGATTTGCTGTATAGAGAGATTTCTTCATCTCTGCACTCATTTGCACTATCAGTTTTGATGACCAAGTTTGAATTACTCGATAAAAGTAAGGGAAAAGTCGTGTCATGTGACCAATGAATAGTTAATGACAATCAAAGTGAAAGGACAGTCTGGCACCAGCTTGAAGCGTTCAGACTGTTTGTGGGTCGTGAGACGTTTTTCTGCAAGTACCCCTCCACTTTCTTACAAAAGAACTTTTGTGAACTGTTTTAAGGCTAAAACCAATACATAGTAACAACGAAGTAGTCATGTAGTATTCCAAGACATAATATTCCAGGACACCCACTGAAGCTGCTTTGTTAGAAATGTTAATTGCATTTGCGCGCACAAATACAGGGTGATTCCAAAAGAAAGAACAGATTTCAGGCAAACTATGAAAGATAGAAACACATTGCGTATGTCACTGGATAGAGGAAGGTTTAAAGTTTTATGTACACCATGCGTTGCTCGAGAAACATCGAAACGGTAGTCCATTTCATTCCACACGCACGAATCAACATGTCGCTTTCTGTTGAATCGACAGCTTCAGCAATTCGATTTCTCAGCTCTTGAAAAGTGACAAAGACTCTCTGTATTTTATGTAACCCCCCCCCCCCCCCCACACACACACACAGAAAAATTTGCAAGGTGATCTGGGAGACCAAAAGCAGTCAACAATATCTTGTTGTCCACTTCTTCCAATTTAGCGGCATGGAATGATGTCAAGATAACGTCGCACTTCAAAGTGAAAGGTGGGGTGCCGTCATGATTAAAAATTAAATCTTTGGAATCTTCGTGAAGTTGAGGAAACAACCAATTTCACAGCATGTCCAGGCGTGACATTCCTCTCACAGTTTCCTCCGCAAAAAAAGATCCGTAAACTCTGTGACCAGAAACGGCACAAAACACATTCAGTTTCGGTCAGCCTGTTTCAAGTTGCAGTAACTGCCTGCAACTAGTAAGACTTCAAATGCAGGCGTCGTTTCAGAATACGCCACACCGTTGTTTGAGGAGGTTGAAGTTCTTGCTTGACCTGTCCCCGTCTTGTGGAATCCCGAGGGCTCCGTGTGAATTCCTCTAGGATACGATCGACATTTTCGTGAGACGTGCGTGATTGACCACTGCTCTTCCTTTTGCATATACAGTCAACTTCAAAAAAATTTATATGCCAGTCATAAATCTGCTTGTGCAGAGGCGGCTTCATGCTGAATAGACGGCACGCTTCACGTTGCTCTTGAACAATGGATTGACTTCGCACAAATTCCAACGCAGAAATGACTTCTCTTGTGGTGTAGTCGCCATGTTGCCACAAACAGAAAACGGCGCAGCTGTGTCAGAGCTTTCGACCGTCCACTGCTCAGTGACATGCGCAAATTGTTTCTATCTTTTAAAGTTTGCCTGTAATAAATTACTGAAATCTGTTTTTTTCTTTTAGAATCACCCAGTATAATACAAAAAATTTTATGTACAGCTTGTAAAAATGGGTTTTCTTCTAAAATACTCGAATTAATTGCATTAATCATTGTTAAGCTCGGGATTTAGTGAATTCGTTACATTTCTAATCATTTAAACTACAGATTGCCTTATATTGCTTATTGCATGTTTTAAAGGTGTTACTGTGCATAGTCTAGCTGCACACACGGTCAGGTAGTTGACATGTTTTGTCCAGCATAGGAAAGGAGGGTAAACGGGATCCCACTCTTCCTGGCGCTGTATTTCACTTTGCATCTTGCGCACGTCGTAAACCAACAAATTCACTTGGTTTCCCACGGTGTTCTTTGTCCTCTCTGGCAGAATAAGAAAATCATCTTCTCCCTGAACATATAGGTCCCTCTCTAAATTTCTCCTTCGTTTTCTTTATATCCAACCTATTGTGCAGACTGAATAACATCGGAGAGAGGCAACAACCTTGTCTAACTTCTTTCTCAACGACTGCTGCCCTTTCATGGCCTTCGACTTCTATAACTGCAGTCGGGTTTCTGTACAAGCAGTATTATGTTACTGCAGGACAACTCATCGCGAATGGTTTTGATCTAAATGAAAGCTGGAAGCATGAATGGTCAACAAAAATATTGGGAACAAGAGCCCATCCCCTTGATCCCACAAAGAAGCCAAAAGGTTTTGACCTTCCGAGGAACCTTTGGTGCCGCCTCAATAGGTTAAGGACTGGACATGGTTGTTGTAGGTACTTCAGGTACAAATGAGGCTGGATTAATTCACCAATGTGTGAACGTAATCAAGAAGGGCAGACAATTGAACATTTAGTCCAACGCTGGAATTCCCGATGACTTGTTCACTCTCACACCCAGCTTAATTAACTAGTCGAAAAACACGGACCTTTTTGGTTTAATCTTGTCTAATATCGTATGTATATTGTATATCAAGTGTATATTGTATAAAATCACCATACGATTAAAAAATAATCTTTCGCTCCCTTTATTTATTCCCCCTACCTTGAGAATTCCAAAGAGCGCAGTCCAGTCAACATTGTTTGCAAATGCTACTGACGTAGGTTTGCCTTTCTTCAACCTGCTTCTCTAGTAGTGTCGCCTCACGTGTTCCTGTATTTCTTCGGGACCCAAACTAATTTTCAGCAAGGTCAGTCTCTATCGGCTTCTCCATTCTTCTGTGTATAGTTCGTGTCAGTATTTTACAATTTTCACTTATTAAACTGATAATTTGCTAATATCCACACTTGTCAACACCTGCCTTTTTGGAATTGGAATTACTACAGTCTGCTCTAAGTCTGAGGGTGTGTCTCCCTTTCATATTTCTTGAACTCCACGTTGAGTAATTTAATCTCTCCCATGGGTCTCATTATTCCGAGAGAATGTCATTTACTTCAGAGGGCCATGTTTCGACTCAGATCTTTCAGTGCTCTGTCAAACTCTTATAGCAGTATCATATCCCCTATCGCATCTTCATTCCTTTCTTCTTCTATTTCTATAACATTGCCTTCAAGTTCATTTACCTCGTATAGCCTGCCTGTACGTTCCTTCCATTCTCAGCTTTCCTTTCTGTTTTGGTATCTGCTTGTCATTTGAAAGCTTAATACCCTTATAACTACTTCTGTTCTCTTCAAAATTACCTTCAAATTTTCCTATTGGGAGCATCTGTCTTTCCCCTAGTCAAGTATGTTTCTACAGCCCTGCTTTTGTTATCCGGCCACACTTGCTTAGTTACACTTTCACTTTTCAAAAGAATTATGGGAACACGTGTACCAATGTGAAGTATGTTAAAACCATTTTGATGCAGGTGGTCTTCTTGCGTGACTTGAGATCTTCGCTTTCAATGCAAGCAACAATTAAAATCATTCGCCATATATTGGCTGTTTTATGGATTACAGTGTGAAGTAAAAAATGGAAATGTCGTGTGGCTAGGGTCTCCCATCGGGTAGACCGTTCGACACGATCTCTCAGGGGAAGGGGGTACCGGTGTCTAGTGAAGTACACGTATGGCAGTTGTCATTTGTGGCCCCCGTGTGCAACCAGTCACATGCAGTGTGATATCTTCATGCAGTGCAAGTTGCAGGGGCGGTCTGTTTGATCTAACAAGGATAGACTTTCGGTCGTCTTGCTGCAGACACCAATACCGCTCCATGTGTCGTCCACAGGTTCTGGACACGCTGAAGGGAGACAGGTCAGTACACAAGGCGAGTTGGACCAGGTCGTCGAAGCATTATAATCCCACGTGAAGACCGATAGACCGACATCTAGCCATCTCTGCGTTGGCGCATCATACAGATACCGCCCGAACACCGCAAGACGATCTCTGAGGGGGCACTGGAACCGCTGTGCCCTACCAGATTATAACCAACAGGTTACGAGAAAGGATCTTACGACCCAGAAGTCCTGTTCGAGTTCCACTTTTGACATGACAGCATCCTGCAGCTCGTCATCAGTTCTGCCGTTCACATCTCCACTGGCAACTTCGTCAATGGCGAAACATGTTATTCACGGACGAGTTCAGATATCCACTGAGTCAAGGTGATGGCCGCGTGCGTGTACGGAGACCCGTGGTGAGCGGTACCTACCAAACATTGTCCAGGAGATCGACAGATTTCCAAGGTTCTGTGGTACTGTGGGGAGGCTTCATTGCTGACAACCATACGGATCTTGTTGTCCAGATTGGCCTTACCGCCAGGCAGTACATCGAACAGATCCTTTTGGACCACGTGGTGGATGCTGCATATGGTGGGAGTCCTGAATATCTCTAATCCTCGGGCCTATGTAGCGAGTGTCAGCAGGGATGTCCTGTGAAGCCTATACATTGAAATAATGAAATGACCGGTTGTGAGTACCGAACTACCCCATCGTGGATATGTAGGATACGCTTGACAGACGTAGGAAAATGGACAACTGATAGATGAGCAGCTGAAAGATTTTGGTGGAAAACATGTTTCAGTGATGTAGAATAATATGTAAGGAACACCATCCCATATTCATAACGAGTAGGTTTGAGTCACCAGAAAACTCAGCTACAACAACCACCAGAAGCTGAAAAACCATTCTCGTTGTTAGGATTAGACGTCCTGCGACAGTTTAATAGAACACAGTCAGGCAATAAAAATGTTCTTACAATGTTAAATCAGTTTTCATGATATTTAATTATGGTATCCAATGCAGATCAGAAGGCGAGTACAGTAGCACAGGCAATAAGTAAACAACAAAGTTTGATTTGCCAGAAACCATTATTATGGACCAAAGCAGTAACTTTGTATTTGACCTAATGAAACAGCTATGTCGGTTATTAAAAATTAGGGAGTTAGATAACAACCCATTCCATCCTCAAATGAATGGATGGACAGAACGAGTACAGTGTATGTTATCAAAAATGTTAAGCCATTATGTGAATTCACAGCACTCAGACTGGAATATGTATTTAAATTTTGGTATCGGCGCATATAAATCAAAAGTTCATACCAGAACTGGCGTGTCACAGAATCAAGTAGTGTATGAGTGGAAAATGCCCTCACCTTTCGATGTGTTCAGCTTTAACTGAGTCCACAGGATGAACTAGTGAAGAATTTTACGAAGACGTTGAAAGAAGTTTGGCAAAGGGTAAAGCGTGCCAACACAAAAGCTTTAGAGTAGCAAGAACACACTGGGCAATGGGCGAGCAAACTGCCGCAATACAGGATAGGGCAGTGGGTATTACTAACTAATCCTTACAAACCCCAAAGGAAAAACGAACAAAATTTTAACGAAGTAACGTGGACCTTGCCAAGTTATCGAAATGACTTCGCTTGTCAAATTGCAGTTGCCAACTACGTCGTCTGTCGCACACGTAAGCAGGGTCAAACAATTTGAAGGTGAGATTGATGCATTACCATTAATTCCTTCAACCGTTACGGAAAAAGCATAAATACAAAAAAGCATGTACGCCAGAGAAACGCGCCTTATGTACTTAAATCTAGAAGTTAATAGCGTAAGTTCTGGGATACAACGCACACATCGTATTTGTTTGTTTCTTAAGTTGGTCGTAATTTTCTTTACTTGTCATGTTCTGTGTTTATTCGCGTGTATAAAGGGGGGAGAGGATTGGTGGTGCGTCCTTTTCCCTCAGGTGCCGACCAGAAAAATTTGTCTGAGCATAGCGCTACTATACTGTGCAGAGGAGATGTGAATCATGTACTAAAAGTGGAAGATAAGTTTACAGCTTTACAAATGGAAGTGGAGAAAGGAGGTTTATTGGAAGATATGTAGAACGAGTATCAGGAATTAAAACTCTTGTATAAGAAACTGAGGACTCAACTGCAACAGATAACAGAAATTGTACCACAAACGTTGTTCGTTAGACGCCGAACAGAAACTGTTAAAAACTCTGTTTCTGACAGTGGAGGACATCAAGAATTGAAACAGTGGAATTGGAAATGTACAAGAGTTAGCAGAAGATACAAAAGGCAAATTAGAACATATATGCAGAACATGGAGCAAGGAATAGTCAGTGTTACTAAAACAGTATGAAACTTAACGAGAGAATTTGTGTAAATACGCGTAACACCAGGATTGTCTTAAATAGTGATCTAGAAAAAATAGAAAATCGGTTAAGCAGTCTAGATGAAAAAGTGTCAATAGCTATATCTTTACGAACTTTAGCAGACAGATTAGACGACGCAAGAATCCAGGTCGAAACTTTGCATGAAACAGATCATGCTTCTCATGGGCAATTGCGTTCAACGTCATTAATTCCACATTAAGTGCTGATGACATTACAGAAAGCACAAACAGACTTTCCAGACGGACTACAACACGTCGTGCCTATAACAAGCAAGAATATAGCTTTATTTCATCGTATATCTGATGTAAGAGCAGACATTGATGAGACTAGACTGCACATCAAGATTTTATTTCCAGCAGTAGGAATAAATGCATAGTGCCAGTGTTAGAGGGTACACCCAGGCCCAATTCAATGGAATACAGCTCGGAAATGGATAGAGGTACAAACTCATGAAGCATTATTATTTTCTTGACGGAGAGATGGTCATGTCACCACGCCTGCAGCAGACTTCAAAGACTGCATTGGAAAAAAATGTTATTATCTGTCAAATAAGGGTGATTCAAACAAACAAAAATCATGCGAAATACAGTTGTGTATGGGGAAAGTGGAAGCAGGAGAGCGCGAGAAAAAGTCTTAGCTCCACAGACAAATTTTCAGAAAATTGGATATCACTGACTTTACTCCATATCGCACCAGAAACAGTAATTATGACTTGCTATAGAAACGGTAAACCAACTTGGATAATGAAACTGGAATTACAACGCAATGGATTATTAATTAATGGAACTAGGTGTGAGATAGCAGCAAGACAATTTCACCTTCCAGCTACCATCACGAGTACAACAAGGTTAACGTGTCCCGACCAACGTTTTATTGGCAGGAGGAACCACCACATATCTTGACTAAACCAAACCTAACTTTTACTAACGATACCTTACATTCAGGTTTGCTACAACCAATAGACGGAAAAAGACACATTTCTGTCAATCAAATATAGCAACACGTGAAACAATGTGACGAGAAATGTAATCAAAACAAAATGTAGACAAAACACAGTCATTTACAGTTTATCAAGTGCCTGGCAAAGGGTTTATCGAACCACCTTCAAGCAATTTCTCTATCGTTCCACTCTCTAAGGGCGGGCGAGAAAAAAGAGCACTTAAACCTTTGTTTTTGAGCGCTCGTTTGTCTTATTTCATCATGAGGATCATTTATCACTATGCAGGTGGGTGCCGGAAGAATATTTTCGCAATCCGAGGAGGAAGTTAGTGATCAAAATTTCACAAGGAGATCCGGCCGCAACGAAAAACGCCCACTCACACTAATAAGCCAGATGAGGGCGGAAAAGCGTTGTGTGCGCAGTCTCTTAGAAGACCTGCTGCATTTTTAAGTGGTCTGCCAACAAATCGCAGTCTTTGATTAGCATAATCTTGGTTCTAGTATTTATCTGTGCATCTTACGTTTGTATAAAGCGTAATATGTCTCATTCAAATGAGTCAGCTAGTCACCAGATACATGTAGAGTGGCTGCATACCAGTAATAAGTAATAGAAGAAGAAAATCTAAATAACGTAGTTAACCAGGGCCATATGGCAAAGTAGACTAATTAAGCTAATTAAGATTCAAGACTCTGGTTGCGAAGTAGCATAGGAAACAGTTGTAAACTAATTTTTAAAACATAAGGCAGTATCAACCAAGTAGTAATAAGTAAAACAGGGAAAATTCGGGACAAATTTTGTGAAAGAGGAGGGATGTGTTATGGCACAGAATAATAAGAGGTTGAAAATTAAAACTGATTCACCTTGCAACAAGCAAAGTGTGGCCACAGCAGAGGCAGAGACAGAACCATGAAATAAATGTATGTCGTAAATGTGTCAGGCCGCAGCACGTCACAACACCGCGACGAGAGAGAGGACGAGCTCGGCAGAAAACAGCACCGGACGGAAAACCAAAAACCAACGGACACGTGACACGTATATTGATTAACATGTAAGAGATGTCGGAAGAAGCAGTCATAAAAACCAGTATCAGAGAACCTACACAGCAGTTAAGAGCCTTTAAGCGAATATAGCAGAATAAGGAGGGCAGATGCAGACATTGCAGACCAAGCATCGCGTCATAGTCTCACGTTAGCTCGTTTTAAATATTCGAAATCTCTAGCTCTCAAGGCGCTAATCATTGCGATCAATGGCGTTCACAGTAATAGCACTTGATTCCATTAAGTGCTGTAGCGAATCTAGGCCCAAGATACTCCAGAACAGTCTAAGAACCAACAGAAGATGTACCTGAGATGACGGTCTTCTCCTGATGAACTTCATACTGTTCGCCACCTACCGTTACTGATGGAGAAGCTGACTATCTACCGACAACATCGAACTTCAGCACGAAAACCGGCAGCAGGGCCACATGAGGTCCACGTTCCTGTTCACCACTTAGGCACCTCTGGGTGCCGAAACCTACGTGGCGGATAGGAAGGAAGGAAATCCACCGGCCACGCGACTCCCGACAACGCCACCTCGCGGATGGGTCATCAAGGGTCAACTTAGAATTCAGAATGGGATGGAGCACACTCCAGCAGCTAGTAGGAGACCATTCGTGCTAGACCATAGCCGCGCCGGCAGCGCGCCGGGGCTAGAGGTCACTCTCTCTTCGCCTGGGCCTGCAGACGAGGAACTGACTCAGCAAAAATGGTTCAAATGGCTCTGAGCACTATAGGACTTAACTTCTGAGGTCATCAGTCCCCTAGAACTTAGACCTACTTAAATCTAACTAACCTAAGGACATCACACACATCCATGCCGGAGGCCGGATTCGAACCTGCGACCGTAGCGGTCGCGCGGTTCCAGACTGTAGCGCCTAGAACCGCTCGGCCACTCCGTCCGGCTGCTGACTCAGCAGCCGCCAGCGGGAATCCAATACGCAGCTGAATGAGGCAGCTACAAACCTTGTGTGAAACAAGAGGACTGCAAACGTGGTTAATAAGTAATTGAACTTTGACAATGTTTTTCTAGCATCAGAGACTCTTCACAGGTACCCAACTGCTATTCTGACTTCATGCAAAGGATATACTCATATGTATACGATGTCTGTTCTTTCGGACATATCTGAAAGAACAGACACCATTGATGACCTGCAACCGCCTAGAACGAAATTAGAATTATATATTAATACCTTCAGCTGCTGACGGGCGTTGATATACATTACTGGCCATTAATATTGCTACACCAAGAAGAAATACAGATGATGAACGGGTATTCATTGGACAAATATATTATACTATAACTGACATGTGATTCCATTCTCACGAAATTTTGGTGCATAGATCCTGCGAAATCAGTACACAGAACAACTACCTCTGGCCATAATAACGGCCTTGATAGGCCTGCGCATTGAGTCAAACAGAGCTTGGATAGCGTTTACAGGTACAGCTGCCCATGCAGATTCAACACGATACTACAGTTCATCAAGAGTAGTGACTGGCGTATTGTGACGAACCAGTTGCTCGGCCACCATTGCCTAGACGTTTTCAATTGGTGAGATATCTGCAGAATGTCCTGGGCAGGGCAGCAGTTGAACATTTTCTGTATCCAGAAAAGCCTGTACAGGACCTGCAACATGCGGTCGTGCATTATCCTGCTGAAATGTAGGGTTTCGCAGGGATCAACTGAAGGGTAGAGCCACGGGTCGTAACACATCTGAAATGTAACGACCAATGTTCAAAGAGCCGTCAATGCGAACAAGAGGTGACCGAGACGTGTAACCAATGGTACCCCATACCATCACGCCGGGTGATACGCCAGTATGGCGATGACGAATACAAGCTTCCAATGTGCGTTAACCGATATGTTGGCAAAAACGGATGCGACCATCATGATGCTGTAAACAGAACCTGGATTCATCCGAAAAAATGACATTTTGTCATTCGTGCACCCAGGTTCTTCGTTGAGTACACCATCGCAGGCGCTCTTGGCTGTAATGCAGCGTCAACGGTAACCGCAGCCATGGTCTCCGAGCTGATAGTCGATTCTGCTGCAAACGTCGTCGAACTGTTCGTGCAGATTGTTGCTGTCTTGCAAATGTCCCCATCTGTTGACTCAGGGATCGAGATGTGGCTGCACGATCCGTTACAGCCATGCGGATAAGATGCCTGTCATCTCCACTGCTAGTGATACGAGGCCGTTGGGATCCAGCACGGCGTTCCGTATTATCCTCCTGAACCCACCGATTACATATTCTGCTAACAGTCATTGGATCTCGACCAACGCGAGCAGCAATGTCGTGATGCGATAAACCGTAATTGTGATAGGCTACAATCCGACCTTTATCAAAGTAGGAAACGTGATGGTACACATTTCTCCTCCTTACACGAGGCATCACAACAACGTTTCACCAGGCAACGCCGGTCAACTGCTGTTTGTGTATGAGAAATCGGTTGGAAACTTTCCTCATGTCAGCACATTGTAGGTGTCGCCACCGGTGCCAACCTTGTGTGAATGCTCTGAAGAGCTAATCATTTGCATATCACAGCATCTTCTTCCTGTCGGTTAAATTTCGCGTCTGTAGCACGTCATCTTCGTGTAGCAATTTTAATGGCCAGCAGTGTATATCAACGGGGACAGGTGAAAATATGTGCCCCGACCGGGACTCGAACCCGGGATCTCCTGCTTATATGGCAGGCGCTCTATCCATCTGAGCCATCGGGACTTGTAAAGAATGTCTTCCACGAGTAATGAGTGTGTTGGGTAGGGACACTACGACTGTAGTCTGTGGACATAAAAGGTGAGGATGTGGGTCTCGCGGGAGGCGTGCGGGAGATAGTCCCTGCAGTCGTGCTATCCTCTGTGCCCTCGGTGGCTCAGATGCATAGAGCGTCTGCCATGTAAGCAGGAGATCCCGGGTTCGAGTCCGTTTCGGGGCACACATTTTCACCTTTCACCGTTTATATGTATCAAGGCCCGTCAGCAGCTAAAGGTATTAATATATAATTCTAATTTCTAACGTTCATGGCTACAGACTGAGGCGTAGCGTAGCACGAAGTCTAGGTTACGTTGGAAACTCATAGTTTGACTGATAACTGGCGAAGTCGACGAATGTGACACGACGAAAATGTAATGTTTTATGTGCTGCGCATTCTGTTCTTACATTTACGTTCTCTTTGTTTATCCACTGTTGCCTGATATTCCTATATGTCTGAAGGAATTTATAACAAGAGGGTTTCCGTCTAACACACTTACAGTTAAAATACGCGTGATTTTACGACGCCATAGCTGCAATAGCGGTTATTTTGTGCTGACGAATAGTAGCCTTGTTGAGGGAGTCGTTATAGCAGCCGGATCGCATCGTATTCTTCACTAGTTTCGTAGAAAATAGTAGGCAGAATTTAAGGATCACAATTACGAGTAACTTGAATTGGAGCGATCACATAGATAATGTTCTGGGGGAAAGCTAATCGAAGACTGCGATTTTTGGCAGAGCACTTAAAAAATGCAGCAGGTCTACTAAGAGACTGCTTACACCATGCTTTCCCGCCCTCATCTGGCTTATTAGTATGAATGGGCGTTTTTCGTTATGGCGGGATCTCCTCGTGAAATTTCGATCACTAACTTCCTCCTCTGATTGCGAAAATATTCTGTTGGCACCCACCTACATAGTGATAAATGATCCTCATGATGAAATAAGAGAAACCAGCGCTCACACACAAAAATTTGAGTGCTCTTTTATCCCTGCCGCGCTTAGAGAGTGGAACCGTAGAGAAATTGCTTGAAGGTGGTTCGATAAACCCTTTGACAGGCACTTAAGTGTGAATTGCAGAGCAATTATGTAGATGTAGATGTAAAAGTTGCAAAGAATAAATAAGACATGGAGAACACTACGAGGAAGAGCACTTCTAGTAAATGGAATAAGAAAGCAAGAATTCTGGAAGACGATGCCCCCCATAACCAAATGCTAGAGGAGGAAAACCAAAAGATAACGCGTGAAACAATCCAGCATATGGCTGAAAAAATAAACAAATGAGCGCAAAAGATGCACGAGGAAAACAGAAATATAGGTCGCTCCTAAATGTAGTCAGCATGAGCTGCAAAGTAGCGAAATAAGAATGTATCAGAGATATAGCCGAATAAATTGATCATTTTGATTTGCAGCTCCTTGTGTTGGCCGTGTTTGGTTCAAATGGTTCAAATGGCTCTGAGCACTATGCGACTTAACTTCTGAGGTCATCAGTCGCCTAGAACTTCGAACTAATTAAACCTAACTAACCTAAGGACATCACACACATCCATGCCCGAGGCAGGATTCGAACCTGCGACCGTAGCAGTCCCGCGGTTCCGGACTGAGCGCCTAGAACCGCTAGACCACCGGGCCGTGTTTGCAGTTAAAATTGCAAAACACAGTTTTTTCTCAGTACCCAAACATGTTTCGGCACCACTGTGCCATCATCAGTGGGTTTTCGTTTTTATTTATTCTGTAATGTGAACATTTTTGGTAAATGATTATAAAATTATGTGCATCTTTAGTTCAAACAATAGATCGTTTTTTCTTGTAAATACCTTTACATTTGGTGTGCATGAATTTTCTGGATCACTTGCGTGTTAATTGCTACAGGTAGCTTTTCATCTGCAACCAAACGATGTTGATGAGAATTTTTTTTTGCTGGGAGTGAACCTATCTTTCTAGAACGTAATTCAGTTTGTCGCGATGTTTTCGCGTTTATATTCGTTTTTACTTACGTTTTCGAAAACGGTGTTTTGCATAACTGGCGGACCTCACGTCCAACGATTTGAATAAATTGAATTTAGAAAAAACTACTACTAGAAAATGAAATTTATCTTCCGTAACTGATTGTTTATAAAACGAAGGTCGTTAGTTCTGGTTCTGTGTCGAAAAAGAATATGAGTTTTTTCCAAATATAAAATCGAGTGAATTAATAATTAGACACTGAACAGTGAGCGAAAAAGGGTGAAGATATCAACGCACGCGTCTTCCTGTATGGGTGAGTACAATTAATTAATTAAATGCTATTTACTTACTAAGAAGGTAAGCCTATTAAATTGTCTCTTTAGAAGAAGCTTGGAGATTTTAACTCGCCGAATACAGGAAACTGCAATTTGTCTACACGCGGAAAGCATGACTTGCTATTGTGGGCGGTTTACGGAAAGGCTTCTATGCTGGAACGCTTCTACGTTGGACGAAGATTTCCTTAATTCTGGCTAGCTGTATTTCCTTCAGCTGAACAACGAGTTTTGGTCTCTGGTCATGTGACGTAGCACCTGCCAATAGAAAGAGGGCCCACGTACCACGCTGTTCCGCCTTGTCTTATTCCAGACAGTGTTGAGGTTATTCTCCGCTGTTACGACCGAGCGTTCGCTGCGACGATACGTATGGCTGTCATGGAAGGTGATATAACGTTGTGTGGATTGCGTAGTAATACTTCATTATATTCCTGATGCTTTCATTGTAGATAATTTCATTGTGTCTTGGTGACAGAAACGCTATTTCATGAGGAGGTCGTCATTGTAAACACGTACATTTTCCCCGTAAAAACGGCGTTGCGTTAATGTCTCTGTCTTATGAATAATTACTGCGACTGTATCAACAGGCAGACACTACGTAATGCATATGTATGAGGAGTTAAAGGAAATACCTAAGCAACGAATCCTGCATACACTGGTGATAACGTTACTTAAACTGCACAGCGTCACTGAACTAAAAAAAATTACTACTCACCCATGACGTTATTGCACTTGGCCGTTACCGGTAATGTGCAATGACGTCATAGCAAATAAGTTCAGTGGTGACTAAGGAAAACTTACCCCACTGTCACTGATTTGAAGTCAGTTGTGCCCATACTATCAACCCCGATTACACGCAGATTCACGATCAGCCGACCAAAGCATCCTGACTCCCACGTGCTAATAAAAACCACCAGCAGAAAAAGGGGTAGTTTGAAGTAATTTTCTTGCGTGTCTTTACAGCCATATTGGGTATAAGTTGTCGATTAGGCATGTTTATAGCTTTTTCTTCTAAAACACGCCTCCATTCCTTAGATAGTAAGCGTTCATGTTACTTGATCTTATACATAGATCTCGTCACGAGTGGTGCTCGTGTTTTTAGACATTTGTTTCGTTACGCCTTAACGTACTAGTGTGCTGGTACGATGACTAAACCTGCAGTGTGTTGCAGTTAAACCTCATCTATGATTGTACGGTATTTTACCCTTCGAGGGCAATACAGTATATTTGTATTTTCTATTCTCTAACGCGAACTAGGTCGAATGGCGGAACGCGTACAGATTGAGCCCAGACATTCTATTTTTGTATCGATAATTTGTCTGAGCATCTTTTTACTATGATGCAGTGTGTGTAGAGTTCACACAACAAAAACACCTCTTCCATAGAAGCGTGACTATGGGGAGTGGATTTTCTAAGAGGTAACACCATTACATGTAGAAATTTTCGCATTGTTACGTAAGGTCATGATGCGCTGACAAATCGTAATAGAAAGCCATTTCCGTGTAGTGTGGCTGGGACAAGCATTTAGTTGTATGAAACTGCCCAGACCTCTTTTTCAAAGTTGGTTCTGTCAGCGCACAGTGGAATGAAATTGGGTTAATCGCATGTAAAAGGTTCTTCTCAAATACCACAGCCACAATCAGAAAAAAAATTACTCTTGCAGGAAATGTAATGCAACTATTGATCAAAGCGTAGGAGGGTAATAGGAGTAGACACAATTATGCTTTTAGTAGGAGTGTGTATTTCGCAAAGGCACAATCAGCGAAGGAAGCTGAAGACAACATATAGGTTGACATGTTGTTTATGTAGCGAACGCCGGCTTGGATTATTACATCACCAGTAGTGTTCAGTTATACCTGCCAGCTTTACAGTTACATTTTGTCTTCTTTCGGAACTTTCTACTTCCCAGTTTCGCAGTACTTAACATTCTAGAAACTGTTGCATATTGGCTGTTTCCTGCTTTTATGCGTGTCCGTGGTCATTAAAATCGAGCAAATGACTGAATTGGTTGCAAAAGTTTACGCATAAAAATTAAAGCAAAAAAATTAAACCCGTGCTGCTGTAACGGATCAGTTTTGGATTGTATAGATGTAAAAGTTACTTAACACAAAACACTCGCTTCAAATTTGCTTACTAAATAGTGAAACTTTATTATCTATTTAATTAATCTGAATTCTCGTGATGATTTTGTTCGTTAACTGGATCTCTACGTGCCTAATGAATCTAAAATAGTTTTCAGTGGCCTAAGATCTGTTTTGTGCAACACTCATTAACGAAGTTTTTTTCCAACAGGTGCATCATACGCAATGGATTCCACTCCCATGCAGTACACGGCACCGACCGTGGTAAGATAAGTGTGGTTCCTGTGATCATCAAATGTAGTCTCCAGCACTAAGACTTGTTAGATATAGCTCTCCACGATACTTCATTCTGTACAAGACTTATCATGGAATAACTGTAGAAACCAAAGAGGTGACAATTATTGAACTGTATCAAAAAAACGTAAATTAGTTAGAAACGATGGTGTGTGCACAACATGTAAACGTCACTACAGGTATTCGAATATAGATTGACATGTTTGATATGCCTGTCATCATTGGCGAAGATGTGGGGCAGACGAAGAGCGAAATTCTGCATGATCCCTGAAGTGTCAAAACATAGATGCTGTTGATGACCTCTTGAACGGCTGTTTTCAGCTCAGCAATGGTTTTGGGGTTGTTGATGTACACCTTGTTTTTAACACAGCCCCACAACCAGGAGACAGTGTTGGCCAACAGAGGCCCATGCTAGAAGCCTCTAGGTCCCCAGAGCCAGAATGCGGTTCGCAAGGTGTTTCTTCAAGAAATCTCTCTCCTGCTTCGATGGCGTCGAGCTCCGTCTTGCATGAACCACATATTGTCGAAATCAGGGTCACTTTGGATAACGGGGATGAAATCATCTTCCCGAACCTTTACGCACCGTTCGGTAGTCACCGTGCCATCAAGTAATATCGCACCGATTATTCCGTGACTGAACATTGCACGCCAGTCACCCGTTGAGGGTTAAGAGACGTCTCGATCGCGAAATGTGGATTCTAAGTCTCCCAAATGTGCCAATTTCGCTTTATGAGGAACCCATCCAAATGAAAGTGGGCTTCGTCGCTAAGCCAAACCATACTAATTCCCGTCATGCCCCGCGGCAAACCATGCAGTTTGAAAGTTCTAACGTAAACCATTCAGAAGTTACCATTTTATTTCTTACAGTTCAAAAATTGTCACCATGTACGTACATTTTAACCTACTTACCGTATTCATCTCTTGGTCTCTCTACAACTTCTACCTCTCCCGTTTCCTACAGTACCAAATTACCAATGCTTTGATATCTCAGAATGTGTCCTACCAACCGATCCCAAGTTGTCACAAAATTTGTCTGATTTCGTTACAGTACCTGTTCATCAATTTCGCTATCTCTCCCTCTAATCTTAAGCATTCTTCTACAGTACCGCTTTCCAGAAGCTTCTATTCTCCCCCATAAAGAGCTACATTCCGAACACTTAAATTTATGTTCGATGTTAACTAATTTTCAGAAATGCTTGTACTATAGCCAGCCAATTTTTTTTATCCTCTCTACCTCGGCCATCATCAGTTATTTTGATGCCCAAATAGCAAAACTCATCTAACAATCTGAAACAACAAATGTAACAGTTGTCTGTTGCGTGGTAAACAGCTAAAATTGAACCTCTGTACAAAATTCGTTGTTGTTGAGAGTTGAAGCTAGAGATACTGGACGTAGACTCTCATCTGTGCCATAATGTGGCCTCAAGTAATACGTAAGCAAGCTAAGAGGAAATAGAATATTGACATTACTGATTTTCTTCTGTGCGTTCTGCAGCGTAGGCCTTCGTAACAGCCTGCAGCGTAACAGCAACGCATTTGAGTGCAGATTGTGATCATCCATCGTATAACTGTCAGAAATGCAACCAGTGGGCTATTACATAACATAGCTATTGTGACTTCAGTAGCCAAGAAGTACCATGTCGCTGTTCTCCATTAATCCTCAGAATGTATTTGCTGTGTTTCAGCAGTATTTCTTGTAGAATTTGAAGACATAGATCGTGCGCTAACATGTTGAGTGTATTTCAAAGCGTTTATGAAATAACGCACTATATTAAGATAGTCAGTTTTAGAAACTGAATATTTCATGGCGCAGCACTACGCAGCCAGGTTCAGCGTTCTTAGTATGTTTGAAAATCGATGTAAAAAATTTTCCACTTCTGAGAGCAAAAGAGCACGAGTACACTTACTCTCCAGCAATCCTCTTTGCAATTAGCACATTCCATCAAAAAGTTGCATCCAGTGAGATCTGTAAACCTCTAACTTGCAGTTGCGATAACCTCTGCAAATAACTAAAAGTATTGCAGCTGGAATCCTGATATGATCTTATGATATTGGAAAAACGGAGAAACACCATCCAGTGTTGACAGACAAGACACGTGTTAAGACATCGGGTATAACTTACCCGGTACTGGAGTAAAAGGTAAATAGTAGAAATTGTAAGGGAGTGGTATTGTGACCCGTAGGTAGCTTCCCAAAATAGCCCCCTGGAAGGGAATGACAGCGTAATGAATGCTGTGATTCCAGATCCCAACAACGCATGCAGTGGATCGAGGAAACCTAATGGGATAGCAGGCATTGGATTCTCAATTCGGAAGAACGGCCGCTCAAACTCTCGCCTGGCCATATACTTGGTTTTCTCTTTTCCTCTATCTCTAAATGAAAATGCCGTGGCGGTTTCTTTGAAAGGGACATGACCAGGTTCGGTTCCCCCAGAATGAATTGGATTCAGACTTCTCGTAGACTGGCCGTTAAACTCTAATCTTGCTTTTTTTACAACCATCTCTAGATCCTCAAGTTTGTTTTATAATTATCTCTCTCTTCTAACTTCACGAATTTATTCGTGTCAATAACGAAAATTAATGTACTGAACGTAACTGGAATGACCAGTTAAAATATCAGTAACAAAATTTCCTTCCCGTAAAACCCGGCAGTTTAAAAGCCGTAAACACAATAAAGATCATGCTAAACGGGAAGGATACAATTAGATAGTTCGAATCCATAAACCTTTTTATATGAAGCATCAACTAAAGTTTGAAAGTATTAGGTTGTACTGTTGTCACACATTTAGATATACAGCTGTAATTGCCAGGAAGTGGTTTGCAAAATATGTGTAGTCCTTGTGTGATGAATATCTGCATTGTACAAAAATAAAAATCTTTCTTTCATATAAGTACGGCTTAAGGCCATGAAGACAAATTTTGTTTGCCGAAGTAGAAAGATTCCTTTTACTTTTAGACGCCTGGACCCAGCGCCGGCTTTTCATCGACAACGGTCGTTCTGTACGGGCATGGTGACTTCGATAAAGTCGCAGTGAGTACTTTTGACAGATCTTACTTTCTTCACATCTTCTATAATTCTGATGACTCGCATGTAAGGGTATATTATAACCTAGTAGTTTAGTCCTAATAGCTACGCGTTGAGGAACACCCGAGGTAAAACAGCAATTCCTCGACGTACACGGTACAGGTTATTGTCGGACAGGGTGCAGTTTTTTTTGTTACTGCACTCCTTAGTTCCATTCATCGTTTTCGAAAGTGGGAATGATTTACTCGCAGTCGCACATATCCTTATTTCGTTATTAGCTTGTACATCTGAAACAGACATATACGCTTGCTGAACATAAATATTTTCAACATTTCGCGGCCCTGTCAGCAACTGTATAAATATTAATTTTAATAACCAACAGCCTCAGTTGCACTGTTTACCTAGAATTTACCTAGGTTTCAGACTGGATAACCCAATAATCAGAATAAAAGTAACTGCAGTTTGTCCATAGTGGACAGTGCAACTGAGGCTGTTGGTTATTAAAATTGCTGAACATTGGTATGGTATCTTTATGCACAGCTCTTCAGTTTCTCACTGTTGTAAATTTGACTTGCATGCAGTTTGAATTATTGCCGTGTTACTCCACCGCTGTCAGTACAGATTTTCTTACGACTAACTAATTTTCACGGGCCGATGCCGCTCTATCCACTCACAAATCCAGCTTCTTACACCTGATTGACGAAATATTTTCCTATGCGGTTCTTAATAAATTCGGTTACCACGTTGCACTTCTTAGAGAAACCTAAGAGCCCCATAGATTGTGTCCCTATAGCTTTCTTTTTAGAGCAATGGCACCATTGTTCAGGTTTTGAGGAATTGTCCTTCCCTGCACACTGGGTGGTGGTCGTAACGAAATATCTTATTCCTTCATGTGTTGATCTTAGGATATGTCATTGTGTTAACTTTCCCCAAGCTTGATTTTTGTCCGTTGTAGACGTAATACGATCCGAATGAAATAGCATGGACAATTTTAACTGGTTGCGTGTCAGAACTCGAAATTCCAATTTTTTCCGTATTCGTCTTCAAACAAATCGCGAATTGGAACAATTTTATTTTGGAACTCTTCCATTGGTCCTTGTTTGCATACTAAACAATAATTTGGGAAATGTGGGCCCGCCTTGATGCAGAACACTTTATTTATTTATTTATTTCTCAAACCAGGTTCAGCAACAAATATCGCCATCAGTGCTTTCTTTACTATGTCACAGCAAGGTTTTAAGATCTTTGTCGCTGTTTGCGGCAAACAGTGATAAAAATTTTAAAACTGTTGTGACGTACAGCAAATAAGAATTAAAAGAACCCACTGATGATGGCTGTATTTGTTGCTGAAACTAGTCTGGGAAAAAATAAATAACAAAAGTGCTTTGTATTAGGGTGGACCCTCAATTCCCGAGTTGCCGCATATTGTAGGTAATTCAGGAACTGGCCGTGTATTTCCGTTGCACTTTCCCATCTGAAGCCTTAGAAAATTACTTCCATGGCTGCAATTCATTAACTGTAAACATTTTGACTGCTAGTTCCCATGGATTGTGTCAAACATGAAATGTACCGGACGATCAAAAAGTCAGTATAAATTTGAAAACTGAATAAATCACGGAATAATGTAGATAGAGGGGTACAAATTGACACACATGCTTGGAATGACATGGGGTTTTATTAGAACCAAAAAATTAAAGTTAAAATGTCCGACAGATGGCGCTTCATCTGATCAGAATAGCAATAATTAGCATAACAAAGTAAGACAAAGCAAAGATGATTTTTTTTACAGGAAATGCTCAATATGTCCACCATTCCTCAACAATAGCTGTAGTCGAGGAATAATGTTTTGAACAGCACTGTAAAGCATGTCCGGAGTTATGGTGAGGCACTGGCGTCAGAAGTTGTCTTTCAGCATCCCTAGACATGTCTGTCGATAACGATACACTTGCGACTTCAGGTAACCCCAAAGCCAATAATCGCACGGATTTAGGTCTGGGGACCTGGGAGGCCAAGCATGACGAACGTGGCGGCTGAGCACACGATCATCACCAAACGACGCGCGCAAGAGATCTTTCACGCGCCTTCTGTCGGACATTCTGTGAACTTTGTTTTTTTGGTTCTAATAAAACCCCATGTCATTCAAAGCATGTGTCAATTTTTCTCTCTCTATCTACATTATTCCGTAGTTTATTAAGTTTTCAAATGTATACTGACTTTTTGATCACCCTGTATGTCATTCTAACGTGTCGTCCATTTAGGCTGTAGACGTCACGTACATTTTGACTACTATAGTTCCAGATACTAGCGTCAATATCATTAATAACCAGGTTGATACGTGCAAATAACTTGTCACTCACAAATCATTAAGTCTTAATGTGCTTCCAGGTTGAGGACACTCCAGCGCCTACAAAGCTTGAGGACGACCACATCGAATTAGCAGCTTTTTACCATGGACTGAATTTCACGGATAATTATTTACGTTTGGGCATAATTAGAAACAAAGACTTTCCCGTTATTATGGGAAGCGAATGTACTGGTATTATTGCGCGTATAGGAGCCAACGTCCATGATCTGCAGGTAGGAAACGAAGTGGTCCCTGTGTTTGGAAAATAAAAGCATTGACAGAAGTGAAGAGTGATGTGTTGTTTCGTTCCAGGAGGGAGACAGGGTTCTTTGCTTGCGAATGCATGCTGGCCTCTTCCGGCGCAGCCTCCACATACCGCGGAAATACTGTTACAGGCTGGACGACCACGTCAGCCTACGCAATGGCATCGCCTTAGGCCTCAACTTCGTGGTAGCTCACACTTGTCTGTTCGAACTGGGCCGACTGAAGCCGGGCCAGGTAGTCTTCATGACCTCCGTCGGAGGTAAGTTCACGTAAGGCCCCTACAAATGCACAAATTTATAGGCCGACCGACCAATCTCGTGGTAATCTACTCAGCCATTACAGCGCCACCCTATTGTGATTAATCTTAAGTTAATTATGTTGTTTTTTCCGCTTGGTTTTAAACAGCAGTAAAAACGAGGGCTTGTCTCGGCTGTTTTAGAGGCAATAAGGCCAAAAAAGCAGAGTAAAAGCTGTGAGCAAAGAAGTGGCTAAAGCAACCAAAAAAATTAACCCACTTTTGTTACTCGAGCAGCTGGGATCCGGTTTTCGTACTTCTTGAAGAAAGTATCATGCATTGCGGAACTCCTGAAAATCGTCAAACCGTTCATAAGGCAAAAGAATAGTCAGAAGTATCTCTAAGCTGAGAGGAAAGGGTGCTAGTTACTTTGATTTCTAGCGACTGGCAGAAGGTAAGAGGACCTCAAATTCATTGCAGTAGTATCCCCACAATAGCTAGAATGAGTCCTGAAACCTGTGCTCGGACTCCATGAGCAGCCTGCAGGCTATCGACCGTGCTACTGTCGTCACTCTTCTGGCTCTGCTACCCATGACCTTCTCTCTGCCCATGAGTGTGCCGTCTGTTCAGTCGTCTTTCTCTAGGTCCCAAGTCATGTGGGCATCCCAGGGAATGAACTGGCTGACCGTTTGGCTAAAGAAGCAGATAATTGCCTCCCATTTCCTTTCATGATTCCAGCTGCGGATATGCGGATCTACGTCAAATCTCTTTGCCTGAAAGTGGAATGCCATCTCGAGCGCTACTGCTCATAGTAATAAACTCCGCACAATCAAGCCCTTCGGCTCCTCTCTATAGGAGTCCATTGTTTTATGCCCTTTACGCATTAGTCATACCCGGCTCGCCCATTTTCCCTCCTACGTAACGACCCACCGCCACAATTTGATCGTGGAGCCAGACTGACGATACCTCACATTGGTAGAATGTCCTTTCGGCTCTTAGTGTCAACTATGGTCTTCCCACTTCCTTAAGCTTAATATTAGCAGACGATACACGGATGGTTGAACTGGTCCTCAGTTTCCTCCGTGAAAGTGGCTATTATTTTCAGATATAAGCTTCTACTTTAGTCTTGAAGCAGGGCGGTGTGGTTATGTTTCCGACTTCTTAGTCTTCAGTATGTGACCCCATGACTGCTCCCAATTTTTCCAGTTTCTAGCTTTGGTCTCACCTTTTATGCCTTTGTGTGTTTAATGATCATTATTTTGTGATTTC
Source organism: Schistocerca serialis cubense (assembly GCF_023864345.2). NCBI lineage: Eukaryota > Metazoa > Arthropoda > Insecta > Orthoptera > Acrididae > Schistocerca > Schistocerca serialis. The sequence goes on along the minus strand of NC_064642.1, from coordinate 239,573,596 downwards.
ACTCCCCTGACTGGATCCATCCACTTTTAGCAGACCATCTTTCTTCTGTGACTCACTTCGGAATAGCGGGACCGATAACCTCAGTTTGGTCCTATAACCGCTCTCAGTTAATCAGTTTGCAGATTCCTGAAACCTGCAGCATGATTTATAGTTGACTCAAGAAATACCTCACGCTAAAGCAACATTAATAAAACAAAAATTTTTCATGTGAACCTTACTCATGCAAGTTCAAGAAACTCAAACCAAATTCGAACAAGAAAGACTACACATGGTGGTGGCGCACATCTAATAAGTACAACTGACATGTAAAAAATGAAGCCTTTGGCAATTGCCATGGCTGTAAATAAAAAAACATTGGTGTTCATAGCATGAGGCTTGGACATACGCTGGACATCAACACTAATAACAATGATGCAAGTATACTTTACGAATTAACGTCCATTGAATATCGATATTTCGATTATTACATTTCATTTGCGATAAATACACGAAATAAAATCTAAAAACAGAAGTAGGACGTCGTGCTTTTATCCTCTAAGTGCCACACGAAACCACTATGGATTCAATAAAAAATGAAAGTGCTTCGCTCCTTGCTATACTCCTCGCATGATGTGTCGTACAAATATCTGCAGTCTTTATTCATCCGCTTCACACTCTTCCGTGTATATTGGAACAACATTTAAGCCCTTCAACTTTCGCCGGGAGGTTGGTGTGACAGCGCGAAGCAGGACATAAGTCATTGGGCATAATGGTGATGGAACCAGCTGTCGGGTGATCCTACTCGCCTGACATCCCGACAAAGAATGTTTCTAAGTCAAAACGGTTAAACACTCAAGTTGTCATCGGTTGGTCAGTTAGTCGGTATATGCAGGGCCCTGTAACGTTGATCTATCCGATTTTAATCTAATAGATGGTATTAAGACGCATGTAGCCTATTTTACAACACAATTCTAATCCGTAATATTCTGAATACACCGTGTCGCGTTGAGGTAATGCAATAGCGAGGCGACTTCAGGTGCTAAGGCACTCTATATTTGGTCCCCGCCGCCTAATAGTTCCGTTTACGAGAGATGGTGTCCCCTCATAAGGCCAGCGTAGTCCGTTCAAAAAATGGCTCTGAGCACTATGGGACTTAACATCTGAGGTCATCAGTCCCCTAGAACATAGAACTACTTAAACCTAACTAACCTAAGGACATAACGTACATCCATGCCCGAGGCAAGATTCGAACCTACGACCGTAGCGTAGACTGAAGCACTTGCAACCGCTCGGCCACCCCGGCCTGTAGCGTAGTAGGTTGTGACTGTGAAGTCATTAGAAATGATATTTTTTATAGTTGAGCTGTGATGGACGGAAATTACATTCGTCAAAATTGCAGTAAAATGAAGTTAAAAATTTTTTGAAGTATCAGAGTATCTTTATAGCCAGTTGGTAATTAGCTCTCACTTACAAGTTGTTGTTGTTGTCTTCAGTCCTAAGACTGGTTTGATGCAGCTCTCCATGCTACTATACCCTGTGCAAGCTTCATCTCCCAGTACCTTCTGCAACCTACATCCTTCCGAATCTGCTAAGTGTATTCATCTCTTGGTCTCCCTCTACGATTTTTACCCTCCACGCTGGCCTCCAATACTAAATTGGAGGTCCCTTGATGCCTCAGAACATGTCCTACCAACCTATCCCTTCTTCTAGTAAAGGTGTGCCACAAGCTCCTCTTCTCCCCAATCCTATTCAATACCTCCTCATTAGTTATGTGATCTACCCATGTAATCTTCAGCATTCTTCTGTAGCACCACATTTCGAAAGCTTCTATTCTCTTCTTGTCCAAACTATTTATCGTCCATGTTTCACTTCCATACATGGCTACACTCCATGCAAATACTTTCAGAAATGACTTCCTGACACTTAAATCTATACTCGATGTTAACAAATTTCTCTTCTTCAGAAACGCTTTCCTTGCAATTGCCAGTTTACATTTTATATCTTCTCTACTTCAACCATTATCAGTTATTTTGCTCCCCAAATAGCAAAACTCCTTTACTACTTTAAGTGTCTCATTTCCTAATTTAATTCCCTCAGCATCACCCGACTTAATTTGACTTCATTCCCTTATCCTCATTTTGCTTTTGTTGATGTTCATCTTGCACCATCCTTTCAAGACACTGTCCATTCTGTTCAACTGCTCTTCCCCCCCCCCCCCCCCCTGCGGGTCCGGGGATTAGAATAAGCCCGAGGTATTCCTGCCTGTCGTAAGAGGCGACTAAAAGGAATCCCTCCCCCTCAAGGGGGTAGTTAGCGCCTGCGTCCGGAGACGGACGGTTCCACGACCTCTATTTGCGGTCATTTTGCTTTTTCCCTTCTCGTTTCTTCCTTCCTTTGGTTGGTTCCTTTCTTTGCTCTTCTCCACTTCACTGTCTTCCTTACTCTTTCCCTTGCCTTCTTCTCCTTGCCTTCTCATTGCCTTCTTCTCCTTGCCTTCTCTGGTCTCCGCCTCAGCGTTTGAGACAGTCTGTCCTCTCTCTCCCTCTCTCTTCTTTTTCTTCTTCTTCCTTCCTCCCTGTGCGCGCCTCAAGGCCGACCCACGCGTTCGCATGCATAGCCGGTGACGGGGTAACGCGTAATTCCCCGCCCTGGGTAGACATGTAAGGCACGCACATACCCCCTGGTAAAGGTCAGGCCCAGGAAGGGGTGATTGCCTGAGCTGATACCTTCTGACCATGCCGATTGGTCCCTCTGTCTGTTTGTCGGGAGGTGTGACCTGAGGTGTAAACATTCACCTAAGGCGGGACTGCCCTCTGAGAGGGTCCCCACAAGGAAGGAGCGCGCCATCGGAGACGCTGGCAATCATGGAGGATTCTTCCGCAATGGATTTCACTCCATCTGTCTCGACTTCTGCCCAAAAACGGAAACGTGACCAGCCACCAGTGACAAAAGTACTACCGCCTGCCCCACAGTTCCTCATCGTTTCTCGATCTGAGGACGGAAAGGATTTTTCCTCTGTCAACCCTTTCGTTATCCAGAAGGGTGTAGATGCCATAGACGGATCTGTCAAATCTTGTACCAGGTTGCGTAACGGTACCTTATTACTAGAAACTGAGAGCGCCTTTCAGGCACAAAAACTGCTTCGGGCCACACTCCTGTACACGTTCCCTGTGCGGGTGGAGGCTCACCGAACTTTGAATTCGTCTCGTGGTGTGGTCTATACTAGATCCCTCGACGGATTGACTGACGAGGAGATTCAATCTTTCCTCGCTGAGCAGGGCGTGACGGCTGTCCATAGGGTCATGAAAAAGGTCAACAATGACCTTGTACCGACCCGGACACTTTTCTTGACCTTTGATAGTGTTAAGCTGCCCTCGCGCATCAAAGCGGGCTACGAGGTTATTTCTGTTCGCCCCTATGTCCCGACACCTACGCGCCGCTACCAGTGTCAGCATTTCAATCACACTCGACAGTCTAGTTCCAATGCGGCTAAATGTGTCACTTGTGGCAGGGATGCCCACGAGGGTGACTGTCCACCTCCGTCTCCTCGTTGTGTGAACTGTCAGGGTGACCACGCTGCATCCTCCCGCGACTGTCCTGTCTGTAAGGAAGAACGCTGTATCCAAGAAATTCGGGTCAAAGAGAAAGTGTCCACCTCGGCTGCTCGCAAGCTATTGGCTAGTAGGAAGCCCACGCTGCTCCCAGCGGGGAAATTCAGTACTGTCCTCGCCTCTCCTCGGACTACCAGGGAGGTGGCAACGCAGACATGCGATCTGACCTTCAGCACCACGGTCGTCCGTTCGGCCAGTGCTAAGATCGCGCGGTCGTCGTCTCCTCTTCCTCCCATCACCCCACAGACACCGGCCCCTTCATCAGCTTCTGCTAAGACGAAGACCCAGAAGTCAGATGCACGGGCCTTCAAGAAGGAACCGTCCTGTGCAGACTTCCTACATACATCGACTTCCCACCCTTCGACCGGTACTTCCACCAAACGACCTTCCAAGAAGGCTCATAGGAAGCACAGTTCTCCTTCTCCGCCACGGCGCATTTCTTCTCCTGCGCCACCCAGCGGTTGCCGCCCCAGGCCGTCGTCCGTTTCGCCTGGCCGCACCGCTGGTAGCCGAACATCTGGCCGTTCACCGGCGGAGGAAGCTCCCCCTCCCGGCCATCTTACCAAGATGGCCGATGAACCTATAGACCCAATGGACGATGACTGTCCGCCTACTGATAGCGGCGGCAGTGCTCGCTCGAAGCCAGGCCCTCAGCGGCCTTCGAGGTGGCCCCTTCTTTCATCTTCCTTTTCTTCTTACGATGGCACTTATTCACTGGAATATTCGCAGCATTCGCTCCAACCGAGAGGACTTGAAGTTGCTGCTCCGCTTGCACCGTCCGCTCGTCGTAGCCCTCCAGGAAACGAAGCTACGCCCTTGTGATCAAATTGCCTTGGCACACTACACCTCTGTGCGTTTTGACCTACCCCCTGTGGTAGGTACCCCGGCCCATGGAGGGATTATGTTGCTGGTCCGGGATGATATTTACTACGTTCCCATCACGTTGCACACCGGCGTGCAGGCAGTAGCCATCCGCATTACTCACCCCACTTTTACATTTTCCATTTGTACCGTTTACACTCCATCGTCATCTGCCGTTACCAGGGCAGACATGATGCAACTTATTGCTCAGCTACCTGCACCATTTTTGTTAACTGGAGACTTCAATGCCCGCCATTCCCTTTTGGGCTCTCAGGCATCCTGCCCGAGGGGCTCCCTGTTAGCAGACCTTTTCAACCAGCTCAATCTTGTCTGCCTCATTACTGGCGCCCTTACTTTTCTTTCGGACACATCTCACACCTATTCCCATTTAGACCTCTCAATATGGACTACCCAACTTGCACGCCGGTTTGAGTGGTATGCACTTTCTGATACATATTCGAGCGACCACTTCCCGTGTGTTATCCATCTCCTGCAGCGTACCCCCTCCCAGTGCTAATCTAGTTGGAATATCTCCAAAGCAGACTGGGGGCTCTTCTCTTCCAGGGCGACCTTTCAGGATCAAACCTTTCACAAGCTGCGATCGTCAGGTCGCACACCTCACGGAAGTCATTCTCACTGCTGCTGAGTATTCCATCCCTCACCCTACTTCTTCTCCACGTCGCGTACCGGTCCCCTGGTGGACCGCAGCATGTAGAGACGCTTTACGTGCTCGTCGACGTGCTTTACGCACCTTTAAAAGCCACCCTACAGCGGCGAATTGTATCAATTATAAACGACTACGTGCTCAGTGTCGTCGTATTATTAAAGAAAGCAAGAAAGCCAGCTGGGCTACTTTCACAAGCACCTTCAACAGTTTTACTCCTTCTTCTGTTGTCTGGGGTAGCCTGCGCCGGCTATCTGGCACTAAGGTCCACTCACCAGTTTCTGGCTTGAAGGTCGCGAATGACGTCCTTGTGGCCCCGGAGGATGTCTCCAATGCCTTCGGCCGCTTTTTCGCAGAGGTTTCGAGCTCCGCTCATTACCACCCTGCCTTCCTTCCCCGCAAACAGGCAGAGGAGGCTAGGCCACCTAACTTCCGCTCCTCCAATCGTGAAAGTTATAACGCCACATTCACCATGCGGGAACTCGAAAACGCACTTGCCCGGTCACGGTCCTCCGCTCCAGGGCCTGATTCTATTCATATTCAGATGCTGAAGAACCTTTCTCCTGCGGGTAAAGGTTTTCTTCTTCGTACTTACAATCGTATCTGGACTGAGGGACATGTTCCCGCATGCTGGCGCGAGTCTATTGTTGTCCCGATTCCTAAACCGGGGAAGGACAAGCACTTGCCTTCCAGTTATCGACCCATCTCGCTTACCAGCTGTGTCTGTAAAGTGATGGAGCGAATGGTTAACTCTCGTTTGGTTTGGCTGCTCGAGTCTCGACGCCTACTTACCAATGTACAATGTGGATTTCGTAGGCGCCGCTCTGCTGTTGACCATCTGGTTACCTTGTCGACCTTCATTATGAATAACTTCTTGCGGAAGCGCCCGACCGCGGCTGTGTTCTTTGATTTGGAGAAGGCTTACGACACCTGTTGGATGGCGGGCATTCTCCGCACCCTGCATACATGGGGTCTTCGCGGTCGCCTCCCTCTTTCTATTCGTTTCTTTTTAATGGATCGACAGTTCAGGGTACATGTGGGTTCTATCCTGTCAGACACCTTTCACCAGGAGAATGGGGTGCCACAGGGCTCAGTTTTGAGCGTCGCTCTCTTCGCCATAGCGACCAATCCAATAATGGATTGCCTCCCAGCTGATGTATCAGGCTCCCTTTTCCTGGACGATTTTACTATCTATTGCAGCGCGCAGCATACACGTGTCCTGGAGCGCTGTCTTCAGCGTTCTCTTGACTGTCTTTGCTCCTGGAGTGTCGCCAATGGCTTCCGTCTTTCTGCCGAGAAGACGGTCTGTATTAACTTCTGGCGCTATAAAGTTTCTCCCACCGTCCTTACGACTCGGTCCCGTTGCTCTCCCATTCGTGGAGACAAAAAAATTTTTAGGTCTTACATTTGACAGGAAAACTTAGCTGGTCTCCACATGTCATATTTGGCTGCCCGTTGTACCTGTTCTCTAAATGTCCTACGTGTTCTCAGTGGTATGTCGTGGGGAGCGGATCGAACCATCCTACTTCGCCTATATCGGTCGATCGTCCGCTCCAAGCTGGATTATGGGAGCTTCGTATACTCCTCTGCACGGCCATCCATCTTACGCCGCCTCAACTCCATACAACATTGGGGTTTACGACTTGCGATTGGAGCGTTTTATACTAGTCCCGTAGAGAGTCTTCATGCTGACGCTGGCGAATTGCCACTCACCTACCGGCGCGAAATACTGCTTTGTCGGTATGCCTGTCGGCTACTGTCAATGCCCGACCACCCGTCTTACCGTTCCTTTTTTGACGACTCTCTCGACCGTCAATACGGGTTGTATGTCTCTGCCCTGCTACCCCCTGGAGTTCGCTTTCGTCGCCTCCTTCAACACCTTAATTTTTCACTCCCTGCGACATTTCGAGTGGGAGAGAGCCACACGCCACCTTGGCTCCAGGCTCAGGTTCGCGTTCACCTTGACCTCAGCTCGCTCTCAAAAGAGGTTACCCCCGGTTCTGTCTACCACTCCTGTTTTGTCGAACTTCGTTCGAAGTTCTTTAATATGACCTTCATTTATACAGATGGCTCTAAGACCAATGACAGGGTCGGGTGTTCTTTTATTGTCGGGGCACAAAGTTTCAAATACCGGCTCCATGGCCATTGTTCGGTCTTCACAGCTGAGCTCTTTGCCCTCTACCAGGCTGTTCTTTACATCTGCCGCCACTGACATTCTGCTTATGTCATCTGCTCCGATTCCCTGAGCGCCATCCAGAGCCTCAGTGATCCGTATCCGGTTCACCCTTTCGTGCACTGGATCCAACGCTCTCTTCAGCAGCTGGTGGACGTCGGTTCTCCGGTTAGGTTTATGTGGGTTCCTGGCCATGTCGGTATCCCTGGGAACGAAGCTGCAGATGCCGCGGCCAAGGCTGCGGTCCTCCAGCCTCGGACAGCTTCTTGTGGTGTCCCTTTGTCGGATTCTAGCAGGGTAATTTGTCGGCGCATTTTATCGCTGTGGCATGCCGATTGGGCTGCACTTACGGACAACAAGCTTCGGGCCTTGAAACCTCTTCCCGCGGCTTGGACGTCCTCCTCACGCCCTTCTCGGCGAGAGGAGGTCGTTTTGGCCCGGTTACGCATTGGACACTGCCGGTTCAGCCATCGGCATCTGCTGACGGCTGCGCCGGCGCCGTTCTGCCCATGTGGGCAATTGCTGACGGTCCGCCACATTTTAACGTCCTGTCCGGATTTTAACACACTGCGTCTTGATCTTGGCCTGCCATGTACTCTAGATGCCATTTTAGCGGATGACCCACGAGCAGCTGCTCGCGTTCTTCGTTTTATCAATTTGACAAACCTCTCAAAGGACATTTGATTATGCTGTTTTTTTAATCCTATGCCTGTCAGTCTGTCTTTTATCGTGTTTTCCCTTTTAGTTGCTGTTTTAAACTTGTGCCTCGCGGTGCATTCTTAACGTAGTCTTGGCGCTAATGACCATTGAAGTTGTGCGCCCTAAAACCACAAAAAAAAAACTCAGTTTTTATTTCTTCGCCATGAATTTTAGTACCTACTCCGAATTTTTCTTTTGTTTCCTTTACTGCTTGCTCAATATACAGATTGAACAACATCGGGGAGAGGCTACAACCCTGTCTTACTCCCTTCCCAACCACTGCTTCCCTTATAAAGTGACATAAATAAAGTGACATAAAGTGACATAAATATTAATAGTCAAAACCGCGATTTTCTGCATGGAGGTGTGGCGCATCTGTGCTCTCGAATACAACCGATGTAATAATGTTACCGATTGAATCACAAGCATGCTGTTAGTTTCTGACAGCATCAGGGGGCATTAGTATCAACTAAAATACTATCCTCAACAAGACTTCTCTTCGGAAAATGATTCGTTTACACTGAACAGTCTGAAAGAACGTGCTTGTCCCGGGTCTTTCATATTTTGGTTGCCTTTTATACGAACTAAAACGTGCTTGAAAGTGACAAAAATGTTTATGTGGATAGAAAAAGTTTCGGAAAGTAATTTCAATCTTGCAATAAACGCTTATATTGGTAAGTGGAAGCCACTTAATCGATATAATTTCGTCAAAATGAATGTTCAGGCATCTGGGAAAAGGCCAAGTGTTCGGTGTTGGCATTGCCGGTTAAAGGTTCGTTCAGTTTCAATATTTTAAACAGAAATTTAAACTTTAAAAATGTTTTGAAAATACAAGCTTTTAAAGTTGGCGGGAACCATAATTCGTAAAATACGAGTATACAAGCAATTACATTTTACCTTTTTATTACTTGAGTCGCAGTTTATCCTAGAGCAGTGCGAAGGATTTCTGCGATATACTTTAATTTCCAGTTTTGGGGGGCGTTTTTATAACTTTTTGTCGAAAATATTCTCTTTCAGAGTGCCGCCATTTTTTAAATATTTTTATGTACTAACATATTGTCAGTTTCAAATCAGTTTGTGAAATTTTGTTCTCAGTTGAAAATCGTGGCACTTCGTGAGGCCTTTCGTTAGTGTAGTGTAGTGTAGTGTCCTCTGAGTGCAAGTTTGCTACTTACAAATATTCGTAATACAGTCGTAAGGGCGTAGAATAAAGGTCTAGTCAGTTTTGTAATTTAACTGAAAAAAAAGTAATGAACATCGGTTGCGGAAACGTCGCCCTGGTCCACCCCATAAAGTTTGCTCTCCCCTGTATACAATCTGGAATGAAAAATTGGGTAATTAGTAATATGTAGATTTATTGACGTAGAATCTGTGTGTTAACTATCCTTCGATTTAGACTTTATTTTGGCATTAAAAGGTTGTAATCAAAAGTTTATTGTGTAGTATTTGACTTTTTTAAGCTGCAGTCCATGCCTGAAGGGATCTTTGAGCGCACTGGTTTCCGTGCCGTATCTTTAGGACATTGTCAGTTCTAGCTCGCTAGAAAAAGTGATACTCTTTACTTCTGTTCTCTAGGAAAAATATACCCTTCAACTAAATTCAGTTTACTCAAGAGTATCAGAAGGGAACACAACGACAAATTAGCCCAGTCAGAAGTGCTATCATAAATATTCACAACCGCAAAAAGCTGTAAGGAGCAGCGTGCACATAATCGTCCCCTGTTGAACTCTAGAGAAAGTCAGGCCTGTAAGTCCATATAGTCTCCCTACGCACACTCCTGTAAGCGTTAAGTCTGCCAAATTTTCGAGGAGACCTGCATTCTCGGAAATATGTAGTGACAGTCAAGTGAATCGGTGTGTACTTTTCATTGCCTGTCTTCCTCAAGGACGTCCTTTTTAAATACTGTTGGAGGATGGAGTGCTGCGCTTTTGGTAAACAGAATTGGGATAGTATAACTGATACATAAAATTCACTTAGTGCCAGCAAGTGTAAGTAACAATTCCGACGGGAGCTACTGGTAACTTTTGTTTTCGTAAAAAGTTGTTTGCAAGTCTTGAAAGACTATGGAAAGAACTACATTATCGCAGTTTTAAAACAGTAAAGAGGACTTGGTCGGAGCAGAAACAAGAAACAGTTCAAGAATACAATAAAGTTGTTTTGGAGAAGTGTGTTTACAATAGTGCTTGCCTTCCTCGTATGAATTTGTATTTCAAACCTGCTATGATACAAAAATTGGGCTTTTCGAGCAAGAAATCTGGGAGGAGCCTACGTTGGAAAGTCGCATACGTATTTTCTCGTGTAGTTTCCAGATACCACAACCGTAAGTGCCGTTACTGTAGCGCCCAACCAAGTGTAACTGTCGTAGCTGGGTTATTAAATAGTTGCGAATAATACTCGCCAGGGCAAAGATTTCTTCTGTAGAGCAACAATCTGCTCGAAAAAAGTATTAAGTTTTCCATACTCTTGAGACATCGTATCACGGGAACAGATGCTCTTGGTTCACTACGTTTATACTACAGAGAGACTGAACAGACATGTCAAGGCAACGAGAAAATAATTCTCATTACCTTCGGAAAGCACTATTAATTTTAACATCACAATAAGAGATCGATTAAATACATACCATTGCTACAAAGAAAGCAGCCACTAACTTTTGCAACATTTCACCTTTAGGTGTTGCGGGCCTACTTCCCCCAACGTCCCAGCTATTTTTAACCCCCTCTAAAAATAGCAATTCTCTAGATTTCCAAAATAAGCCTGTGTCTCGACGATGGTGTACTGACGTGAGAAGTTCTTCCTGCGAGCAATTTCTTATTTTTGAACAAGGAAGCCAGATCAGGCGCTGGTTGGCGTGGGGAGCAGTTCGTAAAGCAGATGATGCAGTTTTCCGGTGACTGCTTCATATGAATGTGCTGGCAAGTTGTGGCTGAAACAGTGTTTCCTCCTCCAAATGGAGCAGTGCCCCCTCAGATTTCTTGTCGGAACTGTCCAGTACCCCCACTGGATTATAGTCCATTGATCGTTTTACCTTTCTCTGAGGATTTTAAATAAGAAGCCCTTTCTGTCCAAAACGTATCCATAACCTTCACTGGCCGATGGCAGACAGCTTTATGTTTACCAGATTAACTGGAAGCAGCTCATAGTTCAGATTTTTGCTCAGTTCTCTGGCTGTAATTAGAACTCGGGTCTCCAGTCCTTAGATCTAACTGAAATTGCTCTGAACAAGCATCTCAAGCTGAAAGCCAGAACCGCTTGCTGTCCGTCGTCAGTCAACGGGACACCAATGGGACTGGTATTTTCTGTCTCCAACTAATAATATAAAAGTACTAGTTACGAATAGCTTCGAGGCGTTTGGCGACCTCTCCTACTGCACGCTCTTTCGTTCTGCAGAAAACGAGAATCATACTGTGAACACCTTTACCGATTTCTTTGGTAACCATATTTGTTGAGAGTCCTGTGCTATCTTCATCATAAAGTAACGTTCGACAATGTTTAAGTTCGTTGAATCAAAATTTCTTATCGACAACAAAGGATCACCATAAACACTAAATTTTACTTTCCTCTCATCAGGTATTTCCTTATGTTCACTGGTCATCGGGGCTCAGTTCGAAGCGGGACTCATCACTGAAGACAATTCTGCTCCAGTCAGTGAGATTCCGGGCCGATGAAGTGCCTGAAGACGCTTCGAACGTCGATGGAACACCAAGGGGATTGCCGTTCGCCATAGTGCCCGACAACTAGGAGTGATGGGCTGGGATGCCAATTCCTTTCATAGTAGGACCGTTTTGGTTGTTATTCGCGGCACCGTTACAGCACAGTGGTAGTCAAACGTATCCTACGCCCCATTTAGTTGTCCTTCATGGCCAGTCACCCTGAACTTACATTTCAGCAGGATAATGGCCGCCCGCACACGGCGAGAGTTTCTAGTGCTTATATTCGTGCTTGCCATACCCTAACTTGATGGCAACGTCGCCGGAGCTCTCCCCAATTGAAAACTTTCGGAGCGTTGTGGGCAGCGCCCTCCAATCAGCTCGGGAATGGTGACGATCTAACCCACCATTTGGACAGAATTGGGCAAGGTATTCCGTAGGAAGACATCTAACAAGTGTATCAATCAATACGGAGCCGAATAATTACTTGCATAAGGGCCAAATGTGGGCCAACGCGTTACTGGCTTTGCTCAATTGAAATTCTTTGTCTTGAATAAATCGTCCTGTTCTTCAGAAACATTATTTGTTTGTACATGAACATCACATCGACCTATTTCGGACGCATTTGTATAATTATTAGGATAATTCCTTCGTGGTGTCATTTTTTTTGTTTTGTCTCACTGTGCATGATAGACTAAGGAATTTCTAAACGATAGAAATAAACTTCGACTCGTACTTTCTTGTACGAACAGTTCTCTTGTTTCTCGTTCCAGGTGGTGTTGGCACGTCCGTCGTCCAGCTCGCTCGTACAGTCCCAAACGTGACTGTTATGGGGACCGCTTCAGAGTCAAAGCATGAGAGTCTGCTGTCTCTGGGTATCAACCACGTCTTCCGCTTCGGCCAGAGTTGCATGGTGAAGATACTCTTCCCGAGAGGCGCCGATATTGTCATAAACAGCAAAGGTGGCTCAGATATCGAAGAGTGCCTCTATTTGCTTAAACCTTTTGGAAGACTGATAAACATTGGTGGGTGGCCAACATTATTTCTACCTTGGTAAATGATGAACCTATAACAGAAGGTAAAGGTCAGACGCACAAGGGTAGTTCGTCTGGTAGAAGGCAAGAAAAAATTGTTTCGTAAACAACTAACTTCTCGATATATTCTCCTTAAAGGTATATGCACATCTTCCAGCGATCCTCCAACTTTTTCTTCCCATCGGAAAAATAGTCTGTCAAACTGCAAAATACTCGTTGACTGAAACTATAAAGTCCTCATTAGATCCCAAAGTATCAAGTTAGGGAACAGAAAGCAGCCACTTGGAGTTCAGTCTGGTGAACCAATTCAAAGCCCAATTCGTGCACTTCTGCCATTGCTATCACCGATGCATGGGATGGTGCATTATCCTAGTGAAAGAGCACTTCTTTACATGCCGACCTTGGTCTCTTTCAACCAACACACGTTTCAGACGATCCAGAAATGAAGCACAATAGTCCAGTTATGGTTCTGCCTTTTTCCAAGTAATCTATGAAGATTATTCTTTCGGATTCCCGAAAAAGTGGCACATCCCCTTATCAACTGACAAAATGGTCTTCACCTCCTTCGGTGTATTTTCACGGGACTTTAATTGTATTGAGTGCCGTTGTTTTGAGTGATGTTTTGAGTCTGGTTTGTGTAACGGATCCAGATTTCATCAAGTCACAAATTGGCCCTAAAAGTCTTGTAGATGCTATTAGACAACGCCAGACTATTACCTCTTAGACTGACACTGCATCCCAGGATGGCGTGGATGATTTTCCGCCCTTCCTCTCTGGACTTCGCTATAGACGTCCAGTTACAGCAACCACCTCGGACATCGCCAGACATTTTGTTGAAATTTTATA